>NC_086322.1:178284822-178592679 GCF_036172605.1 Pelobates fuscus
TCTCATAGGGCTTCAAAATAAACAAGAGATGATTTAGTTTATACAGATGTGTATTTGAACATATCACGTCAATGTTTTAGTCCAACTACCTTGACATATTAAGGAACATTTGGAAATGGGACTGAATTGGTGACTGTATCTGTTGCACAACTGTAAAAATAAATGTAGTTATCTTGTTTTTTTGAAGTCCTCTGAGTGTGCTCTTTACTTTCACATGCTAGAAATATGTGTACTAATATGAGATGCCGAAAAAATATTACATAAATCATATGCTGCTATCCTATGGCTCTTCTCATACACCTTAGATACAAATCTTAAAAAATAATAAGAGTTAGCGCACTTATAATATTCAACCTACAAAGTATACATAAAATGAAAATATACACAAGGAGTGCAAAAGATTAGTAAAAACTTTCTTTCCAATCACCACTGTTAGTAAGTTCAGTCTTTATTAGAATAAATCTGGACTATAAGTCTACTCCTTTCACGAACCTCTAGCACAGGTAGGGTTAAAACTCCCAAATTCTAGAGGGAATCTAGAAGGTTAAAAAAAGCTTCCAATAGTGTAATAGCATGTGGACTTTATGGTTCCACCAAATTGCATGCTCAAGAATGTACTCTCACCCACACTGAACATTTTTAACTCATTTTTTTCCTGTGCTTTAAACGCAGGCTTTAACGATCTGTAAAGCTCCAATTGTGCAGTATGTAGGGTTAAACTTTAGCCCCAGCATGAACAACCCTACGTGCACAACTTTCACCTGGGCTGGGGACCTTCAACCCATTATATAAAAGTTTTAGTGACTAAAAGCTGGTGATTGGAAATTAAATTTTAACTAAAAATGATACTAGTTAATTTATTAAATTAAAGACTATCAGACTATAAATGCATTTTTATCTCTTTTTGCCTTGCTGGATATTCCAATAATTGCAACATATTTTTTTTTACAGTACATTTGTACATTTATTTTATTTGTACAGTCTAATGCATTCATTCAATAATAAATTAAATCAAATTACTATCAAATTGATGTACTGTATAATACATTAAATAAAAAAAGTAAATAAATGATTAGAGAGAGTTTGATATTAAAGTGACACTCCACTGCCCACAAAAATCATAGATATACCCCAAATGCATGCATTTATCGCAAAAGAGCTTGCAAAAACACGAAAAGCCACAAAGGCCACCAATCTCTTGTCTGCTGCCTTCTCAAGCCCTCCCCTTATAACCAGAATAGTGTTTCTGTGCCTGTCCAGTCAAATACTTCCCAATTCAGTTCAATGAGATGTTCTTGCAAGGCAGGTGATCTGGATAATTGTCTGCCTCTTGAGTAACAGGACTGGTTGACAGCCGAGGGGAAAGTGGGGGTTGGAACAAGGTTAATTTACCTTAAAGGTACCAATCTGTATTGAAATCTGCATTAATCTTATATTGCACACAAAGAACCTGAAAATCTAGAGTTTTTTTGTGTTTTGATGAAATAGTATCTATGCAATGTAATTGGCTAACACAATCCCATTCCTGTTAGAGTACAATTTGCTAAATTATTTTATGGGTCTTTTGGTACATGTCTTGCATTGAACTTTCAAGTAGCCTGTCTTGTTTTTAGGTAGATAGAAATCATCAGGCCATCTTGTTGAGAAAAATGTCCACAAACATTATAGTTTTTCACGCTAAACTGCACAACTGACAGCAACTACCATTCCCCATTTGGTCTTGTCCATTTAGTCATAAAGCTACTATATTTTTCAATATAAAATAATCTATCACAAAGTTGGTAGCAAAGTGGGCATATTTCTTCTATTGTAATTTACATGTTTCTTCTGCATTCAACATTTGACTTCATGACATGTACCTGGATTAGTCACTTGAAATGCGGACCTGTGCATCCTAAAATGTAACATTTGAAATTCTAATTTTAATAAAACAAATGATATTTACAAAACAAAAATAATAATAATCTTTGAATGGGGCTATAACAACTATATATTGCAAGGTTTGACTTTCTACTCTTTTCGTTTATAGATGAAAAAGTAACTGTCAGAGTAAATGAGCCAAGAAATTGGGGTAATCTAAGTGTTGGTAATTACTGCCTAGTCTAAACCTAAATTGAGCAGATATGTCTGCAGTTTCAGTACATTGTTCAATTATTGCTCAGCTGTTGCTAACTATAATAAATCCTCTAATTCCTAATCCTTCTTGTACTATATCTGTTCTCATCATCGATATAAAGGCGTACAATTCTTACATAGACACGGTTGACTGAATTGATTCGAGTATTTGGGATAGCAAGCTCTGAGAATGTAGCTTAATCCAGTAACATTTACTAAGTAGTTTATGAGTGCTAGTCAGATTGAAATCAAATGACTATTGGACCTGTTTCTGAACAGTATGATGGGTTTTTGGCTACCTATGTTTTTTATGGAGAAATACTCTCGTTAAAAATATGTTGCTATCAACTGGATTGAAACACATATCGGGATATGGTTAGACGTGTTACATTTACAGTTGTAGCACCAGTTTTTTTAATCAAAATATATTTTCCTTTAGTAATCAGTACTTTTTGGTTTAACCCCTTATGGACACATGACATGTGTGACATGTCATGATTCCCTTTTATTCCAGAAGTTTGGTCCTTAAGGGGTTAAAGGCATTCTTTAAGCACCAAAACAAATTCAATTTAATGAAACAGGTTTAGTCTATAGCTGATGCTCCTGCATGTCACTGCCCAATTCTTTGCCATTTACGAGTTAAATCACTTTGTTTATTCAGCTCTAGCCATACCACCCCTGCTTGTGACTCCCAAAACTTCCCTACACGGTTTAGAAATTCTTATCTCCTGCTCTGTTAATTGCCTGCTAGAGCTTCCAGCAGCCTCCTGTATGTTATTACAGTTCAAATAACAAAGCGTGAGACTTCTAATGTAAACACACTGTGCTATGAAAGTGGTTTAAAATTCATACCTTTTTTTCATGGAGACTGTGTTAGTCACAAGTGTTAGGATATATTTGCTGCATAGTATATATTTTTGCATCACCAGATAAAAAAATTAAATTGCTAAAGTGTTTCCTAGAAAATATTAATAATGTCTCACAACTATTTAGGATGCATATTTCCTATATTCTGTAAAAATTAGTGCTTGGTGTGTTATATGCTTATTGGTTCTTTTCATAATCTATTGAAAATGAAGTATTAAAAAATTGTCTCCTTTATGACAGATATGACAGATAAAATACATATAGTAAAAAAGAAAAGTAGATGGTGAAAAATGAATAATGTAATGGGTCATAATAAGTATGAAAAGTAGATTAGCTTTATTATATAATATAAATATATTTTACAAACATACAAATAAAGAGAGTAGAACTTCTGAAACTGCATTCAACTGAACATGCATAAGAGGGTTGCTAGATCTAATTGATATAATATAAAATATATAGCATACTGAACCTTACCTGACAGGTAAAATGATGTGGGTTTAGTTATACAATGTGATCATACATTACATTTTGTTCCATTCCTACTCTGTCCTAATCTAATGACACCTCTAATGAAATTAACCCACTTAAATGGGACACTCATTATCTTTCTCCGCACTGCAAGGTTTACGTAGGACCATATAGAAAATGTATATTATTAATTATTGGTGGTCTCAGTAATGCATAAAGTATGAATGCTATGAAAATGCTGCTGCACAATATGCAGTGAAGACATCAGAATCGTGATGTCTTTATAAGTTTAACAATTTATTAGGTAATTGTGAAAAACATATATATTCTCAACTAGAGATTATTCACATCTAAGAAAACAACCTCCATTTTCACTAAAGCAACGTTTCTGTTTGCTCTAAAGTACTGCGTGCAGCTTTAAAGACCCCAAATGATCTCTATTTGTAATTTTGTTTAGTTCCTCTATTTCTTTATATAAATGTAATTGAAGGTAAGATTTCACAACATTCATTGATTTTCTGTAACTTTTTTCTTTTAACCCCTTAAGGACCAAACTTCTGGAATAAAAGGGAATCATGACATGTCACACATGTCATGTGTCCTTAAGGGGTTAATTTTATATATATGAAGTTTTTAGTGTATCTTATACATGCAATTTATTAGTATTTCCTGTTGATGTTATTTTTTAGGGAGATATTTGTTTGACAAAATTTCAGTTTTAGACAATACATTTTTATTTTGCCCCTCCCCTTTCCTTACCACCCTTCCCATCAGTACATATCTTCACCTCACTTTACCTAGTTTGCACCATTTCATTCATTCATTCATTCATTCCTATCTAGAGACCTCAGATCATTGACTTCCAAGCAAACAACCTCCATAGTCACTATCCCATCCTGCCCAACCTACCCTCTGCTTAGTTCATAACATGGCTCTTCAGGTGATTTACCGTATATACTCGAGTATAAGCCGACCCGAATATAAGCCGAGGCCCCTAATTTTACCCCAAAAAACTGGGAAAACTTATTGACTCGAGTATAAGACTAGGGTGGGAAATGCAGCAGCTGCTGGTAAATTTCTAAATAAAATTAGATCCTTAAAAAATTATATTAATTGAATATTTATTTACAGTGTGTGTATATAATGAATGCAGTGTGTTTATGAGAATGCAGTGTGTGTGTATGAGAATGCAGTGTGTGTATGAGTGCAGTGTGTATATGAATGCAGTGTGTGTATATGAATGCAGTGTGTGTATATGAATGCAGTGTGTGTATGAGAATGCTGTGTGTATGAGTGCAGTGTGTATGTATGAGAATGCTGTGTATGAGTGCAGTGTGTGTATGAGTGCAGTGTGTGTATGAGTGCAGTGTGTGTGTATGAATGCTGTGTGTGTGTATGAATGCTGTGTGTGTGTATGAATGCTGTGTGTATGAGTGCAGTGTGTGTATGAGAATGCTGTGTGTATGAGTGCAGTGTGTGTGTATGAGTGCAGTGTGTGTGTATGAATGCAGTGTGTGTGTGTGTATGAGTGCAGTGTGTGTGTATGAATGCAGTGTGTGTGTGTATGAGTGCAGTGTGTGTGTGTATGAATGCAGTGTGTGTGTGTATGAATGCAGTGTGTGTGTATGAGTGCAGTGTGTGTGTGTATGAGTTCAGTGTGTGTGTATGAGTGCAGTGTGTGTGTATGAATGCAGTGTGTGTGTGTATGAGTGCAGTGTGTGTGTGTATGAATGCAGTGTGTGTGTGTATGAATGCAGTGTGTGTGTATGAGTGCAGTGTGTGTGTGTATGAGTTCAGTGTGTGTGTATGAATGCAGTGTGTGTATGTGTGTGTGTGTAATGCAGAGTGTGATGCAGAGCCTTGGTGGGGGGTGGGCATTTTTATTTGTTAATTATTATTTTAATATTTTTTTGTTTCATTACATTTTTTTATTATTATTATTTTTTTATTTTATTATAATTTTTTATTTAATTATTATTTTTATTTTATTATTTGTATTTTTTTAATTATTATTGCTATATATAAATTTTTTCGTCCCCCCTCCCTGCTTGCTAGCTGGCCAGGGAGGGGGGCTCTCCTTTCCTGGTGGTCCAGTGGATGGGCACTGTGTAGGAGGGGGCTGTGGGGGCTGCAGAGAGATGTTACTTACCTTTCCTGCAGCTCCTGTCAGCTCTCTCCTCCTCCGCCGGTCCGTTCAGCACCTCGGTCAGCTCCCAGTGTAAATCTCGCGAGAGCCGCGGCTCTCGCGAGATTTACACTGTGAGCTGACAGAAGAGCTGAACAGACCGGCGGAGGAGGAGAGAGCTGACAGGAGCTGCAGGAAAGGTAAGTAACATCTCTCTGCAGCCCCCACAGCCCCAGTCTGTATTATGGCAATCCAAATTGCCATAATACAGACAATTGACTCGAGTATAAGCCGAGTTGGGGTTTTTCAGCACAAAAAATGTGCTGAAAAACTCGGCTTATACTCGAGTATATACGGTATATCTTCATCCTGGCCGTTACCTTAACATTTCTAAATTCAACTCTCCATAATAACTTTTGGTTTGTAAGCTCATGGACTGTATAACTAAGTGTTTTTGTTTTCTGTTTGTTTTTTTTAATATAAAAGAGCTTTAAATATAGTAGTCAAATTGACCTACTTTTTTCATGCTCGTCAGAGCTTGCGCACATTCAGGCATGTGTATAAAAGTAAGTTATGATAACATTTTCAATAGACGATTCTGCTGTAAGACAAGATGTGACATACTGGACTCTGGTTAGTAATCCCAATCTGTTATAGCCTGTTCTTTCCATGTGTTGAATTTTGAGAGTTGTGAAGTAGCTTATCATCGAGGTTTCTTAAAATGGGGAAAGGGCTCATGCATCAAAGTAAGGTCAGTTCAAGTCTTTATCGTATTAGAAAGCCGGCAAGTCTGACTCATCCTGGATACATATTACATTACTTGCTTAATAGGCTAAGGTTTCAGCCATTTTTTTTTTCCTGCCAGATTTAATACTTAATACTGTGCTATATAGTTTGCTGTGACAAGAGAAAAGGAGGGGAGATTTATTTTCTTTCATTTTCTACTTATCAAATATATACTGTGTTAGGCAGGAATTTCAAGATGGAACAAACACTGTCAAATGATGTTGGATACATAAAAAGCTCTTGTTTCAATAAGCACACGTCTTCTAAAATTCTCTCAGCACTTTTTCATATTGTAAGTATTATTCTTCAAACACAAAAAGACATGGAGACACAATTTCAATATTTTTCAGTCATTTTATCAGTTTAAAGAAATATAATGCCAGCCTTTGCAATCATATCATTTTCATCGTGTACAATAATGTGATTCGATCACAGTACAATTTTATTTTTGCAATAAAACCTCCACAATCAGCATGATCTTGACTGTACACACGACTACGGAACAATTTCACAGGTTAATAAATGTGTTCTGTAAAAATGAAAGATTCATATTTGAGTTTCACTGTAAAGAGCACAGAATGTGTAAACGGTATATCTAAAATGATATAAAACAATCTTTTTCTTCACTACATTTGTCTTCATTTGCATTGTTACATGTAAAGATATAGCCCCGCTATAGAGAGTGCCCTTATATATCTATATGTGCTGAGGTCTTATTCTCTCTAGGACATCATTTCATTAACAGATTCATTTTATAACAAAACACCATTTTACTCTGCCTGTCTTTTTACACTGTCAAAAAAATAAATATATATACATATATACATATATAAATGTATATATTAAAATCACCCATAACTTATTTTGTTCATGAGATGCACTGGCTTCTTTTAAATTTCTCTTAAATAGTGTGCACATACATAAATGCTAATAATATTTACATTTGATCAACTGGATATTGGAATGCATAACATAAAATAATGGCTTACCCTTAATACATAGGGATAAAGGTCGTAATGCAAGATGGCATGAAAAAGAAAAAAGACTAGTGCAGGTGGTACTATACAAAGTGCAGATGTGCAAACAAAATATAGTAGGTGCACTCACAATTTCCAGAGCCTGAGGGTAAGGCTCTATAAAAAAATAAAAAAAAACAGATGAGCACCCTACCTTCTTCAAATGGATACCTCTCTCAAGGCAAGCAGAAGCAATATTGATAATTATGGTGCATTATATCTATATGCATATTAGACTAAAATCAATATATAAAAGCGACTCTCACCTTATCTAGAGCCTGTTATAGCCTTGGTCCCCATACTTAACACCAATAGCATTGTGCCTGCCTATTTATATAGTCAGGCAAGACACAATAGGTTCAGGTACCGATATGCAGAGTATTGTACCAAAATAAAAAGTAAATCTATACATAAATAATTAACTAAATAGCAAAATACATGTGAGAAAGCCAGGTGTGACACCAATCAGAGCACATAAGATCCACATATACCGCATCATACACTGGGACTAAGTATTTCCCAGCAACAGAACTATGTAGAACATGACACACTCCAGTGTCTATACCTCCCCAAATGGAATATATTGATTTACCCACATAGTTCTAGGTTGGTTAATGTAGCTGAACCATAATCGGGAGCCCCGCTATAAAGAGTGCCTTATAAGTACTCATCTAAGATGAAACATATTCCTGCCACAGATTCCATGGGGGTAAAACTAGATGAATTATTTATTTATTTGTTTATTTATAACATATTTTACCAGGAACGTCATTTATTTTCTCTTTCTGATTATTATAAAGTTGAGGTGAGAAATTTACACTTGCATTAACAATTTTGTGACTTTTGGATTGTCCATAATAGTGCATTGCCAAATTTCTTTTTTTAGAAGTTTACTTTGCACCATATCTACTACATATCATGTTGAGGCTTATTGTAGTGGATCTCTCACCTTCTGGTTAATCAATTATTTCTAAAGATCTCTGGAAAGTTTTTCATACATTTATTTTCCTCAGATCATATCTTCACAAGGCCTTTGAATACTCAGTTCTAGATTTTTCACTTTGCATACTTTTTATACACATTCACTATCTTCACTTTAACTATTCTATAACTGTAAATTCTTGACTAGTTAACTACAAGATCAAAAGCAAAAATGTCACCAATTAAGAGCAGCCTCTTGATTTTACTATATGACACCAAAATAAATATTATGTTTATATCTTTATTTTACACCTACTAGCAGCAAAGAGGAAAAGTATAATATATTTAAAAAACACTTTATCAAAGTAAGGAATGATCAGGTACAGTTAGTGGCATTACTCCATCCTACCAATCATCTCTTAGCATAGGCTATAAATAACTAGACCAGCATTCCAACATCCACTTTTTCTTCTGCTCCCTCAAATAGATTGTAGCGGAGCTGCAATATTAAATCCCAATATCTCAGCTGGTAGAATAAAGTAATCCAAGAAAAGCGCTGAATGAAGGCAATATCCCAAATCCCCCAGTAACCGGACGAAACACAGTGCTGGGAGTCAACTGAGGTTTTTATTCATAGGTCACGGTATTTATGTGGTTCCCCATGCAAGGAGTTTCCTTAATCACTTTACAGGGGTTGTACAGTAGGGGACTACATGGGGAACTGAACATACAGGACACTTTTCCCACCATGCACTGCTGTACGAGAGGGATACTCCCACAAGAATATCCTGTTAAGTGGATTATCCCTCTGTACAGCAGAAAACCGGTCTTTTTACTCAAAAATATATAACTTGCACGTTATTCGTGCTATTTGACCGAATGACATATAGGTAGATAGCTGGAATCTGAGTGCATACTTCGGGAAACTACCGCTCAGATCTCAGCACAATTAGCCAAATGCCACACGAAATACACTTTAATATAAACTCATCAGGAAATACACGAATGCACAGTTTGAGGGAAAGTACAGAAAGACCGGTGTTCCCGAACGGTCTGGAAGTCCAGCGGTGTTTGTGCCATCGAGTAGCCAATTTTAGATCCAGGAACTCGACGACCAAACATCGCTGGGCTAAAAGTAAATCCAAGATGGCCGCCGCCGCGAGGTCGGTATCCGAACGGCGGCCACCACGTGACTCAATTAACCGGGGAACGATACATTGCTGCAATCTGTTAATGGGAGCCACACAACCTCCTGTGTGTGGTTTCCCATTCGGTACTTTGTTCGTTTCACGAACAGTGTTGAAAGTCACTGTTCGTGAAACTACCATATGAATGCTAGCGGCTTTCGCGCCACTAGCATTCGAATGCCCTCTATCACCTCTTTAAGCGAACAACATAAAACAACATAGATTAAACAGCCTTTCCAGGACAACCATTAGATATAAAGGAATAGTCTTAAGTGGCTAGGTTTGCCACATAGATAAATATCGATTTTCACTTATTACATAGTTACATAGTTACATAGCTGAAAAGAGACGTGCGTCCATCAAATTCAGCTTTCCTCACATTTGTTTTTTGCTGTTGATCCAAAAGAAGGCAAAAAAATAACCAATTTGAAGCACTTCCAATTTTGCAACAAACTAGGAAAAATAATTCCTTCTTGACCCCAGAATGGCAGTCAGATTTATCTTTGGGTCAAGCAGCTATTACCCTACATTGAAAAATTATATCCTTGAATATTCTGTTTTTACAAGTATACATCTAGTTGCTGTTTGAAAACCATTTCAACTTCTCTCTTAATATTTTTTTTTTTTACCAATCATTTTTTTTATTGAGATAATAGAGTGTATGGGGTACAGAAAAAGAAAAGGGGAACATTCAGGGTTCTCATCGACCAACTGGGTTAGAGAATATGGGGAACTAGTAACTTGTGACCCAGTGTAGCATGTACTACAGCAGAGCCCCTATTTGAGAGGTCTTTTAGTTGTGAGCTGCCTTCCTGGTGAAACGCTATCCTTGTTTCATGTCTTCCCTCAATTTAGCATAGGTGTAAGCTACGTATATGTTTGAGAGGTGTTTGGTCGGTGTAGATTGGGGGTCAGGTCGGGGTCGTGGGGAAAATTCTCTCCATTTCGCCGGGTTGGGATGGTGTGTCCCTAACTTATGGACCAGTCTAGTGGTCTAGGTGTGTTGCAGTCATGGGGAGCCGTAGTCATGGTGGTGCTGGGTGGGGCAAACCAGCAACCAAGCCCCTAGGTCAGTTCTAGTTTGGTTGTGTGCTTGTTGGGGTTGGTGTGTGGCGTCTGTCCGCCCTATCCGTTGGGTATGGCTGTGTTCCCAATCCAGGGGCTCAACTCCCGTGGACAGCCTCCTCTGGTATGCCCCCCTCCTCCCGTGCCCCCCATAGGTCTGCCCATTTGGGCCATGGGTTCTCCTTACCCCCCGCATTCCCTGTTCATCACCGTCGTGCCTATGATCTCCTGACTGGGGGGAAGGAAAGAGGATCGAGGGTCTGGCTTGGAGGTAGGAGGCGGGAGAGAGGGGGGGAAGGTTGGGGGGGGAGAAGGGAGGGAGAGGGAGAGGGAAAGGGAGAGTGAAGGGGAGAGAGAGAAGGAGAGAGAGAGAGAAGGAGAGAGAGAGAGAGAGAGAGAGAGAGAGAGAGAAAAGGGGGGAGGAGAGAGGGGTGGGGGGCTGAAAGTGCCTATAGCCTGTGAGATCTCTGCGGGACGGGTCTAGTGCATCCTAGTACTCCGCTACCTGGTGGCTTTCATCCCTGGTCGCTGCGGTTTGTCTCTGGGCTATGTAGGTGCACCAAGGGTACCAGGTGACAGCGCATTTGTCTCCCGTGCCGTGTAGCGATGCCGAGAGGGACTCCATGCTGTATATATCCTCCACTCGGTCCATCCATTGCTCCACAGTCGGTGGCTCCGTTGCGCGCCATTTGGTAGGGATGAGAGATTTTGCTGCATTAAGTAAGGTTTGGTTAGGGATCGTTTGTATGTAGCGATAGGGCGTGTGGTGTGGTGGAGTAGCATTGGCAGGGGCTGGAACGGTAGGTCTGGGTCTGCGATGCTCTTAATTTTGGTGTGGATTTGTTTCCAGTACTGCTGGATTATAGGGCACGACCACCATATGTGGATGTCTGTCCCCCCCTCGGCTCCGCATCTCCAGCAGATGTCAGGGATTTCTCGGTTCATGCGCTATAGTTTCGCTGGGGTCCTGTACCAGTTGACCATAATTTTGTAGAATATTTCTGTTTTGTATTGTACATAGTATATATTTTGATATAAAATTAAATATATATATATAACTGTATTGTTATGGTAATTTATATTTTTCCAACTATTTTATTTCAGTTACCCTATTCTCCATTTCTTTCTCATTTTTGTTTACTTCCCTGTTCCTATTTGTGTCCTAATTAAAATGTATGTATTTTTCCTTCCATTTCACTTTGCTTCTTTAATTTCTGTACTTTATTTCAAGTTTGTACCTGTTTATTATCTGTGGCATGAGGGCAGTCAGTTGCTTTCCACACAATGAGGGGATCTCCCATTGCAAGAGTTAAACAATGACAACCATCATAGGTGTTTCAAAATGGCAGTTTTCTCTGACCCTCTTTTGTTATAATTGTTGTGTATCACATGATTTGAGGTGTTTTGCACCCTGAAATATTTCTGCTGGGACTGAGAATTATTTTTAAGAAGTTTTTGGTTGGAGAGTGGCAAACAACTCACTGTACTCAGCAGTGTATGTTTCACAGTACAATGTTTCCAATAGACTTACCAGATTTTCTATTTCACAAAGTATGAGGGCCCCTTGAGTTCATCCCTTAGGTGCTAAAATTGAAATACTGTTTTTCTTTTTTAACTTAGGGCCTTCTATATTTAGTTATTTATGATTACTTCATTTGG
Organism: Pelobates fuscus; assembly: GCF_036172605.1. NCBI lineage: Eukaryota > Metazoa > Chordata > Amphibia > Anura > Pelobatidae > Pelobates > Pelobates fuscus. The sequence goes on from NC_086322.1 coordinate 178,297,035, forward strand.
TTCAATTATAATTTACTGGCTGGCTAGGTATAATAGTCAAATCTCTTCAAAGTTCTTCTTTGATTTTTCTTTTACTGCAATATCTCTATACTTTGATATAGGCTTTTTTGCTCTTGTCTAAAAGGGCAAGCTCTAATATTAACTCTATTTAAGCTCCCTGTATTGACCACACTTACCTTATATTAATTTAATTATTATATCTAATATGCAAAATATTAAGGAGAAAACATTACCCTCTGTTAGTAGGAATCCCTTTAAGCATACTGTAAAGTGTGAAATGTTGTTTTTAATAATCCTACTAAACGTGAACCATATGTTATTTAGCTAATGATGAGATACAACATTTTGTTGTTAAAGTCTCTGTGTCTAAGTTAGTGCAAAAGACAATCTTTATGGCAATGGGAGTTATGACCAAAACATTATATATTATCCTAAACATTATCAAATAACATTATTCTAAACAATTCTGAATGCTAATTGCTATACTGTGTATGAAAGCGTAAATTTTAGAATTCCTGAAATAGTTACGTTTTGGTCTGCAGAGTTAAATAACAGAATTTCACCTGGTTACAGCAGTGGTAATTTAGAACTGGGAAACCTAGGTTTGAGTCTCAGATTCCCTTACCAGAATCCTTGATTATGGAAAAAAATATATATAAAAGGGACCCTCTTGTCAGGCAAAAGCAATAAGGATTCACAATAAAGATCATCTGCACACATGATCACATGACCTCATGTTATAAAATCTTTATACACTGCGTGAGGCACTCCTTAGATTAGGCAAGTAGAAATGTGCAGCATCCAATAATGATTCCAAAATTATTCAGTACTCTGAGCAAGCATGGCTGGAAGGTTAACAAAGACTTGGAATTTACCTTACGAGAATCTTAGAACAACTAGACATAAAGCCATATTGTCAAACATTACATCAAATGATCAAGGGAAAGAGAGAACACAACTCCTATTTGGAGGCAATTCCCTAAAAAAAGCTGTGAAAGTTTCTGAGTGCATGTACGGCCTTGGTTGAGACTCAGAAGTCTACAAAAAAGCAAGTTTTCGCTAATAGCCAGAGGTTAGGAATGTCTCTCAGGTCCTTGAAAGGCTCATATACAACAAGCCAACTATCATTCTTTCAGAGAAAACAACACCCTTTTTTATCCTCAATGTGGCAGACCATGGTGTAGTAGAGGATCCAGAAGAATGTTTGGATCAGGATACATATATGGTAAGTACATTTCTTAATCCATATTTTTTACAGGAAACTATGTCACAACGCACCCTTTTTTTTTTTTTTTTTTTTTTTTTTTAGTTAATGGTACCTTCAGATGTTTGGGTATTCTGAATTTCAAATAGAATAATTTAACAATCCAATTTCTGGTTTGTTTTCACAAACATACAACAAGATTGCCAAATTGTAAAACTGAAGATTGTTTCTCTTCCACCAAGCATGGGTACTAGGAATGTGCAGAACGTATCACAGCACATAGCAGTTCTGGACTGTCTAGTGCCTAGAAAGTGGTATAGGTCCCATATCAGATCCTTTTACTATACATCATGACTTTTTACTTTGAGTAAGTAAAATTGCAGAACCATCAAATTACAGAACCATCAATCTTTACAATTTAAATTCATAAGCAAAACCATTGATGAATCTCCTTCAGTTTGACATTTACCCAGGGGAGCCAAAATTTCCAGAACAAGAAGATTGAATCCACTTGTGAGGTAAAAATAGTTTTACATTTTCTTAATTAGTGGCCAGAACATGTGCTTTTATCTGTCCATCAGAATTTGATACCATAAAAATCATTTTTGATTATGATGCATGTACGTTTACTACCTAGGGAGTCAAATTATTTCCAAATGAGAAAAACGTACATTAAATCTTCCTTTTGTTGGAATAAGCTACCCGAATAGAAGTAATTTACTTCTGGTGTTACATCTCAAGGGAAATGAGACCTAAGCCAAAGATTTCAGACATTATGTTGATGTTCCCTTATTCGCTTATTTTGCTAATAATTCCAATCACATTCATGCAATTGGTAAATGATTATTGGAAAGAACAGGATTATGAAGTTTATTGTTCTTGTGGAGCCTAGCATCTAACGTTTTTGCTTTTGCTTTTTTATGTTATACAAAACACATCATGAGATCAGCAGATTTCTCCATTGGACACACACACACCCTTTAAATAAATGTATTTTCAACTGAAAGAGCATGTATTTTTTTTTTTTATTATAAACAAGCTTTAAACTCACACATAATGAGCATCCGGGGGCGGGGCCTGCACCGCATGGCAGCCAGACGCATTCTGTAAGAGCTCCTCTCTTGAATCTTGTAATTTCTAAGTTACCAACCGCCTCGCACCTACTTTTTGCAGGATTTGTGGACTGCCTGTCTTCGGAGCCAAGCGGGAACCCCCAGGTGGCTCCATTGCGAGCTTACGAGCTACACTCACCGGAGATGCCTGTCAGAGTAATCAGGTGGGAGAGACGACCACTCTCACGCCTTGAACGGCCTGGGTCCTCACGATACTAGGATTTCCCTTGCCCTTTGTTCTGATATTTTTGTATTCTCCTCTCGCTTACGTTCTGATTTACCATAAAAATTGTCTTCATAGTTTTCACATTATTGCCAATTTTCTCTCTATTCATTTCAGTCTGAAGTTTTTGAAATTAAAGTTTGTTCTTCTGCAATTAAATATATGTAAGAATATACAACATATATTGACAGTTTAATATGTTTTATGTTCTGTTACTCATGGATATTTACCACTTTTAAAGATTATCTTTAGTTTGTTCAGGATGAAAGAAGAAGTTAAGATGTTGGCACTGTTTCATATTGTTTTATATTTTTAACTAATACCGAGAGACACTTGGTACCTGTGTTTTACCTAGTGTTATAGTATAGTTTTCATGTATTATTATTTTGTTGCTGCTATTGGAAGTATGAAAGAGATAAGCATAACGTTCAACAAAATCCAAACTTTCCATCATTACTTATTAAAATCCTGGAGTTATATGCCCTATTTACATTTTATCCATGCAAATCCTATTAAATACATTTATAGAATCACAGCTGCAATAAATAAAAGTTCAATTGCAACAATATTTACCAACAACAATTACTAAAACAATTAAATTCCACAAACTACCATTTGAACCTGCTACAAGATATTAAAGTGGTGAGTACTTCATAAAATATAACAGGCCTTGTGACAACTTCAACTGTGAAAAAGCATTCTGGCTATTATATGGCACAGTGGTTAAAAAGGAACTGTCATTTTGACAGTAGTGACAGATCCTTGCATTTTCATCCCAGTAAATGCTAATGCAATGTATACTGGGGTAGTTTACTTTGACTAGATTCCTTTATAGATTTTAGTGCATTTGCTGTGTTTGGTATACTGGGCACAGCAAGCTATTCATTTAACCACTGCCACTTGGCACACCAAGATATTCATTTAAAAACTGTGGGGATAGCACATATGGCACTGCCCATAATTTGGAAGGGTAGTGGAAGTAAGTTTTTTATTTTTTTATTTAATTCCACTACATTATTTATCCTAGTTAATATTTACTGGGGTAAATAATGTAGTGGGGGTAAATAACGAAATGTACTTACTTGCAGGTCTTTACTTGTTGCAGGTCACATTCATCGATAGATGTTGACAGAACATATTTTATTCTAGGCAAATGTCTCAGTGTTATATGTGGTTTGTTTTAGGGTTTTTCCATCTAAATTCACAGTAAATCTTGATAATTCCATAGTATTAGAGATGATAATGTGTATTTTTTTTTTTTACTTGGTTTAGAATGCCAAGTTACTGTCATCATATTTTTGAAGACCATGATGTTTATATAAAGTCAAATGGGAAGCATAGGAAAAGTAATTTTATATATTTCCCAATGAACTACTGTAGGTGTTGAAAAGCCTCCTCTGGAATCAGAAGTGTTACTTTAGTCACATTTAGATATGTCTGTGCGCACAGCACTAAAGTGGTCATATTAATTGCTTAAAATCTAGACATGTTTCCTTTAAAGATCATTAACAAAATTAATAGCTACCTCTTAGTTAGCTTAGTTAGTCAGAAGTTAATCTTTAATATATTATAAAATAATCCTTTATATTATTGGCTCACATTTTTTGGATAATAGAAAATTAAATCAAAGAAATTAGAATTCTGCAGTTATATCATTCAATATGATTAAACATTCATAGATCTGATTGGCATGTTACCTAACATAAAACAAATATGAGTGAAAAATGGAAGTGGTGAGCTAATTGACTTTTATTTAAAATGCATTACACGTCATATGCAATAAAGAGTTTATATGAAATATGAAATATATTTGAATATGAAAAGATTATATATATATATATATATATATATATATGTGTGTGTGTGTGTGTGCAATATAGAAGATAACAGCTAGGTTGAACAACTCTTTAGCAGCACACTACACAAAATGGACTGGATAGACAATAAATAATACATATACATATAATGAATGCAAAAGTATGATTACATTACCCCAGGCTGCACCTTCTGTCATTTTTCTAATTATTATTATTTTTTAATTTTATTATATATATATATTATTTTATATAATAATTTGTGTCTAACTTCTAACTTTAATTGTGCTATAAACTTATGGCTGCATATTATAAAGGGAAATTGCCAAGTCCAGTGAATGCCATTGAGTGGACCAGCAAGACTTAGCTCAATGAAGACATGAAGACACATGTTTCTAAAAATATGAAAAACTATAGAGATGCAATTGAAGTATTCAAGACTGTTTGAAATATTAAGGATGCTTCCATTTATTCCTGTTTTGGTAACAGATAGTAACAGAGTACAAAATGTGCACTCATTTATCCAATAAATAATTTCTACGTAAACATTCTGTGATAGATTTACTTGATTTCAGTTTCCTAATTCTGCACAACTGTTTTCCATAACTCTGTTAATCAGTATAGCGAGAATTTATTTCATTGGAATTTTAAAGAAATTAGAAGAGTGCTTACAAAGTAATTTTGCATACGAATATATGTATATTGTCAAAATATACATCTACCTTTGACCTTTATACTCTACTTTGTTGATCTGTGCTTTGAAAGATACCGTATTTATCGGCGTATAACACGCACTTTTTTCCCCTGAAAATAGGGGGAAAATCGTGGGTGCGTGTTATACGCCGATATCCCATAATTACTTACCTGTCCTGAAGCGTGGGCCGGCTTCACAGCGCGCACCGCGGTACAGGAACTTTAATTTAAGGTTCCGGTTTCCGGCGGGACTGAAAGGAAGTGTGCACAATAGTGTGCACACTTCCTTTCAGTCCCGCAGGAAACCGGAACCTTAAATTAAAGTTCCTGTTCCGCGGTGCACGGTGTGAAGCCGGCCCACGCTTCAGGACAGGTAAGTAATTATGGGAGGGGAGGAAAGTACACTATGGGAGGGGAGGGGAGGGGGAGGAAAGTACACTATGGGAGGGGAGGGGGAGGAAAGTACACTATGGGAGGGGAGGGGGAGGAAAGTACACTATGGGAGGGGAGGAGGGGAAGTACACTATGGGAGGGGAGGAGGAGGAAAGTACACTATGGGAGGGGAGGGGGAGGAAAGTACACTATGGGAGGGGAGGGGGGAGAATACTATGGGAGGGGAGAGGGGAGAATACTATGGGAGGGGAGGGGGGGAGAATACTATGGGAGGGGAGGGGGGGAGAATACTATGGGAGGGGAGGGGGGGGAGAATACGAGGGGAGGGGGGGGAGAATACTATGGGAGGGGAGGGGGGAGAATACTATATACTATGGGAGGGGAGGGGGGGAGAATACTATGGGAGGGGAGGGGGGGAGAATACTATGGGAGGGGAGGGGGGAGAATACTATGGGAGGAGGGGGGGAATACTATGGGAGGAGGGGGGAATACTATGGGAGGGGGGAGAATACTATGGAAAGGGGGGAGAATACTATGGAAAGGGGGGACACTATGGGATGAGGGGGGAATACTATGGGATGAGGGGGGAAATTTCCTGGAATTTCTTTCTAAAAATGAGGTGCGTGTTATACGCCTGTGCGTGTTATACGCCGATAAATACGGTACTTACATCTCCTGACTATAAAATGTTTAAAATAAAAAATGATTATGTATCAGAACTAATGTTTCTGAACGACATGTGATGGTACTATGAATATCAATCTCCTGGCCTTTTCCCGTCTCCTTTTCTCCCATACTTCTCACAAAGTACATGATCGTAAACCTGGAGATTAGGATTAAAATAAACTGCTAAAAAGAATATATTCTCCATATATACGACGTGAAAATGAAGGCTAAAATATGACAATCTATTAGAGGGCATCACTCTTAGTACCTGTTCAAATGCTTAGTGTCTCTCAAAAACACCCTCTATATATGCTGTGGCTCTCTCTTTTGCAATATACATTGGTCGATTGTAATACTGCCATCTTTTGGTGAGTTTGTGCATGTGCAGGAGACAAATATGTAGGTAATAGGTAAAAAAAAAAAAAAAATATATATATATATATATATATATATATTATGGGTGAGGGTGATACTTTAATCAGCTGACTAGTTCTATGGTATTGTAAGCTCTCAAAATCATTTAGGTTGCTTCACCAAGCAAAATGTATTCCTGTTAAAAGACCTAAATGGTCATGAAAATTTGCAATATACTATAACTGTTTAGCTAATAGAGGTGTCAGCTTCAACCATTTTAATCAATATATTTAATTGGTTAACACAGTACCACAATTAACTATATCAACATGGAAGGTAACACAAACAGCACTATAATAGTAAATACAATTTCTCTCAATGGGTACCCAGGAAATGACTAAGAGCGTCAGTTGAGGAACAGGATATAGAGGTTTTCACTCGACTGCAGGGTGGTGCGGGTATTAGAGGATACCTTCCTTAAAGACCTCATATGCAAAAATGAATATTAATACCCCACTCAGACATGTTCACTATGTGTCAAAAAGAGATTTTAATTCATTAATTGTGATAAAAGAAAATTAATCATAGAAATTATCAAAAAAAAAAGGGGGGGAACAAAAATTATTCCTAGTGAGAAATCAATATACAGAATAATGCAGAAACAGATATCACATTTGATACAGTATGCAATGACCTATCATACAAAAAGTTAAATTCATATTAAATATAAGAACCTCCTATATACAGGTTCAGCACAAAGTACAACAAAATTCCACTCTTATGCATAAGAAAAAAGGAAAAACATTGATTTTTTTTTAAATAAGAAAAAAAAAATTTTTCAAAGAAAGAAAAATAAAAAATGTCAATAAAGTAGAGAAAAAGCTGTAGACAAAAATGGTTGGATCTCACCATAGGCAGTAATGAATCTTGGTATAGGGTGAAGATCAAAGTTGATTCAAATGCTGATACTTGTGGCACAAAGTCCAGTGAGGCTGCCTGTATCCTGTGGTGGGGGTAGTGTAAGTATGTAGGTAATTGCTGGTCTACGGTCTCCATCTCCTTGCCTGAATCCTGGGCGGCGGGCTCCGGACACTGATATCCCTTTGAAGGCCCTGATAAGGGATTCAACTCTTGAGTATACATACCTTATAAATGGTGACGGCCGCCATTAAACGTGGCGATAAATATATCAATGGAGGTATTAACATTGTGAGGAGTGTAAGTACTCTTAGCTTTCAAACCGGTATTGCATGGTAGGATAGTGTCTGAATCCATTGAAACTCAGGTCTTTTTTCTCAACACAGACTTCTAAAATCCATGCACAGAGTATACCACCATCACATTTGGTGGAGACCACCTTGATGGCTCTTCCATCTCAGATATTAAACCAGGAAAGATATATATATACACTGAAGAGGAAACAGAAACAGAGACATAGATGTAAAAAACAAGCTCCCAACTTTACTAAACAAGACTAGCTGAATATCAATGTGACGAACCGCCTGCACCCCGACCAGGTACCTCCGTCAATCGCTGCTTCTTAGTACGTGCGAGTACCATTAGCACTGCACTGGAAAACCATAACCACCGTAAACCTCACAAACTGCCACAGCTTGGTTGGGGTCTCGCCGTCCTCCACCCACCTGTGACCCAAGACCAGGATCCAGCTTCCAGTAGGTAGACCCCTCCTAGTCCAGAGAGAGTAGCAGGAACAGCTCTTACAAGAGCTAGTGATTACACTCAGGGGAGTATTGTGATATAGCAATCCCCAGAGTGTAGTTTGCCAATCCCCAAACATGAGCCAAGACTTCATGAAGGGGTAAAGCATCTCCTCGCACTAGGACGCCATCCCGCCTCTGCCCCCAGTGTGACGGACCACCTGTCACTACGACCGAGTACCTCCGTCAGTCGCTGCTTCCTAGGCACTGCACTGGAACACCATTACCACCGTAAACCCCAAGAACCACCGCAGCTTGGTTGGGGTCTCGCCGTCCTCCACCCACCCTGGACCCAAGACTAGGATCCAGCTTCCAGTGGGTAGGCCTCTCTTAGTCCCGAGAGCGTAGCATGAACAGCTCATACAAGAGCTTAGTGATTATACTCAGGGGAGTATAGTGATTATAGCAATCCCCAGAGTGTAGTTCTCCAATTCCCAAAACATGAGCCAAGACTTCATGAAGGTGCAAGATGATCTGAGAGTTTAGTGGTACAGGTTGGATTTTTATACAACTTTTCAGGTCAGAGGAACACCCACTGGACCTGATGGGGCACAGGACACAAATTGTACAGACCAATAGAAACAATGTAACAATGCCTGACATTCCCACATACATCACACAATCCCTCCAGTCTGCCTGTGATACAATAATGGTAGATAATGTATTAACGTAATTATCCCCATGCATAAAAACACATATTTTACAAAACCCCCAAAGTACCCCAAAACACAACATATCCCCTGATAGCCCTGATCTGGGTGAATAACATATCCAAAAATCACCCAGATCAGAGCAGGGGTTCAGGAAATTCCTGGAAGTCTTATTTTTGACCCACCGTGCACATGGTCCCATGCCCAAAACGGTTCCAGAGAAACGGTCGGTCTCTCTGTCTGGAGTACAAAAGTACATACTTCACATGAACAGAGCCTTTTAAAGTGCCTTGGGTAAGGTATATTGCACGGCCCATAGTCCTGAGGCAATAGGGAGGCCAGCAGGCCCATCCAAGTTACAGGGTTCAGTTCGTCACAGGACCATTATCAAAGGCTAGGAGCCTGGCAAACAGGCCCCTACAAAAGCCAGTGAGGGCTTACTTTCGTCACAATCAACAATCTAAAAAAAAAAGATCAGTCGATAATTATTAAACCATCAGATGGGGGCGGGGCCTGGCCGCAGAGAGCAGAGGATGCAAACTCATATGGCTCCTGCTCTGCGGCACTAAATAAACAGTTATAGACAGTCAAAACGGGATCTGATCGGTTCAAAAAGGACCCCAGAAGACAGGTAAAGCCCAGGGGCACACAACGATGCCACTTAAGCGACGACCCCGGCTTACTACACCGGCTCTTCCCGTGAGGTCTACACATGTGGCTGGCGTGAGGGAGACGGCCGCTCCCCCGCTGGCACTGGCGGCTGACAAGCGGAGACCAGACCCCCGTTCCCCCCCCTATGGACCGGTTGGGGTTATCCCGGTCCACCCTAGGGAGACCCTGAGACAGCCCAGCAAGAATGTCATGATGACACAGGGGACTGTCACAAGTGAAGACAAGGCACTCAAAATGGCGGAGGCGGCGTCCTTCATGAAGGGCGAAAGGGGTACCCCTTTCTGTCTCATTGGAGATGTCTTTGCCAGAGGCTCAGGGAGGCGGGCTGAAGGGTCAGTGTTGGGACCCGCTTGGGGGGGGTCTGCCTTGGCGTTGGCAGGCGGGCATCCCTCCAATGGCCATTGGAGCAACTAAATGACCTCCATTTGTCTAAATATACATAGGGATTAAGGAAAAAGCGCAAGTAACATTTTCTTTTCTTTGGTTTTTACTATATATTGGGGCTGATGTGTGTTGTAGTCCTTGCAGCTTAAGCGCAGGACTTCTCTTTTTGTATTTGTATTTACTTTGTATCACACAGCCTGGTTACAATGCTGCTACCCATCCCATGTGTTCCCTATTAAGGGTTAATAAGTAAAGGGGTGTATATAAAAAGTACCCCTTTCTGTCTCATTGGAGATGTCTTTGCCAGAGGCTCAGGGAGGCGGGCTGAAGGGTCAGTGTTGGGACCCGCTTGGGGGGGGTCTGCCTTGGCGTTGGCAGGCGGGCATCCCTCCAATGGCCATTGGAGCAACTAAATGACCTCCATTTGTCTAAATATACATAGGGATTAAGGAAAAAGCGCAAGTAACATTTTCTTTTCTTTGGTTTTTACTATATATTGGGGCTGATGTGTGTTGTAGTCCTTGCAGCTTAAGCGCAGGACTTCTCTTTTTGTATTTGTATTTACTTTGTATCACACAGCCTGGTTACAATGCTGCTACCCATCCCATGTGTTCCCTATTAAGGGTTAATAAGTAAAGGGGTGTATATAAAAAGTACCCCTTTCTGTCTCATTGGAGATGTCTTTGCCAGAGGCTCAGGGAGGCGGGCTGAAGGGTCAGTGTTGGGACCCGCTTGTGGGGGGTCTGCCTTGGCGTTGGCAGGCGGGCATCCCTCCAATGGCCATTGGAGCAACTAAATGACCTCCATTTGTCTAAATATACATAGGGATTAAGGAAAAAGCGCAAGTAACATTTTCTTTTCTTTGGTTTTTACTATATATTGGGGCTGATGTGTGTTGTAGTCCTTGCAGCTTAAGCGCAGGACTTCTCTTTTTGTATTTGTATTTACTTTGTATCACACAGCCTGGTTACAATGCTGCTACCCATCCCATGTGTTCCCTATTAAGGGTTAATAAGTAAAGGGGTTTATAAAAAAAGTACCCCTTTCTGTCTCATTGGAGATGTCTTTGCCAGAGGCTCAGGGAGGCGGGCTGAAGGGTCAGTGTTGGGACCCGCTTGGGGGGGGTCTGCCTTGGCGTTGGCAGGCGGGCATCCCTCCAATGGCCATTGGAGCAACTAAATGACCTCCATTTGTCTAAATATACATAGGGATTAAGGAAAAAGCGCAAGTAACATTTTCTTATCCTACAGAGTGTACCAGAAGGATTTCTAACCCATCTGGTTTTATTTGTAACAACCCCACTTCCAAAAGATGTTAGCATCCTAGACAGGTTTCCCAGTCTCCTGGAAAAAATGCTCGTAATATAAAGTAAATTGTCTGTGTTTTCCATGTCCTAAAATATGCAAGCATTGGGGTGTAATTTTCTACTTGATTGTTTCAAATAAAAAGAATATATATATATTATTATTATTATTATTATTATTATGTAATAATCCAAGAAGTGGCTAGCACTCACGCGCTTTAAAATTCCCAAATCTTTATTGAAGTATCATTTAAAAAATCATATCTTATTGAAAGGCTGTTAAATTGGTACAATTTACTTAATAACAGAAAATAACATTAAGAAAAATCTATATAATGAAAATGGGTTTACCTTATCCCACCAATTGTGTGGTCTCGCCACCAGTGCCCCGAAGTGTCCTGAGCGCATGCGTGTATAGTCCCTGCCCAGCCGTTTGCAGTGATGGCGTGCGGCTTGTAAACATGGTGACGCGTGTGCATCAACGTCGCTATGGACATCACTGGCACTATAAAAACTGCTAAAGGCGTCACATGCGGAGCTGCTATGAAGAGGGCTGCATTATGATGGAGGATGCAGATGCTGGTCACGAGCACCTGCAGAAGACAGGAGACGCCCACTGGCAGCATAGAGAATGAGTAGAGTAGTGGTCCAGCAGCAGCCAGAACTCGGTAAGTGTAAATCGCTATGTGAGCATGGATGTGAAACGGGTATAAAAATGAATAAAACAATTATTGAACACAGGGCCAGATGTCATATGTATGTGGAGGGCGTTTGGACAAGAAATAAGGCTTATAAGAACAATGTAGGCAGGCAGAAATCTAGACGGGCTAGACGGGCCAATATATCCCATTTTTAGCAGGTTCTACTCTAACAACTTAATGTCTACTCCTTTAAAATTAACCCACTTAACTGGGAATTCCTTCCTCCTTGGGCTCGCCTTGCAGTGCAAGTTTAAAGGGACACTATAAGCATCCAGACCACTTGGCTCATTGAAGTGGTCTGGGTACAGTGTCCCATGCCCCTTAACCCTGGAATCGTAACTATTGAAGTTTTTTTTTATTTTTTTTTATTTTAAGTTTTTGTACCAGACAGCTACAAGAGGGATCTTCTGATGGTTAGACAATTAGAATGCCTAACTCTGGATGTTCTCATGCTCTACATGAGGACATCCAGCATCACCCTATGGGGAAGTCCTAACGCGATTGCTGCACTTGCACATTATGTCCCCCTGACGGTGGAGGCGGATCCTGAATCAGCACCAAGGGACATCAACGCTAGAACCGGGAAAGTAATAAAGAGGTTTTTAACTTTTTTAACCTCTTCAGCACCACTGGGAGAGGTGCTTGGAAAAACCATTTTGTTTTCCCAGCACTATAGTTTTCCTTTAAATAGGGCCCTGCAATAAGGCATCCTTGAGGGGGTGCAAAACAAAGGGTTTTGGAATGGAATAAATATATAATATCTATATCTCCACATGCACAATATGAGTATATGTGAAATGAAGATTATAGGATATTTGGGGAAAGATATAAATAACATTTCTGAATATGCAACATTAACAACACTGTTTTCTTATTTGTAACTTCATTATTTGGTTTAAAAAAAAAAAAATAGACTTACTGTCAAACTAAAACTTTTGTTTTTGTTTCCAAAATAATGAATAATGAGGAACTATACAGGACAACCACAATACTATGATTTTTTCTTTTTTTTTGCAAACCCTTGTTAATGAAAGGGTTAAAGAAACCAGTAAAACAACTATAGCCTATCCCCTTCTTCTAAAAATCATAAACACTTCTCTATTCCCATAGACAAAGTGTTATAAGGCTCAATCAGTGTGAAAATCAATAGAACATCTTTCAACATTTATGACTTCACCCAGGAACTGCACCAGTTTTACCTTGGTGACGATAGCCCTAAGAGTAATAAAACATTCTTATAGAAGGCAGATGTGATATTCTGCGTACTTCAAGATTCCACGTCATTATGACTGTCAATGCTTCTGAACTCAAAATATTCAAACCACAAAAGTATTGACTTTGCATTTTTAATGACTTGGGTATCACGCAGGTTAAAAAGACTTTCGGCTGATATGTGTTTATCTGATTCTTGCAAAGTGATCAAAGTGAATGTCCTCTGTGAGTCTTGTTTTTTTCCCACTGTATAATGTTTTTATTGTATAGACAAGTCTGTCTCACTCCCTTAAGGACACATGACATGTGTGACATGTCATGATTCCCTTTTATTCCGGAGGTTTGGTCCTTAATGGGTTAAAAAAAAAAATGTTGGTTGTGATATTATTCCAGATGGCATGACGCTCTACAAACAGTAGTCAGTAGTTTGTGTAATCAAACTATTTATGAATTAGACCCAAGATGACTTTCAAACTTTGTGATTCTTATAGTGAAGGAATAGCCAATTCACTGAAATTAAGGTCATATTCTTTAATTAGCATATTATTAAAATATTAGTACTACTTTTATAGGCATAATGTTACAGTAGTAAATCCAGAAAGCACCATCCCAATTTGCAACAAACACCTATTTTTGGTCAATAAATGTGTTTTCATTTATACAATCATTCAGATCCCTAACGTATGTAATTAGAAAACCAAACCCACTATCATCAATGTCATGTCTTAATTCCAAGAACTAATTGAGGGAGGGAGGGTGGAGGAAGAGGTTATGTTCCCTAATCCTCCTTCAACAGTACTGCCATTGACCTCAGATACACTCTTTACCAAAGTAATTTCCCCATTGTCCGGTGTTGGTGATGAGATTTTTTTCCTGCAATATTTAAGATCCAAATTCCTGCACTTTTAACACTGACACACATGTTATTTTAATATGAGCATGAGAAATTAGAATATGAAGAGGACAGTGAGCAGCTCAGTATTTCCTCCAGCAGCCAGTGTGAGCTGTCCTCCTGCAACATCTCACCCACTCAAAGTCCAACTTCATTGCTTTGGAATTGCCTCGGCAAATTGAGCCAACAGTAACATCAAATGTGCTATCAGCAGCACAAGGAGCTAACCCACTGTCATTGTTACTTTGACCACCATCAATATCACTAGTACCCCCACCATCAACATTTCTGTTGGCATTAATGAATCAATTGCTAGTGAACAGGCTGGTGTTGCAACAGCTTCCACTGCCACTAATGCAAATCCACCTGCATCTTCAGCAGATAAAAGGCAATGGGTTGAGGTTACTGTATTGCACCAATGAAGCAACATTCAGGATAATTTTGAGTGCCTACAAGAAGTGTTTTTTTTTTTTATTTAGTTGGAGTAAAGTAGAGTAAGGCCAGTAAAGTAATGCCAATATGAAGCAACATCTGAAAAGACACAACATGGTCATATTACTGAGGGAAGAAGCAGATCAAGAAAATACTATGGCAGGCAAGAGGTTCACTGGTGCTGTATATGATTCTGCAGTTACTGCACATCACCTACCACCAGCAATGCCTTTTCCATTCCTTCTGCTACAACCATTTGCCAGATCAGAGGGAATGGTAAGAATATGGGCAGTAGTAGATAAGGTCAAACCCCTCATCAGCCAATGAACTAAGAAAAAAAAAAAAAATGTTCCTCTTGCCACTGCCAGGGCCACTTTGATTCACTGATTTAAAATTGTTCTACTAATTTTTTTATTTTTTTTTTGCAAACCATAGTGTGATACTGTATATTAATCTTAAAAGAAAAGTCCAATTAAAATTCTTACACAAAATAAATTTGAGATTTAAGTCCCTGTAATGTTTTACACTTATTTTGTGTAAGAGTTTTTATTTGGATTTCCCACTGAGATTTTTACAAATATACAATATCACACTATGTATTGCATCTCCTTTGTGATGTTTCTGCCTTTCACTGAAGTGGATAGTGATTGATATTTACTTAGATACTAAGTTATACTTTAACAGATCCTGACTGGCACTTTGGATACAAAGATTTATTTTTATTGGAGTGGAAATATTACAAAGGACTAGTTAGAAGGCTTCTACACAGTGTTTTATGATTTAACGTTATAATTGTTTTTTGTTTAGTTTTTTTAAGAATTGGGTTCATTTTTAATTTATTTTTTTGTTGTTGTTGTTAATGTGAGGCAAGCGTGGAGGAAGAAAAATTGATGCATAACAATCATATAGCACAAATACAAGACATCAGTACTACTCACCAATTACCTGAGTAAATTCTCCTTGATGCAGTAGCCTCATTTATGAAATATAACAAAACTATAGTAGTACACAAGCCACATAGGTTTTGCATTAAGAGGCAGATACCCAGGGGATAAAGTAACACCTGAGCATAGGGCCCGTATCCTGCTTGAAGAGAACATTTTAGAATATAGTGGCCTGAAGTTTTAGTTGTAGAAATCGGATATGTAGTTCTATAAATGGAAGAAACCCAATTAAATAAGGGATGAGTGATGCAATGTGCCTCTGTTATTAGAGTACTTTATCAGATGAAAAGTGATTGGGAAAGAAACACCAAAGGTATACACCCACTTAGTATAATATGAGATGATCGTAGTGGTGCCATGACTAGTGGGTTGGGGGGTTGTGAGCGGGATCACAGAGAGGATTAATCCCAACATGTGAGCATTCATAGCTGTATAGAAACAGGTGTGTCCCAAAGAGCACTCAATCGGTCAAAAACAGTAGTGGTGTAACTTAAACAAAATAAAAAAAATTCAGGGACCACAAATAATTCTCTTTGTAGAATTACCACAAAAGACACCATTCACATTGTTCGACCACTTCTGGTATTTGCAGATACATAGCTTTTTGGACACCCCAACTAATAAACAGGCAGACCCCACCACCTTAACAAAAACATGTATCCAATGCCCAATCTAGAAAAGCCAGATCTCAGGTATATATACCCTACTATCCTCAAACACCCATGAAGGTTCCTTATCGTATGTCTCGGCTTGGGAGAGGGAACTGGGATCCGTCGAGGATCTATCAGACTGGAGGGATATATGGTCACGATATGCGTGAACCATTAGGGACAGGCCTACAAAACACTAATGTGATCTGAGCCCCCTCAGGCTAAAGAAGATGGACAGTTCTGATTCTGATCTTTGATGGAAGGGATGTGGCAGCAGGAGATCAATTACCATGTGGTACCTATGATGGAAATGCCCTCAAATTGTCCAATTCTGGACTTAAACCTCACAGTTGGCCTCTAAAATACTACATACAGATATTCCAAAGGACCCCTGGATATGGTTGCTCTTCAAACCGTATCACGAGTTTCCCAAAGCACAAAACAAATTAATAGCAAAATTGCGCTTGAAACTAGGATGGCATTAGCAGAATGTCGGGGTGCCCCAAAGGTCCCAACACTGGGGTATGTGATCTGCAAAATGGAAGAAGCAAGAAAAATTCATAAACTCTGAGCCCTAATTCATGGTATGACTAAACACTTTAATAAAATATGGGACCCCTGGCTATTTGCATTCCCAATGCCCACATAAGAGGACTAGCCACAACGAGATGTATCAGCCTCCATACCATCTCATTACCCTCCCTTCCCAATTAGTGATCCTTCCCCACCCCTCCTCCCATGTCCCCCCTCCCATACCTACCTTCCCCATCTTCTTTTTTTCTTTCTTAATATTTCTCTCTTCTCCTTACCTCTCCTTCTGCCACTTCCTTCACTTACACTTCTTCTCTTTCACTTCTCCTGTTTTCCACGGCTTCAGCTATCCACCACTTAAATATCATCCAACACTTCTCACCCCATGGCTAATTATCTATTTTTCTCCAACCCATGGACATGCTAAGTCACAACACCAATACCATTTCCGTCATAGTAGGCACTGTCTTAAACCTAAACCGCAAAGTACGATGCTGGAACCTGATTTAGATTCCCTGCTCACAGCTAGCTGTCATAGGGGCCTTTACACCCTTAGAGGGAACTGACTCCAGTGTGCTTGCTTGCCCTGCGCCTCCCAGCCCCTCCATGTGTCTCCTTCCCTGCCCCCCAGACCCTTCATGTGTTTCATTCCCTCTCCCTATGCACCTCCTTATGTCTCATTCCCTCCCCCAGCCCCTCCATGTATCTCTCTCCTAGCCCCTTCATGTGTTTCCTTCCCAGTCCCCCCCAGCCTTTCCATGTGTCTCCTTCCCTGCACCCCATCCCCTCCATGTGTGTCATTCCCTGCGCCCCATCCCTTCTAGGTGTCTCATTTCCATCCCCCCAGGTCCTGCATGTGTCTCATTACCTCCCCCATGCACCTCCTTATGTCTCATTCCTTCCCCCCAGCCCCTCCATGTATCTACTTCCCAGCCTTTCCATGTGTCTCCTTCCCTGCACCCCATCCCCTCCATGTGTGTCATTCCCTGCGCCCCATCCCTTCTAGGTGTCTCATTTCCATCCCCCCAGTTCCTGCATGTGTTTCATTCCCTCCCCCATGCACCTCCTTATGTCTCATTCCTTCCCCCCAGCCCCTCCATGTATCTACTTCCTAGCCCCTTCATGAGTCTCCTTCCCAGTCCCCCCCCAGCCTTTCCATGTGTCTCTTCCCTGCACCCCATCCCCTCCATGTGTCTCATTCCCTGTGCCCCATCCCCTCTTGGTGTCTCATTTCCATCCCCCTTAGGTCCCGCATGTGTTTCATTCCCTCCCCCATGCACCTCCTTGTGTCTCATTCCCTGCCCCAAGCTCCTCCATGTGTCTCACTCCCCCCTCCCAGTGCCTCAATGTGTTATTCCCAGCTCTCCATGTGTCTCCCCCTCTTCCCTCCTGAATTTGCTCACTGTGGTACCTGGTCTGACAGGAAGTGCTCTCTTAGTGTGTACTTCCCATCAGACCGCTGTCCACTCCGCTACATACAGTGAACGTCCGGAGGGGAGCAGCACAGCACAGCATTCCCCTCCTGCTGGTAACCTGCCAACCACACGGCCCCCTGGCTGTGCACCAAGCCTAAAGTTATGCCGGCAGTTTCAGGAGTCAACAGGTCATCCGGCATCCCCTGTGACCCTTCAGACATGAAATAATCTAAATTGGGGGAGGCAGGGGTGTATCCTGGTTTTGTGCTGCCCTAGGCAGGACAAAACTCAGGCGCCCCCCTCACCCCCACCGCCTCCCCCCACCCGCCACCCCCACCCAACCCTTCCCCCGCCTTCTAAATACACACACACTGACAGATACGCATCCATTAGCTAACTGTTAGCTAATGGATGCGTATCTGTCAGTGTGTGTGTGTGAGTGTATGAGTGTGTCTGTGTGTGAGTGTGTCTGTTAGTGAGTGTGTCTGTTAGTGAGTGTGTCTGTTAGTGTGTGTGTCTGTTAGTGTGTGTGTCTGTTAGTGTGTGTATGTCAGTGTGTGTGAGTGTCTGTTAGTGAGTGTGTGAGTGTGTCTGTTAGCTGCTAACAGACACACTCACACACTCACTAACAGACACACTCACACACACTGACATACACACACTAACAGACACACACAGTCAGACACACACACACACTCTAACAGACACACTCTCACACACACACACTCTAACAGACAAACAGACACACTCACACTCACTAACAGACACACACTAACAGACACACTCACACACACTAACAGACACACACAGTCAGACACACTCACACACACTCTCACACTCACTAACAGACACACACACACACTAACAGACACACTCACACACACTAACAGACACACTCACACACACTAACAGACACACACAGTCAGACACACTCACACACACACACTAACAGACACACACACACACACACACACTAACAGACACACTCACTAACAGACACACACTAACAGACACACTCACTCACATTAACTCTTTTTTTTTTTTAATTTACCCCCCCAGCCTCCTTACCTTTGGGAATGCTGGGGGGGTTCTCCCTCTCCCTGGGGTCTAGTGGGGCTGCCAGTCGGGCTGCTGGGCTGGTTGCTGGGCGGGCGGCTGGCGAGGGAGCACTTCCTCTGAGCTGTCTGCTCAGCTCCCTCGCGCGCCGCAGAGTGAGGCTGGGAGGCGGAGCCGGAATATGACGTCATATTCCGGCTCCCAGCCTCACTCTGCGGCGCGCGAGGGAGCTGAGCAGACAGCTCAGAGGAAGTGCTCCCTCGCCAGCCGCCCGCCCGCACAGCAACCAGCCCAGCAGCCACCAGCCCAGGATGTCTGTTAGCCGCAAGGCTAACAAGGCATTTGCCCTGGGCGTTTGGGGGCGGCTTTTTTTGCCGCCCCCTGGAAAATGCCGCCCAAGGCAAATGCCTTGTTTGCCTCGCGGCAAATACGCCCCTGGGGGGAGGGGGTTGTCAACCCTCCCTTACACATACATTTGAAATCAGACCCGTATGTTTATGTCTTCCCTTTTATTTTAATTTGTGTACCCTTGTTTTTTTTTTGTCAACCTCCACCTTTATGCACATTTCTTCAATTCCCCATTTTATTTTATGCCCCCACTTCCATTTACACTATTCCTTACACCCCAATTTGCATCCAACGGCCACAGAGCAATTTACACTTCCCTGGCTGCTGCTGGAACCTCTGCTCTCCTCACTCTTCTGGCTGTGACTGGATGTCTCCACGTTTCTGTTGGTGCTAACAGCCAGCCACTCTATCCTCCACCTCCCTGCAGCTCACTCCATGGCAGCATGGCATGCAATGCCTGTCAGTTTTTTTAATACAAAGTTTTGATTGCAATGTTGCAGCTCGTGTTTATACGGTTATGGCTGCATACACGAGTGTGAAGGGGTTAAATAAAAGTTTCCTGTTATTGTAATTACTAAATAACTTATTTTATGCTTCCTCCTTAAGCTGTCTGTACTAGACAAACCAGCAAAACATCTACATAGGTCGATGACCCTCTCATATCATTTACTTACTTGAGTCTTTAGCTTATTATTCTTGTTGTTTTTTTTTGTAGCTCAGCTATCTGCTATGCTCAACTGCCCCTTCATGTTCTATACTAGAGAGATTTCACTTTGCTGCATTGTATCTCAGTCTTCTAGAAAATTGCCTTGATGAATGAATGGCTGTAAGAAATGGCAGTAAATTCTGGGTGTTGAAACCCTGTTGGCTTTATTTACACTCTCTTTTTTGCTTTGCTGATGAGCCGCAGGATAAGCGAGGTACTCTAAAGAGAACAGCATGCTTCCAATAAATCTTTTAAATGAAAGCTACACTTACTTCATTTCCCCATACAGATCCTTAACTGATTGCTGCAAAGATAATTGAATCTATTTTTGCGTGCATTCTGTAATGAAATACCCCCTTTAGCAGCATGTTGTGAGAACCAAGTTTGTTTAAATTGAATAATTATACAGGGCTTGTGAAATGTACACTTGAAGATCCACTCATGTCATTAATTCTGCACTTAAAACATATTTGGTGTACTGTAGTACAATACTGAATAACATATAAATCTCTAACTTCCATCCAAAAAGTATTCTCTCAGATTTATTTTCATTAAATTGTCAAACATCTTAGATACAATTGTAGAACCTGTCACAACTTGTATTGCATACACTTTAAACACAGGACTCATATTTAAAGAGAAACTCCTGTCTCTTTGATACGGACAATTCCTTATTCTCCCACCCTTACTGAAGAGCTGAATGCTGTGGGGAGTGCAGCAGAGCAAATTCACAGAACACATCTATATCCACAGCACTTCCATGTCCAGGATAACATCAGTCTTTCATGTTGCTCCAAGCACTTGAATCCTCCTCTACTGAGAACATGCATTCTAACTGCCATAAGCTGTTTGCCAGAATGCTTCTGTGTGGCTCTTGCATTCACAATATCATGAGGTTTAAATTCCTTTATATTGTACAGTATCTCACAAAAGTGAGTACACCCCTCACATTTTTGTAAATATTTTATTCTATCTTTTCATGTGACAACACTGAAGAAATGACACTCTGCGACAATGTAAAGTAGTAGGTGTACAGCCTGTATAACAGTGTAAATTTGCTGTCCCCTCAAAATAACTCAACACACAGCCATTACTGTCTAAACTGTTGGTGAAAAAGTGAGTACACTCCTAAGTGGAAATGTCCTAATAGGGCCCAATTAGCCATTTTCCCTCCCTGGTGTCATGTGACTCGTTAGTGTTACAAGGTCTCAAGTGAGATAATGTATGTTCTGTTTGTGCCTGTAGAAGAGCCTTGAATAAAATATAAATAAATAAAACATAAAAACCTAGAAGGGCTCTTGGCATGTTTTCCCTCTACCCTGATGCTTTATCCACCCAAGTGTAACAAATCATCAGTGGAGCATTTAGAGGTCTTCTGGGAGGAATGGTCGGAAAAAAACCTCCCTCCCACAATTATTTGCCTGATATCAACACTAACACCTTTTTGATGCCAACAAACTTTAAAGCATCTACCTCATTGAGATTGTCTGGGTCCACTGACTGACAGTGCGGTCCATTTTGGACTTTAGGACAATTCTCTTACATGGAACTATGGGACCAGCACAAGAAATCTGACCATGCTTTTATAAGGCAGAGTATGTAACTACTTCCTCTTTTGTGAATTACCTGTAGTTACCAGGTTGCAGCGTAATGTTTATGCACAAATAATTTCCTCGCCCTATTCTTTGCATTGGTTTTGCTTCATTTAATGTGTGTATTTATAAGGCTATGTATTATAGTTGTAATCAAAATGATTCATCCCCCTTGAAAATCAGGTTTATTGTCAAAATTGACAGACTTTCAGTTGTATGCTTGGAATTCCACATGCTGCAGGTTTCCAGTGCCTCAGGATGCAAAGCTGCCCCACAGCATAACCGATCCACCACCATGTTTAACTGTAGACAGAGTGTTCTTTTAAGAATCTGTTTCATTCTTCTTCCACCGGATATTTAGTTGACCCATTGGGCCCAAAGTTCCAATTTTGTTCCATCGCTCCACAGAACAGAATCACACAACTTCTGTGGCTTTTATATTATTTTGAGCATATTGGAGCAGACTTTTCTTGTACATTTGGGTCAGTAGTGGTGTACGTATTGGAGTTCTGGCATGGAAGCCTTCTGTGTTTATTATGCGCCTGTCAAGATTGCATAACTCCTACACACAGAGTTTAAGGAAACTTTAACCAGAATTAAGGAAAATAGAGAGAGATATGTATACCGGACCTTAGAGTAGTGTCACAGTAGTTTACCCCAACACGCAAGATTTAGTCCAACAATTGACAATATAAAGCAGATACGTCTTACCGGACCTTAGAATGGCCGGACTCGACGTATAACAGAGAAGTGACAGAGTCAGGAACAAGCTGAGGTCAAGGGAACAAAGAGACAACGAAAACAAGAACTAGCCAAGGTCTGGTACACAGGAATCAGTAAGCCGGCAAACAAGACAAAACAGGGATAAAGAGAAAAACGGAGTCAAATACAAAGCCAAGGTCAAGCATGAAAAATCACAACTGAACAATACAAGCGCTAAAGGGAACTGAAACAGAAACCACGATAGGGCAGGGAGTTAAGGGAGAGGTAAGTATAAATACCCTAGTATTTAATTTGATTGGCCCCTGTCATATCCACGCCCCCAAAACGTGAGTGTATGGGGAATGTGGGATGACAGGGGCCAATGGGAGACCGTTTTACATTTCGGCTCCCACTCTCCCTTTAAGAGTGCTCCCGAGACCTGTGGTGCGCTCTTAGAGCTAGGCGGGACGCATAACCGCATCTCGCGGTCAGTGCCCGCCTTTGTCTGAACAGTGAACGAGCCGCGCATGGCTCGTGCAGGACCGCGCGCGGCGGGAATAGATGACCTCTGCCGGCCCCCGGATAAGGTAAGTACTGGTATCTGGTTAAATGTGCACCCTAGATAGTCAAAAATACAGAGTCAAATAGAAAGCCAAGTTCAAGAACGCCAGAGGTCCTCAAAAATTTAATAAACAAATCAAAGTCAGTCAGTGAACCAGATAATCAGAAAAGTCAAATACATGGCCAGGTCTGAAAGAGAAAAAAAACAACCAAAAAAGTTTGCATTTTCAGCTATTCTCAACCACAACAGGGCAATCATCCTCAGAAAAGTTTAAATAGGGACAACCAAAATTCTATTAGACAGCATTATCACCCTGCTCCAAACCACACAACGTGGTGTGATCTGTGAAGGGCAGATGTGTTCCAATATTATGACCAGTCATTTTCATATTATAAAAAACCTAAACCTACAGGGTCCTGTAATTTCTATGGACTCCTGTAGGTGGCGTAAGGCTGCCACATTGTTACTGCAGCCACGGGAGAGCATCGGAACACTGCACAACATTACCTACTGGAGTGGCGTGGGAACCGGAGAAATCTTGGAGGCGATGCGGCACTCCCTAGAAGCCCCTTGTGTTGTCCGACAGTCCAAGGTATGACAGCACCTTATTGTGCTCAATGAAACCTCAGTCCATGTTGCCACCAAGTCTTGCTGCAGGTCTTTTTCAGTCATTCGAAGGTTTTTCACAACCTACCTTCTCATAAATCTGGTTGCAGCAATTGATAGCTTTCATATTCTGTCCTATCCAGGTAGTGAAACCATTGTCCCTTCAACAATGAACTTGCGAACTATGCTTCCAACGGTGTCTCTAGAAACATTCAATGTGTTCACAATATTTTTGTATCATGTTCCTTGTTTGTGAAGGACAATGATCTCTACTCATATTTCTAACAGGCAGTCAAATGTGACATTCAACATTGTTTAGCTTTGATAGATTATAATATAGAGAGAAATACAGGTAGATCGGCACAACGCTTGGATATTCATACATTATTGAACAGTAGTATCACATTTTAGCATGCTATGTCTTATTTTATCTCATTTGGTCTCAGGAGAATATAGACTGGTGAACATCCCCTTAAGCAAATGGCATTTTCCACTTTGTTCAATCATTTTCTGGTAAAGTAAAGCACCGTTATAGACCTGAAAAGCGATGAAAGATCATATAGAGATTATCCTCATCTGCGTTCATGCCCTGTTTAGTTCCCCTTCATCTCCACCTCCAGCCCATCCACTAGTGAGTTAATTAGGAGTTTATGTATCACCTGATTTGCTATCGTGTCGTGGGGCTCCCTTCTGATGAGACACATAAGCATCGAGAGCGGTAATGGAGTGACATGCAATAAAGCATTTTCGATGGCAAACAGAAGGGGGTTGTTAAATATCTCTGTCTGTGAGTGTATTTTTAAACATAATTGTACGTATTCTAATTCTTAGAAACATAGAACATCATATCAGATTTGGGATATTCTCCCCCCCCCCCCCCCCCTCCAAACGTGTGTGTGATCACCATTGATTTATTGTGTATGGGAGGGCATTTGTGTGTTTGGGGATAATTGTGTATATGGGGGGTAATGTGTTTGTGTATGGGGGGCAGTGTGTGTGTATGTGGGGAGTTATTGTGTGCTGTGGGGGTGGGAGGGCAAATTCATGAATATACAATTTATTTATTTTAAATTAATTATTAATTATTAATAATTATTATTAAATTTAAATAATAATTTTGATATCCCCCCTGCTTGCCTTTGCCTGGGAGGGTGCCCAAAGGATGTAGTGCGATAGGTATAGGTCAATATCTCCGCGAGCACCATTTGCAGTGCGGCCGGTCTGTAACCGACTGACTGTAGAGTGAGGAGTAGTATGATGAAATTCTGTGGCAATGGTATTAGGGAATTAAGTGGAACTCCTCTCCCTAGTTAAAATCATATACCGGTAAATATAGGAGTTCAAGTGCCCTCTCACCCTTGTTTGCGTGACTATAAAAAAAATTCTACACAAAGAATTCCCTCCTAGCCAAGAGCAATTCCTGATATAATGCATCTGCCTGTGACTGTTTATGATGCATCTCCAGTTCTAAGCTTATAGTGGGAAAAGCACTTAAATTCGCAAAGTGCTATTTCTTTTTATTAGTAGCTATGTTGAATAAATTCTGCCGCAGAACACAATTAAGGGCTGCTGTGCTAAGCTGTGTTGTTTAATCAATGGGACATGGACTGCCAGTCGTGGTGAGTGTCTACTCATGAAGGAACAATGGAGTAACATGAGTGAACCCTTCAAACAACACTGGTGTATAGCATATATAAATTAAATAACATAAACCAAACTCATAAAACTGTTAAGATATATAAGATTAAACAATCATAAAACATTCTCTCTACCGCTCATCTTCGCTGTGCTATAGCCAGCTCATTGCCCCCCTTTATGTAAATCAGAGGATAGGTCACAACAGGCCAGTGCTTTTGAAGCGTCAGATATGTGAGTATAGTACTCACATATGTTTCCCTCTCACAACTGACCCCTCTACGTGGATGTGGTTAAATTGTAAGGTTAATCATTACAGGCAAAATGGAAGACATTTTTAGTTCTGCTGCCTGAGCTATGTGTAAGATTTTTGCTCATATTTACCACCACTGTTCAGACATTGTGCTTTATTAAAGGAACACTGTGTCCATATCAATTTAATCTAATTTATGTGTTTTGGTGCTGTCCTTCCATTCAGTGTTAAACTCATTTTGAGCAATTCAATACTAAATACGGATCCCTGGCCACCCACAGCTGATCCCTACTAAAGGTATGGCTGAGGCAGACATTACACACTTCTTCCTATCCATACCAATTCATATCCTCAATGGGTGCTGAAAGGCTGAAAGCAGTTAGTTTACACTCTCAGCCAATCACAGACACTCATTGTTGCTCAGGTTAATACTTTGTCATTAGCACTATCCACACAGGGGGATGCTTATTTAGCATTAAAAAATATCAAGAACAGTTTAATGCTGAATAGTATGATGGCACTAAGGGACTC
The DNA here is from genome assembly GCF_036172605.1 of Pelobates fuscus. NCBI lineage: Eukaryota > Metazoa > Chordata > Amphibia > Anura > Pelobatidae > Pelobates > Pelobates fuscus. The sequence goes on from NC_086322.1 coordinate 178,322,989, forward strand.
CAGACACTTTAATCACTTCACTGAAATAAAGCAGTTATTGTGCCTACAATGTCCCTTTAAGGGTTTTAAAATATATATTTTTGAGATTGAAAATATATTCTTGAAACAAAAGTGTTTAGACTTAGATGCTCTAGTTGGGAGTTGAGTGATGCTGAATGCAAAATATGTTAACTGGCGAATGGCTTTATAATGTAAAGTAAATATTAAAGAGTGTTTTGACGGATTTTACTTTGCCTGTTCTTCCTCTATTTCAGTTATCTATGTATCTATGTATTTGTAATCCATAGTTTTATATAATAAGTTAAAAAGGAGTTATAATGGCCAGTTTTGATACTTCACAGTGAAGGCGTTGGCTATTAAACCGCACCATGAGAAAGAAATATCAGTCAGTGCCCGCCTTATTGCATGGTCCACACAACACACCTTGCTTTTGCTATATGGAGTTACCTTTTTACAATTTATTCTGTAGCTAACTTGCTGATAGATATTTGAGTGGACCTTCTTCTAAGTTCTTTTTTTTCCCTAATGGACTGTCAGACGATATCTTAAATACCATGTTGATACACTTATAGCTACATGTTGTACTGTGTTTACAGCTATTTCAGATTCTTTTCACCTTGCTTGGACTATTCTGTTACATCTTTTTTAGTATTTTGTTAATGCTTTCTATCCTGAAGAATTACATTAAATGGTGGAATTTCATTCACATTCCCTGCTGTTATTATTCTGTTATTATTCTGCTGCACAGTGATGCTATGTAATATGATCTCTAACGATTCCTAGTCTTTACATTGTTCTAGACATGTGTAATTTGTTTTGTTTCGGAAATTCTGAATTAATTGCCGAATTTCTGAAGTGCCGAATTGCCGAATTTCTGAAGTGCTAACCCAAACCAAATTGCCGAAGTGCCGAAGTGCTAAACAGAACAGAATTGCAGAAGTGCCGAATTTCGGAAGTGCCAAAGTGCTTTGGATTTCTGAAAAGTGGCAAAACAAGAGAGGGAGGGGAAATTGTGGGAATAATGACAGGAATCTATCCCTACCCCTAACCCTAGTGGTTGTGTTGGTTATGGTTACGGTTAGGGGTAGGGTTAGGGTTAAGGGTAGGGTTAGGTGTAGGGGTAGGGTTAGGAGTAGGGTTAGGGTTAGGGTTGGGGGTAGGGTTAGGGGTAGGGTTAGGGTTGGAGGTAGGGTTAGGGGTAGGGTTAGGATTAAGGTTAGGGTTGGGGAAGGCATAGGTTTAGGGGCAGGGTTAGAAGTAGTGTTGGGGTTAGGGTTGGAGGTTAGGGTAAGGGTTGGTGGTAGGGGTAGAGGTAGCGGTTGGGGTAGTGTTAGGGGTAGAGTTGGGGTTAGGGGTAAGGGTAGGGTTAAACACACCACTATGCTGTAGTTATTCATTTATTTATTTTCTTTACTTTACTCCTGTCTTGGTAGTACAGAGAGGAGGAAAACATTTTGCATTAGAGTCAGACATTAGAATAGAACACCTATGAAGGTGTTTTTTTAGGTGAAGTAAGGCTTAGAGCTGGGGTTTAGTCGAGAGGAGTTGTTTAAGAGTTTATGTCCCTCAGATGCAGGTATATCCACACTCTGTAATTGGCTGCTTCAGACATTCATATAGGCATTGATCATTTTAATTGCCTTACCGCTAGCCTATCCATTTTACCCCTATTGGAACTACGTTCCACTTACTAGTCTTCTCCACACTATTTTCTAATGTGACCCACTAATCTATCCTGTCCTCCTTGTCCTCCTTATACATAGTTCACTGTTTAGCAAATGTGACAACCTTCGCTGTCTTGTCCCTTTATTCTTGTAGTAATAACTACATACTGGACAGTCTATGCCACATCACTATATATAGGGACTCTTATGAAAGAGGCATTTAATGGGAATTGCTATCCTTGTTCATAGAAACTACCCCTTTTCCCAGCTTTTCCATTTATGTATCTGTATTTCTGCATTTCTGTATCCAAAAGCTTTATTTCTCCTCTCATACTTTTTGGAACATTATAGCTGGAGGATTGGTATCCTTACCTTACCAAGTTTAGAAGCTGTATTAGTCAGCCAAGCATTATTATTTTCTGATTCCCAATTACCAGTTAGGTATCCCCCACATTCACTGGGATTCTTTTTCTATTTTATTTTTATTATCTGTTACTTTCAGGGTCCATACCCAAGGTGGATCTGGTACCACCAAACTGAACATTTTGTCCCTAATCTAAGTGGCTTAGATTTGGGTAACATTAATGTTTTGAATTGTAATATTGCTGAAAAACTTCATGCTGGCCATGGTAGAAAGGTTTCAGAATTCACAATTGATTATGTCGTATGTGCTGGAACAACAAATCTGATCCATGGAAGCCCTTACAACTTGCAGGACTTAAAGGATATGCTGCTAATGTCTTGGTGCTAAATACCACAGAACAACATTAGGAGGTCTTGTGGAGTACACGGCTCAATGCCTCAGAGCTGTTTTGGCAGCACAATATTAGACAGGTGGTTTTAATGTTGTGGCTGATCAGTCTATTAGCTGGTTATGGGGCACTAACTACCAGAACTTTACTGAAAATGGCATTAGAATCTTATGCTTCCACTACTTTTCCTTGACAGTTTCTGGGCTTTAAACTCGCTGTGTCATGCTACTTTAGCAGCTGCAGACTTAATTTATTTAAAGTTCTTTCTTGCTTGAAATGATATAACTATATTTGAATAATGTCGCATATTTTATTATTTATTGTGCAGCTCCTTCGTATCATTGTGCTGCTGTTCAAACTAGCCAGCTTAGATCTAAATACATATCATTGAATGAGTTTCTATTTCCCTAAAGATGGTAAAGAGTGTAATATCCTTGATTCTGCTTCTTGCATTTTCATCTCTGATACGTAAGGCTTAGAGATTTTAAAAAATGTCAACATATCCTTTGTCATAACTGCTTCCTTGCACAGATCATCATGCAAGGAGTTAATTGTCCTGGTTCTCCATTCTAACCCCACCACTTTGCAGTAGTTGACACTGACATAACAAGTCCATGCAGGACCAAGTATCAAGTTTATTAATCCCACATAACTTTTATAGAATCTCTCACATTTCTTTGAGAAAGTTTGCACTGTTCGAGCAAGTATGTACAACTACAAATGCTTTCACACTAAACATATGCAGTAATTTTTCTTAAAAGAAATGCCAATAGATTTGTAAGTATGGAGAGGGATACAAAAAAAATAATAAAAAATAAAAATAAAAAAAATTGAAGTTTGTTTTATCACTTGTTTTATCATCCTTCATTAAGTCAAGATATGCTACTGTGCTGGCTAGACTTGTTTTTAGTTCTCAGATATAGTTTCTATTATTATTATTATGAAAATGTATATAGCACCAAAGACATAACAGGACAGACTCAAAACCAAATGGTAGGCCTTATATGGTAGGCCAACACATGCTTTTTATTTTGTAATGCAGAATTTTTAGGACATGATATCTGATTATTTACATTAGGTGTAGACTTCTGTGTGTGCAACCTTGTGTCATGTTATCTCTTCAGCTACCTGAACAAAAAATATATATATAACACACGTGCTCCCCGATAGGTAAAAAAATGTAAAATAAGTTTACCAATAGTATGATTGTAAGAAGAACCTTCTGATCTTCTTAATATAAATATAAACAATACAATCTACAAAAGGAAAAAATAGAGCAGCATATTGTAATAAATTCAAACACCAAAAGTGTGCTACTTAAATTGCACTTACAGGATAAAAGTGCAAAGAGGCGTATAATAATCTCTGAAGACTTGACGGATTCTGTAGGTATTCTTTAGACCTTATGAAGAGGGAAAAGACACACAAACCATAGTGTACCAGTAAAATGAACAAATATACAATTTATTAGATTGCACTTACAAAAAGATGGTTGAAATCCAGCATATCTAACACTTCAGGATTCACAGTGTCGACATCCTTCCTCCCAGAGTGTATATTGAAATCAGCCAGATAAAACCATATAAAACAATTAAATCAAACAAAGTAAATAAATCAAAAATGAAATAAAATTCATTAAAAGTTCAAAAGGTGGAGCCTGACCAGCTTCCTGACTACACGCATGGCTGCAGAGCTCCTGCAACTAAAACTGAAAAACCACTAAATAATCGGGGAAAAAAGCGCTCACCCACACAAGACTATCCTACCTGGACTCAGTGTGTCCCACCGAACACCCAGATACCTCACTCAAGAAAAACGGTGCACGGAGTCCAAAGATGCATGAACGTGACCTGTGGGCGCGGGAACAGGGGAGAGACCGCCTTCCCCGTCCTCTCGCAAGCAGCCCGGGATACATGGCGCTCCCTCCCCCCCCCCGGATCGGTGGGGGTTATCCCGATCCAACCCTGGGAGAAAGCCCGGCTACCCAGGAGACAAGCGACGAAACCAAACAGCAAGCCTGCAGCACCGGAGCAGGTCATAATGGCGGAAGCCATAAGCACAAAGCCCAAGACAACATGGGACCGCCCAGGCCCAAACAAAATGGCGACACGGACACAGCCTACCACAACTCGGACACTAATCAAGCCTCCCAAGAAACTACAAGAGTTCTATGAGCGGATCCGCATCAGCCTTTGGAAAAAGCTTCATGCCCAGAGACGGATCTTTCAGATGGCGATAAGAGCGGTAGCTGCATGGATCCGCCCGGCAATCCGGCGCTGTCTAGGCGGGTGTCCGTTTCGTACCTCCAGGGCGCCCCCCCGCTGGAGCCGAGGACCAGCACAGGGGGAAACAGCACCAGGTTTCATGGGCACCAGCAAACGCACCCTCACGCCTCAGGGATGGTCCTGCCGACAGGCTCGACCCGCCCGCACCTCAGCGGTCCCAACTACCCTCACCCAGCAAGGCGCAACCTCACACTCGACAACTTACAGTGCCGGTCACGGCGCTGACCAGGAGCCAGAGCAGCTGGAAACTTGCGGCAGACACAGGCGGAGAGCCCCTCCGAGGCCCACAAGAGGGAGAACCTCGACCACTGAACACTATCTAGGGGCACCGGGACTTTACCTGACTGGCGTGGGCTGAATAAAGAATAACTCACAAACTGTCAGTCCCGAGGACTAGAACCATCTGGGCATATCAACCCACTATCACCCAGCGGTATTTCCCTCATTTTACATGACTCTTATTTGTTTGCGCTCTCTGGGGCATATGCCCAGCAGACCACCCATTATCGAACTCTAAGCGTGTTCACTTTTATGTTTTTTCTTTTTAATCTCTTTTTTTTTTGTTGTATTATGTTTTGAGAAGCCTCTTATTTCACAGTATTGCAATTGCTTTGAGCATTCAGGAAAAACGTAGCAGGCAGTGTGCTTTAATAAGCTCAGTTTTACTCCTTTACTATATGCAATGTGCTACTCGCTCATGCAATTCTCTTGATTCAGCAATATAATTTGCAGCAAATCGTTTATTTAGATATGACATGTTCAGCCTGCATTTCGTCAATGTTAAAACATACCCAAACCTGTACATAAAGCATCATCAAGTTACATTAGCTCAGCATGTCCTCTACAAGTAACATTTACACATTGCTATCACAGGATGCTAGAAAAGCTAGGATCTTATACTATGACCTGTTCACAGCCCATGGCTGAGGTGCTTCCCCAGGGAATACTCACCTTAATTACAATTGTTATGTTAGTGGCATTTCAGCTGAGTGATAGCTTACAACATGAAAACCAGACAGCCCTCTGAAGCACTAAGATACACTGAGAGTAAACCAGTTACTACCAGTTATTACTTAACACAATAGTGATCATGACAAAGCATCGCAGAAGGGCACAAATGTTGATACCATCTCATTGCTTTCTTTCTTAAGTGCAACTCTGAGGTCCAACGAAGTCAGGATGCTGCAAGCTTGTTCGTTCTCTAATAGTTTATCGTTTAGACATACCTGCCTAGTTTACTATGCCTTTAAAACAAAAATGTGCAAGTTTTCCATGCCACTGTTTAACTTATCTATGTTTATATGTATACGTACGCTGTTGTGGCGCATGACCATGCTCTGTACTTACCTGCACAACAAAAATAAAGAATTAAAAAAAAAAGTTCAAAAGGTACTGTTGTGGTCCTTCCGCCCTACGCGTTTCGTCCGAAAAACGGACTTCCTCAGGGGCAAATAAAAGTCTAGTAGTGAAGGTTCCTTCTTCCGTCTTTTTAAATGTACTAATAAGTATCCCGCCTTCCGAATGGCCAATCGTCGTGCGTCAATGTAATATCCTGTCACCTGTATTCAATTTGAGTTCCAAGCCTCTTTTTCATCTCGGCAATACATAGAAATACTTCCGGTATTCTGTGGAACGCACACATGCGTTCCACGCTCGTAAAACAGGAAGTTGTCCAAAATACAAATACGAGCATAAAGGAACGGGGGAAAAAAGCAGCAATCAGATCTTAAAACATTTGTTATAGAATAAATTAATTCAATAACTATTAAAAATTAAAAAAGAGAGAAAACAAATGTTAAATATTTCAAAGTTTTTTGGGACATTTATACCAATAGGTGTCAGGATCGGGACAGGGATCCAACACGCAGAGTACGAACAGGAGAGATGTACGTATACCGGACCATAGAATGGCCGGACTAACGTAAGGAGAAAGCAGAGACTAGTCAGAGACAAGCTGGGGTCGAGGGAACGAGAGAACAGGTAAGCGAGAGACAAGCCGAGGTCAAAGGACACGAGAGGTAAACAGGAACGATAGTACAAGCCGAGTCAAAACCAAATAGAACAATAGACATAAGAGCACTGAGGAACCAGACAAGCTAGAACCACGACAGGGCAATGAACCATTACACACATCCCTCTTTTATACCCTGGTTCTCTAATTGATGACTCCGCCCTTGCCGAGCCCTGATTCGTTGTTCCGAACCAGATTGACAGGTCGGGATGTGATTGCCGTCATGACGTCGGCTCCTGAGCGTCGTGTCATAAAAGGAAGTGGGGTTCTCGCGGCCGGCGTGGGAATGACTATGAGAGCTGTGAGGATTGGATGAATCAGCCCCGCTGAGAGAACGGCCGTCGGGAAGTCTAGCCTCCTCCGAGGTAGAGACTTCAGGTACCCCCCCCTCAGAAACGCCCACCGGGCGGAAGGAACCGGGGCGAGACGGAAAGCGAGCATGAAAAGCCCTGAGAAGGCGAGGGGCATGCACATCCTCCTGGACCACCCAAGACCTCTCTTCAGGACCATATCCTTTCCAGTCCACAAGATATTGCACCTTCCCCCGAGACATCCGAGAATCGAGGATGGAATTGATCTCATACTCCTCCTGACCCTCAACCTGGACAGAACGAGGGGAAGGCACAGTGGAGGAAAATCTGTTACATACCAAAGGCTTCAATAAAGAAACATGAAAGGAGTTCGGGATGCGTAAAGCAGGCGGAAGAGCCAGACGATATGCAACAGGATTTATCCGAGACAGAACCTTGTAAGGACCTATGTAACGAGGAGCAAATTTCATGGAAGGAACTTTCAAGCGGATGTTTCTGGTACTCAACCATACCCTATCACCCGGAGAGAATACAGGAGCCACCCTTCTGCGTTTGTCAGCGTGTCGTTTGGACAACATGGAATTATGAATAAGGATTTGTCGAGTCTGATCCCACAACTTCCTCAGATTGGCAACATGAATATCAACCGACGGTATCCCCTGGGAGGGGGAGGCCGACGGAAGAACGGAAGGATGGAAGCCATAATTCATGAAAAAGGGGCTAGAACGAGTAGAATCGCAAACACTGTTGTTGTGCGCAAACTCCGCCCAAGGAATCAGACCGACCCAATCGTCCTGGTGTTCAGAAACAAAACAACGCAAGAATATTGTAAAGCGCTACGGAATCTGTTGGCGCTATATAAATGGCAATAATAAATAAATAAACTGTTCAACCTTTTGGTTGGTGCGTTCGGCAGCCCCATTGGACTGGGGATGATAGGCAGAGGAAAAATGTAATTTGATACCAAGCTGGGAACAGAAGGATCTCCAAAACCGGGAAACAAATTGGGAACCTCTATCAGAAACGATTTCAGAAGGAATCCCATGTAAACAAAAAATCTCCCTCGCGAAAATTTCAGCCAATTCGGGAGAATAGGGCAATTTGAGCAGAGGTACAAAATGAGCCATTTTGGTAAACCTGTCAATTACTGTGAGGATAACCGTATGTTTTTTAGAAACCGGTAAATCAACGATGAAGTCCATAGCCAGACAAGACCATGGTTTCACAGGAATTTCTAGGGGGTGCAAAAGCCCACATGGAAGCGTATGAGGTTGTTTAGTCCTCATACAGACATCACATGCCCCGACGAATTCCTTAAGATCCTTACGTAATGAAGGCCACCAGAAATCTTTAGAAATCAGAGAACATGACTTGCGTATGCCAGGATGTCCGGCAAATTTACTGTTATGAAAACACTGCATAAGTTCCAGTTGGAGTTTAGGAGGAACGAAGTAACGGTCCCCCGGAATAGGTCCGGGTGCCAGATGTTGTAACTTCTTGATCTCATCCAGCAACGGAGAGTGAATCTTAATGCTAGTGCTGGCAATAATATTATGCTTGGGAACTATAGAAGAAAAAACCATATCAGGCATAGTAGAAGGTTCATGTTGGCGGGACAATGCATCGGCCTTAGAATTCTTAGAACCAGGTCTATAAGTGAGAACATAGTTGAAATGAGTAAGGAACAAAGACCAACGAGCCTGCCTGGCAGATAATCGCTTGGCTTCCCCTATATATGACAAATTCTTGTGATCCGTCAAAATAGTAACCGGGTGTAAAGTCCCTTCCAACAAATGTCTCCACTCCTTTAAAGCCAAAATTACCGCTAACAGTTCCCTGTCACCAATATCATACCTGCTCTCAGGCCCAGACAATTTCCTGGAAAAAAAACCACATGGATGCAGTGGTTTATTCAAACTTAACCTTTGGGACAGAATAGCGCCTACACCTGTCTCTGAGGCGTCTACCTCGAGTAAGAAAGGCAAAGATGTGTCTGGATGAACTAATATCGGTGCTGAGGCAAACTGTTCCTTGAGAGTACTGAAAGCAACAAGCGCTTCTGGAGACCATGTCTTAGTATCAGCACCCTGTTTAGTCATGTTGGTAATAGGAGCGATAATAGACGAGTACCCCTTAATGAAGCGCCTATAGTAATTCGAGAAACCGATAAATCTCTGAATGGCCTTGAGTCCCTTGGGCAATGGCCAATCCAAGATAGATTGGAGTTTAACAGGGTCCATCTTAAACCCCTCTCCAGAAATAACGTAACCAAGAAAATTTACCTGAGATTGGTCAAAGCTACACTTCTCCAATTTGCAGTACAACCCATGCTGTAGAAGTTTCTGCAATACCCTTCTGACTTGTTTGTGATGAATCTCAGGCTCTTTAGAATGTATTAGTATATCATCCAAATAAACTATAACACATTCATGTTGAAATTCCATAAGAACCTCATTAATCAAGTCCTGGAATACAGCAGGAGCATTGCAAAGCCCGAAGGGCATTACCGTGTACTCATAGTGGCCATACCGGGTATTGAAAGCCGTTTTCCATTCATCACCCTGCTGAATTCTCACCAAGTTATAAGCTCCCCTCAGATCTAACTTGGTAAAAATCTTAGAACCTTTCAGGCGATCAAATAGCTCAGTAATTAGGGTAATCGGATAAGCATTTCTGATTGTTATCTTGTTCAAGCCCCGATAATCAATGCAAGGACGTAGTGTGCTGTCTTTTTTATCTACAAAAAAGAAACCGGCTCCGGCTGGAGAAGAGGATCTCCTAATAAAGCCTTTGTCTAGATTCTCCTGAATGTACTCCTCTAAGACTAAGTTCTCCTTAGTGGATAGAGGATATACATTGCCCCTCGGGGGCATAGTACCAGGTAGGAGATTAATCTTACAATCAAAGGACCTGTGTGGGGGTAAAGTATCAGCCTTCCTCTTATCAAAGACTGCCTTTAAATCCTGGTACTGGGAAGGTATCTGTAAATCTGTGGGCTTGTTAGAGTTACTAGGTATGTCCACTAGGCACAACGGTGAGACTTTCTGTACACAACCTTTCTGGCAACCCTGACCCCAAGAGACTATTTCACCTTGTTCCCAATCAATAGTAGGGTTATGCTTTTTAAGCCAGGGATACCCCAAAACTATAGGAACTGAAGGGGATGAGATAAGCATGAGAGAAATCTCCTCCTCGTGTAAAATACCAATGGTAGTTTAACCCCTTAAGGACATATGACATGTGTGACATGTCATGATTCCCTTTTATTCCAGAAGTTTGGTCCTTAAGGGGTTAACTGGTAAAGTCTCACGAGAAATAACTGGATCTAATAACGGTCTACCATCTATGGCCTCAACGGCCAAGGCAGTCTCCTTTAACTGAGATGGGATAGAATGTTTCTTGACAAAGGTTTGATCAATAAAGCTTTCAGCTGCTCCGGAATCTATTAATGCCATAGCTTTAAGTACTCCCTTTTCCCAAGTTAAAGAAACCTGTAATAGTAGCCTATGATCCCTGTAATCATATGTAGAGGACAAAATAGAAACACCCAAGGCCTGTCCTCTGGAGAAACTTAGGTGCGAGCGTTTCCCGGACGGTTAGGGCAATTAAGGCGTAGGTGACCTCCTACTCCACAATACATACACCGACCCTCCCTTTTCCTATATTGTCTTTCATTCTCTGAAAGGTGAGTGTTACCAATCTGCATAGGTTCTGGGAGAGCTAGAATAGTAGATTCAGAATTCTGAAATGCGGGAGTTAGTCTTAAGGAAGGTCTATAACCATTATCACGAGTGTTCTGCCTCTGTCTCATGCGTTCATCTATACGAGAAATAAATGAAATTAATTCCTCTAAATTTTCAGGAAGATCCCTTGTGGCAACCTCGTCTAAGATCGCATCTGACAATCCGTTCAGAAATACGTCCATATAGGCTTGTTCATTCCACTTGACCTCTGCCGCCAAGGATCTGAACTCTAGCGCATAATCCACAAGGGTTAGACTATGCTGTCTAAGACGTAATAGTAATCTAGCAGCACTGGCCTTTCTCCCTGGGGGATCAAAAGTCCTCCTAAAAGTAGTAATGAACGCATTATAGTTATAGACTACTGGATTATCATTTTCCCACAGAGGGTTAGCCCATCTAAGAGCTTTGTCAATGAGTAGCGATATTATGAATCCAACCTTCGCCCTGTCTGTAGGGTAGGCGCGGGGTTGTAATTCAAAATGAATTCCTATCTGGTTTAGGAAACCTCGACAAGTATCCGGAGCACCGCCATACCGTAAAGGGGAAGTAACACGGGAAGAAGTTCCCCCTGTGGCTACTTCTAGGCCTGTGTTAGCAAGGGAGATAGATGGAGTACGCATCTCCTCTGCTTGATTACTCGGATGGGATAGTAATGCTTGCAGCGCTAGGGCCATTTGGTCCATTCTATGGTCCATGGCTTCAAACCTCGAGTCAGGCGAACCAAGCTGAGCGTTTGTACCTGCAGGATCCATGGCCCTGTCGTAATGTCAGGATCGGGACAGGGATCCAACACGCAGAGTACGAACAGGAGAGATGTACGTATACCGGACCATAGAATGGCCGGACTAACGTAAGGAGAAAGCAGAGAATAGTCAGAGACAAGCCGGGGTCGAGGGAACGAGAGAACAGGTAAGCGAGAGACAAGTCGAGGTCAAAGGACACGAGAGGTAAACAGGAACGATAGTACAAGCCGAGTCAAAACCAAATAGAACAATAGACATAAGAGCACTGAGGAACCAGACAAGCTAGAACCACGACAGGGCAATGAACCATTACACACATCCCTCTTTTATACCCTGGTTCTCTAATTGATGACTCCGCCCTTGCCGAGCCCTGATTCGTTGTTCCGAACCAGATTGACAGGTCGGGATGTGATTGCAGTCATGACGTCGGCTCCTGAGCGTCGTGTCATAAAAGGAAGTGGGGTTCTCGCGGCCGGCGTGGGAATGACTATGAGAGCTGTGAGGATTGGATGAATCAGCCCCGCTGAGAGAATGGCCGTCGGGAAGTCTAGCCTCCTCCGAGGTAGAGACTTCAGGTACCCTGACAATAGGATCCATTAGATATAAAGAAAGAAATAATAAATAATAGTCATAAAACATTAACTTTTTGGTACCAATATTAAAATTATAAGAGATATAGAAATAGGATATAAAAATGCTAAAATGCTTTCCAATGTAAATAGCACCATAACAATACTAATAATTCCATAACAAATATGGATTAAAAGGTTAACCCTAAAAAAAACAAGTTGAAAATTCAGAATGACCTTGGATGACATTGGAAGACTTTAAAATTACTCTAAAGAGAGGGTTGAAAAAATGGAAAAAGTTAATAGGAAAAAATTTAATTAAATTAAAAAAGGGGTAAAAAAAAAAAATAATAATAAAAAACATACCATATCAAAATCAATATTAAGCCCTGTTGGGCTCAGGGTCTTCAAATTAAAAATCCAAAATCCTTCTCTTTTTCTCAATTTTCTAATTAGATCTCCTCCTCTGTCATCCAAAGTCACCTTTTCTAAACCAGTGCACAAAAATGTTTCAAACTTAAAGTCAGGACAATTGTTACAGTGGACAGGAACTGAATGTGTGGTTAATTTTTTCTTAATGTTATTACAATGTTCCATAAATCTCGTCTTTCAAGCTCTACTCGTCCTCCCTACATATTGAATCCCACATCCACAAGTTAAAAGATACACTACATTAGTAGTGTTACAATCTATATGTTCTTTAATTTTAAATGATTCTCCTGTTACATGGCTATTAAAAGATTGTGTTTTTTTGGTAAAAATCTGCATCCTTTGCATCTGCCACATTTGTAAAAGCCTTTAAATATTATAGTATCCATTTCTTTAACTCTAAAAGTACTAGGAGCCAAAACGTTCTTAAAATTCTTACTTTTCTTAAAAATAATTTAGGTACAGATGGAATTTGTTCTTCAGCTACCTTCCAGAAATCTCTGATTTAATTAATAAACAGAAAATTGGGAAACAGATCGGAATGCTACCCATGAGTTACTGGGGAAAAAAAAATAATCACAAATTTAATTTGATTTCATTATTTTCAAATAGTGTTTGGAAGCCATGCAATATGAGTGGGAAATTAAACCTGGTAAGAAAACTGACTTTTTTACAGCTGTCTGTCATGGTCTTGAGCAGGTCAGGTAGGAGACGATTGCCGGGGTTAGCATCAAGATCTTTATTGCTGGATTTGGACATTATAGAATAAACAGTATATCCGATAATTGAAATAATAGGAAAGAGAGAGCAAACAGATCTGAATAACTGAATTTACCGGTAAGGATAACTAGGTTATGCAAATAAAGGGTTTACACAAACAGGCCAAAGTGCAAATAAGGTTACAGGTAAACCTATAAATGAAGTTATAGGTAGGAGATTGAAGGATAACCTATAAGAGAAATTATAGGCAAGTAAGTGGAAGGTAAACCGAAAACAGGAGTTAGGCAATATGCCCCAAATAGAATATAATCAGGAATGGAAGTAAATAATAAGAAAACATATAGATAAAAGTATAGGTTACATAGAAGGACAAATTAGACAGAATAATACGGTTGCAGGAAAAGGAGAACTTCAGTTAATAAGCCCCCCTTTCATAATAAGATTTGCTCAAACAGGAAAATAACACCATGTAATTATTTTGAGGCAGAGTCCAGAGTGGTGTTATAAGGCAGGTATAGAGCAGAGAGGTTGTTTGAGTAGGTAAAAATCAGGATGTTTGGATAAAGCTGGTGTGACGAAGTGCCCTACGCCACTTTGTCCTGGAGAGGCCTGCTTGCCTGCCACCTCCCCTGCGACTATGGCCCTGGAAGATTGGGCCCTTTAAAAACAGTATTCGTCCCTAAAAGAGTGCATGTCACTTATTCTGGCCCTTTAATGACAGTGGGGTCATTCGGTACTTGCCCTGTGTGAGCGGTGATACCCCAGATAGCTATGCCATGGAGCCTATTCATATAATGAAAGACTATGGGAAAGACTTTAGCTCCATGGCAATTGAACTGTGTGAATAGGATCTGCGCGCTATTCGGTAGTTTTGTGCGCTCAGATCCCAGCTATCTGGGGATATGTGAAATGTCTGTGTGTTATGTGTAAAAGGTGACTTTATGTATTTTAAAGTGTTTTACTGTCTTTGTGTCCCCATGTGCTCAATGGAGTCTGTCTCTGTCCTGGGAGGTAATTGGATTACTTCTACCTTGTCTCCAGGAGAGAAGACTCTGTAAAACCGGCCTAAACTGGAAAGCCATGCTGACAGGGGTTTTAAAAGATACTTTACTAACTTTTGAACAGGGCCGGACTGGGAATTAAAAGCAGCCCTGGAAAAAAATATTTACCAGCCCCATAATGCGTCGCGCCAGCATAGTGTGCAAATACAGCGTTAGAAAAGATAATTTAAGATTAAAAATTATTACTCCAACGTGAAAAAAAGCACATATAGGCTTAAAAAAAAACAAGAGTGCAGATTTATTTTAAGCAGACGTGTCTTTACATATAACCAATGTTTCAGTCCAACTACCTTGACATATTAAGAAAAGCTTGGTAATGGGACTGAAATGGTGAATGTATGTAGTGCACAACTGTAAAAAATGACGGTATCTTGTTTATTTTGAAGTCCTGTGGGTGCGCTCTTCACTTGAAATATGTTATTGTGCTGGAGTATGCACCTAGCAACAAGACTGGGCCAATATCTGCTCACTACATATGGTACATATCAATTGCATTTCTCTGTGTATTACGTATATATATATGTACATTAATATATGTGTAAATATAATAGGCATAATATATATAACTAATACACACATAAATATACATGATATATATATACACACACACACACCAGTGGCGGATCCAGAGCCTGATCTCGGGAGGGGCACTTATAGATTTAAAGAAATAATCCATGCACAATAACCACTACTGCTCTGTGTAGTGGTTATGGTGCCAGGAGTGCCGGGACCCGCTCCCAGAGTAAGTAGTCAAACCGTTTAAGAACAGTTTGACAACTTACCTGGGGTCTGCTGGGATATGGGGCTGTAGTAGGGTATAGGAGCAGTGGTGCAATGTGTGAGGGGTGCAGTTTGTGTGAAAGGTTTGGTGTGTGGGGCTGTGTGTGTGTGGGGGGGTCTGGGTGTGTGTATGGGGCCAGAGGTCGCAGTGGTGAGAGTGAACTCTAGCCCGTAGCTCTAGCGCTAGAGTTCACTCTCGCGAGAGCTGGAGCGTTACCACTGTAACCGCTGCAACGTTCTGTACTCGCGCAAGAAGGACCCGGAGGAGCTGCAGGCTGAGCTCCCGGGTCCTCTCTTCCTCCCTCCCCTGCTGGCTGCCTGCATGGTGCCTCCAGAACAGGGAGGGATATCTCTGATCTCCCCTCCGGTTCGTGAAGGCACATGGTGCTTGGACAGTGCCAGCCTTGCATTGGCCAGCAGGGGAGAGTATCTGGGGGGAAAGGGCAATTGCCCGTTGCCCCCCCTGGATCCACCAGTCATATATATATATATATATATATATATATATATATATATATATATATATTTCTTTCTCCCCCTCACTGCTCCTCTGTGTCCATGCCACCCCTCTCCTTCCCAGTCACTCTCTTCCCCCTCTGCCTCTTTCTCCCCCTCCCCTTGTGTATCTCTCTTCCCCTCTGTCTCTTTTTCCCCCTTTTCCCTGTCTCTCTCTACCATCTCTCTATCCCCCTCTTTCTCCCCTTGTGTCTCACTCTCCCTCCCTTTGTGTATCTCTCTCTTCCCCTCTGTCTCTTTCCCCCCCTTCTCCCTGTCTCTCTCTCCCTCTCTACTATCTCTCTATCCCCCTGTTTCTCCCCTTGTGTCTCACTCTCCCTCCCCCTCTGTCTCTCTCTATTCTCCCACTGTCTCTTTCTTCCCTATCTCTGTTTTATTTTCCCCCCTCCCCTTGTGTCTCTATATTCCCCCTCTTGTGTCTCTATATCCCCCCTTTTGTGTCTCTATATTCCCCCCCTTTTGTGTCTCTATACCCCCCCTTTTTTGTCTCTATATTATCCCCCCTTTTTTGTTTCTATATTATCCCCCCTTTTTTGTCTCTATATTATCCCCCCTTTTTTGTCTCTATATTATCCCCCCTTTTTGTCTCTATATTATCCCCCCTTTTTTGTCTCTATATTATCCCCCCCTTTTGTGTCTCTATACCCCCCTTTTTTGTCTCTATATTATCCCCACCTTTTTTGTCTCTATATTATCCCCCCTTTTTGTCTCTATATTATACCCCCCTTTTGTGTCTCTATATTCCCCCCCTTTTGTCTCTATATTATCCCCCCCTTTTTTGTCTCTATATTATCCCCCCTTTTGTGTCTCTATATTGACCCCCTTTTTTGTCTCTATATTATCCCCCCTTTTGCCTCTATATTACCCCCCCCTTTTTTGTCTCTATATTATCCCCCCCTTTTTTGTCTCTATATTATCCCCCCCCCTTTTGTCTCTATATTATCCCCACCCTCCATTTACCTGAGAGGAGTCAGAGGGGGCCGGTCGCTTTCCACGCTGGTGCCGCCGGGCACTTCTAGGGCTGAGGACAGAAGGAGGAGGAGGGAGGAGCATGTCTCTGTACCATGCTCCCTCGCGGTTCCCACAATTCACAGCACAGGAACCGCGAGGGAGCATGGTACAGAGACATGCTCCTCCCTCCTCCTCCTTCCGTCCTCAGCATTAGAAGTGCCGCCGGACCGGCGAGGCTGCCACCCGGCCCGGCGGCACCAGCGTGGAAAGCGGCCGGCCCCCTCTGAGTGTGCCACCGGACCGGCCACCCGGTGGCACATACCTCTGCAGCCCCCAGGTGCCGCGGCCCACCGGGAAATTTCCCGGTATCCCGGTGGGCCAGTCCGGCCCTGCTTTTGAACCCCTGGTCTGATTCATGCCATTTTTTAATATGTTGTTCCCCTGAATGGATTGATTGTGGATATATTTTTATGTGAATGTGATGTATGGTTTTAAAGTTACAGAGTATGTGTGGAAACTGTATTTTTACTGTATGTAATAATTATGTTAATTGCTTATCTGAGGGGAGGGGATGTGTGGGTTGTACTGTTACTTGATTGGTTATTTTATGCCTCCCCCTGGGTGTGTCCTGTATGTGCACAACCGTAATAAAAACCAGGCTGGGTGTGCCAGCACCTCAGTTCTTCTTGACCCTTCAAAACATAGCCTCGTCTCGTTATTGGAGGGAATTGCTGTATCACACTGGGGATTGCTATGCTCCGCATATTCCCCTGAGCTTTAATCACTTAGCTCTTTTAAGAGCTTGTTCCGGATACGCTCTCCTGGAGGAGAGGTCTTCCCCACACGGTCCTGGAGGACAGAAACTGATCCAGGGTGGAAGGAAGACGGCGCGGCCCAGTTAAGCTACGGCGGTTGTGGAGTGTGCGGTGGTTGTGGTGTCCAGTGCGGTGCTTGTGGTCCTCGGCGCAAGCTAGGAAGCGTCCATCAACGGAGGGTACTCGGTCGGAGTACACGGAGATCCGTTACAGCTGGATATATGTGAAGTTCAGGTTGGTATTTTGCAGATGGGAAGTCAAGCAGGAATGCAGAGTAGTTCAGGCTGGTATTGAGCAGGGTTGGAAGTAAGTAGTTCAGCTGGTATTGAGCAGGGTTGGAAGTAAGTAGTTCAGCTGGTATTAAGCAGGGTTGGAAGTAAGTAGTTCAGGCTGGTATTGAGCAGGGTTGGAAGTAAGTAGTTAAGTTGGTATTAAGCAGGGTTGGAAGTAAGTAGTTCAGCTGGTATTGAGCAGGGCTGGAAGTAAGTAGTTCAGCTGGTATTGAGCAGGGTTGGAAGTAAGTAGTTCAGCTGGTATTGCGCAGGGTTGGAAGTAAGTAGTTCAGCTGGTATTGCGCAGGGTTGGAAGTAAGTAGTTCAGCTGGTATTAAGCAAGGTTGGAAGTAAGTAGTTCAGCTGGTATTGAGCAGGGTTGGAAGTAAGTAGTTCAGCTGGTATTGAGCAGGGTTGGAAGTAAGTAGTTCAATTGGTATTAAGCACGGTTGGAAGTAAGTAGTTCAGCTGGTATTAAGCAGGGTTGGAAGTAAGTAGTTCAGCTGGTATTGAGCAGGGTTGGAAGTAAGTAGTTCAGTTGGTATTAAGCAGGGTTGGAAGTAAGTAGTTCAGCTGGTATTGAGCAGGGTTGGAAGTAAGTAGTTCAGCCTGGTATTGAGCAGGATTGGAAGTAAGTAGTTCAGCTGGTATTGAGCAGGGTTGGAAGTAAGTAGTTCAGCTGGTATTGAGCAGGGTTGGAAGTATGTAGTTCAGCTGGTATTAAGCAGGGTTGGAAGTAAGCAGTTTAGGCTGGTATTGAGCAGGGTTGGAAATAAGTAGTTCAGCTGGTATTGAGCAGGGTTGGAAGTAAGTAATTCAGTTGGTATTAAGCAGGGTTGGAAGTATGTAGTTCAGCTGGTATTGAGCAGGGTTGGAAGTAAGTAGTTCAGCTGGTATTGAGCAGGGTTGGAAGTAAGCAGTTCAGGCTGGTATTGAGCAGGGTTTGAAGTAAGTAGTTCAGCTGGTATTAAGCAGGGTTGGAAGTAAGTAGTTCAGCTGGTATTAAGCAGGGTTGGAAGTAAGAAGTTCAGCTGGTATTGAGCAGGGTTGGAAGTAAGTAGTTCAGCTACTATTGAGCAGGGTTGGAAGTACGTAGTTCAGCTGATATTAAGCAGGGATGGAAGTAAGTAGTTCAGCTGGTATTGAGCAGGGCTGGAAGTAAGTAGTTCAGCTGGTATTGAGCAGGGTTGGAAGTAAGTAGTTCAGCTGGTATTGCGCAGGGTTGGAAGTAAGTAGTTCAGCTGGTATTGCGCAGGGTTGGAAGTAAGTAGTTCAGCTGGTATTAAGCAAGGTTGGAAGTAAGTAGTTCAGCTGGTATTGAGCAGGGTTGGAAGTAAGTAGTTCAGCTGGTATTGAGCAGGGTTGGAAGTAAGTAGTTCAATTGGTATTAAGCAGGGTTGGAAGTAAGTAGTTCAGCTGGTATTAAGCAGGGTTGGAAGTAAGTAGTTCAGCTGGTATTGAGCAGGGTTGGAAGTAAGTAGTTCAGTTGGTATTAAGCAGGGTTGGAAGTAAGTAGTTCAGCTGGTATTGAGCAGGGTTGGAAGTAAGTAGTTCAGGCTGGTATTGAGCAGGATTTGAAGTAAGTAGTTCAGCTGGTATTGAGCAGGGTTGGAAGTAAGTAGTTCAGCTGGTATTGAGCAGGGTTGGAAGTATGTAGTTCAGCTGGTATTAAGCAGGGTTGGAAGTAAGCAGTTCAGGCTGGTATTGAGCATTGTTGGAAATAAGTAGTTCAGCTGGTATTGAGCAGGGTTGGAAGTAAGTAGTTCAGTTGGTATTAAGCAGGGTTGGAAGTATGTAGTTCAGCTGGTATTGAGCAGGGTTGGAAGTAAGTAGTTCAGCTGGTATTGAGCAGGGTTGGAAGTAAGCAGTTCAGGCTGGTATTGAGCAGGGTTTGAAGTAAGTAGTTCAGCTGGTATTAAGCAGGGTTGGAAGTAAGTAGTTCAGCTGGTATTAAGCAGGGTTGGAAGTAAGAAGTTCAGCTGGTATTGAGCAGGGTTGGAAGTACGTAGTTCAGCTGGTATTAAGCAGGGTTGGAAGTATGTAGTTCAGCTGGTATTGAGCAGGGTGTGAAGTAAGTAGTTCAGCTGGTATTAAGCAGGGTTGGAAGTATGTAGTTCAGCTGGTATTGAGCAGGGTTGAAGTAAGTAGTTCAGCTGGTATTAAGCAGGGTTGGAAGTAAGTAGTTCAGCTGGTATGGAGCAGGGTTGGAAGTAAGTAGTTCAGGCTGGTATTGAGCAGGGTTGGAAGTACGTAGTTCAGCTGGTATTGAGCAGGGTTGGAAGTACGTAGTTCAGCTGGTATTAAGCAGGGTTGGAAGTATGTAGTTCAGCTGGTATTGAGCAGGGTTGGAAGTAAGTAGTTCAGCTGGTATTAAGCAGGGTTGGAAGTAAGTAGTTCAGCTGGTATTAAGCAGGGTTGGAAGTAAGTAGTTCAGCTGGTATTGAGCAGGGTTGGAAGTACGTAGTTCAGCTGGTATTAAGCAGGGTTGGAAGTATGTAGTTCAGCTGGTATTGAGCAGGGTGTGAAGTAAGTAGTTCCGCTGGTTTTAAGCAGGATTGGAAGTAAGTAGTTCAGGCTGGTATTAAGCAGGGTTGGAAGAATGTAGTTCAGCTGGTATTAAGCTGAAAAAAAATCTTTCAAACTTGTCTACTCAAGCTTAAATCTTACAAGTTGTCAATGTACCACAACTCACCATTTTGGGGGTAAATATTAGGAGATTTCTCAATTATTTTGCAAACTTAATTTAAGCTGCTATTTCAGTGAATAAATATTTGCAATTTAAACAATAGAATCATAGCACAATGTCTACACATAATAATATGACTTACTATATAGACATTTGTATTTCACAAAATGGCTTGCACACTCACGTGAGCTAGGGACATAAATAAGCATTAAGTGTGATTCTTTCAGGAAGGTGTAGAAGAAACATGACATATAGAGACATAATCCATTGCTTCCAGATCAATAGAACATTAAAATGAATAAACATTGCACTTAAGTTCAGAATACATAACACTGCAAGATATTTATAGCCACATTGCTACAAAGCATTAAAAAACCATTCCCATTTTTAAGATATTCTTATCAAGTGTCATTAACCTTTACAATGAATCCAATTTTATTTATAAAGTGAAAGAAAATGTAGGTAGTTTTATCGGATACAAGAAATCATTAGACTTCATATTTTCCTCCTAGCTTCAGATGAGGGTGAAAAATGTACAAGTGTCAGCTACTGTAGTCAGAGCTGGATTATGTGTTAAGAAACAAGCCAGGATGGATAAGATCGGTGATGTGAAGCATAGTCCCTTTTTTGTTTTTTGCAGAGTGCAAGCATAGCTTGTGGATCAGAACATGAATGTTTCTTCTAGTGGCACATAAGTTGATGCTAGTCGCAAAACTATTCCTGTGGACTCTCCCTGACCCCATCTGTAATCACTAAGCAGAATCTACCTCATGACACCTACCTCAGTACATGGTGCACCAATCCACTTCCAAATTAAAGGATCACTATAGTGTCAGGAAAACAAGGTGGTTTTCCTGACACTATAGTGCCCTAAGGGTGCCCCCACCCTCAGGGTCCCCCTCCCTTGGCGCTGAAGGGGTTTAAACCCCTTGAGCAGTTTAACTTAATCTAGCGCCGGGCTCCCTCTGCGTTGGTGACCTCTACTCCCCAGTCAGCTCCAGAGTGAAGCGGAATGCGTATGCGCGGCAAGTGCCGCGCAAGCATTCAAACAGTCCATAGGAAAGCATTTCTCAATGCTTTCCTATGGATGCTTTGAATGCTTGATGTGAATTTTGCATCCAGCATCGCAGATGCGCCTCTAGCGGCTGTCAGGAAGACAGCCACTAGAGGTTGGATTAACCCCTAATGTAACTGAAACTGCTATGTTTACATCTGAAGGGTTAAAACCTGAGAGACATTGCACCCAGACCACTTCATTGAGCTGAAGTGGTTTGGGTGACTATAGTGTCCCTGTAAGAGTGATGACTTCTTTAATCTTAACTGCGAAATTATGTTAAACTACCGTCAACAATAAAACGCATGTATGTACAATTAATGATCAAGCAAGCTGGGTAAAGCATGGTAGATTGAATTCACTCAGATCTGGGGAACAAAAGAAGAACATGAAGGCACTTTGAGTGAGAAAGCGTCATGACTCATGACTTTATGTATGAGACATTGAGATGAAGCAATTTCAATCTTTTCATGTTTATTTCAGTTGTAGGTTTTACCAGAACTCGCAAAAATTGTGTGTGGTAGGTAAGTAAATGTTTTATTTTGGGAAGATTTTGAGGAGATGGGTGACTATTGGATTAGAGATGCCTTGCCAGACATGAGCAGGTTATTACTTGGGTCCTGGGGGCTGTTCATTCCCTGGTCCTACAGTGCGTGACAGATAAATGTTTTTTTTGCCAATAAGGACCTGGCCTTATGGGTATTGGTAGCAGAAGGCTGAGCATCATTTGATCTAACTATTATTGTTGTACTATTGCCAGTTTTCTCCCATTGAACAGGGGATGAAGCAAGTGGAAGAGGCCAATTGCCCCAAGTCCTAATCTTTTTTTTTTTTTTCATGACTCCCTCGTCAATATTGGGTTTGGGAAATTTCAGAGATTTTTTTTTTCTCCCAAAAACTCACATGCTGAAGTCTGAGTTCTCACAGACCTGATATTTTTTTGTTTGTTTCGTTGGTTTGTTTTTTCTATATCTTTTAACCATATTTGCTCTTTCAACACCAGGGCAGAGAGCAGCGCCTTGTTTAACTATCCACTTTAGTACTGTTAAGGAATATTTGAACATTAGCACTCAAGCCCAAGTCAGACAATGTTGGGTTTATTTATGCAGTTAAGAGATGCCAGCTAATACATTTTGTCTTGGTGTAACTTTTTATGATGACCAAAAAAAAAAAACCTATAAGTAATTAGTTGAGCTGTAGTTAAGAAAATTGTCATCAATGTTTTTATTCCTATTCCTACTCTTATGCCTCAGCTCCATCCATTGATATCCTCTTGTGCTAACTTTTCCTCTATTCTGTGTGCTGTAGCATTACCTTTACCTGCCATTGACCAAAGAATCACACAATAGACTCCTGTTGTTGAATCACCTGACCAGATAAGACTGCTTAGAATACCCCATGTATAAGGAATCATAAAAGGTTGGAGACTAGTCTGGACGCATAGTGATGGAATGCACTACATACATAGGATTAAATGCATGATGAAATAACAGCACAAAACTAAAAGGCAGAATATAAATGTGACTTTACTCAGAAACAAATATAAGACCTAATATAATACTGATCAATATCCCACAGTTAATTCCATCAGCACTCAGCTGTGTTTCAGGTGTTATCACAAAACAGTAAAGACATAATATATCATTCAAATTTTTACCAAGGAGAGAATAGATTCCACCATTAACAGGCCAATTAAAGATTTCACAACTGATATATTTATTTTACAAATATAAATAAGATACACAGTATATCAGCAATATATAAAATGCAAAGTTGTCAGGTTGTGGTGAATGGGCACAGTATGCAGAGATTTGAACAAGGCACAGTCACTTAAATGTAGTCCTTATTGTTGAAATAATGGCATGATTTGAACAATCTGGGTAGTAAGCAAATGTAATAGAAGCAGGACCATTCAACAAATAAAGTTTAGAAAGCCTTCTAGACAGGATAAACAAACAAAAGTATAACATTTTAGGTTAGTAAACAAATAGACAAAGTTCACCATGGTGGCATGGGTTAGACCAAGCAACTCCAAGCTAACTGAGATGAACAAAGGCAAGTCCAAGCTAGTAATGATTAACAAAGGCAAGTCCAGTCTTGAAGGAAATAACCAAGGTAATTCCAGGCTTGTGATCCCTAGGGAGTCCCCACAATAACTGGGAGTAGGGGGAAAATGGGAGCCCTCCCATGAGTAGGGGTCTCTGAGCCCAAATAAGTGAAAGGCCGTTCTAGTGTGAGTAGGTGTCCACACTCCCAATATGGATGGAATGCTCTGTCAGTTTGCACATTAAAATCAACTGTTCCTCACACTACTCCTTGTATGGCTCCCCCATGGTTCTGACACCCTGAGTGGATCATGGAGAACTGCATTCATGTCCCCCAGAATGCTTAGTAGCGTGGCCGAGCTCCTCTTCCTCCTGGCTGTCAGTCGGGCCGGGTACAGCGCGGTACAGGAGATTCAGTTTCCTGTTCCCGGCCGGACTTAAAGGAAGTGCACACTGAGTGCTCACTTCCTTTCAGTCTGGCTGGGAACAGGAAACTGAATCTCCTGTACCGCACAGTACCCGGCCGGACTGACAGGAGGAAGAGGAGCTTGGCCACGCTACAGCCAGAGAAGGGGAGGTGAGAAGAACATAGGGAAGGGGGGGGAATAAAAAGTACATAGGGAGGGGGAGTAAAAAAATCATAGGGAATGGGAGGGGGGAGTAAAAAAACATAGGGAGGGGGGAGTAAAAGGAACATGGGGGAGCGGAGTAAGAAGGACACAGGGAGGGGGAGGGGGAGTAAGAAGGACACAGGGAGGGAGGAGGGGAGTAAGAAGGACACATGAAGGGGGAGGGGGAGTAAGAAGGACACAGGGTGGGGGAGGGGAGTAAGAAGGACACAGAAAGGGTGGGAGGGGAGTAAGAAGAACATAGGGAGGGGGGAGTAGTAAGAAGAACATGGGGGGAGTAAGAAGAACACAGAGAGAGGGGGGTGAGGAGATGAGGAAAACACACGGAAGGGGGAGGGGCAGAGATGAGGAGAACACAGGGGGAGTAAGGAGAAGCGGAGATGAGGAGAACACAGGGAGGGGGTGAGGAGAATACGGGGGGGGGTGAGAAGAGACTGGTAGGGGAGGGTGGGGGAGGAGCAGGGCAGTGCTCTAAGCAGTATTTGCATTGTAAACCTTTTTCATTTATATAAAGTGTGGGTGAACTTAAACTGTATGGCTATGCTGTAGTTCCTGTAGGCTTTGCGTGCGTGTGGGGGGTGGGTGGGGTTGGGGGTGGAGGGTCCTCCATGTCCATTTTGCTTGGGGCCCACAAATTCCTTCAAACGGCCCTGATCTCCATTAATGCTTTGCCAGCATTCTGGATGTTAGAGCATTATGGGAGATGTAGTCCACAACACTGGAGTGCCAAAGGTTACCTACCACTGCTTTAGGGGTGACTCTGAATGCCCAAGAAGTCTACACTATAAATATTACCTGAAACATATTAAAGTGAAGGAAAAAATTATATGAAGCAAATGTATACTCAAAAGCAGCATTTGGATTCCAACCCACTAAACAGGCTTATCATTAAGGTAAAATTATGCTACTTTCTGCAAAAGAATAAAAAGCAGGGCATGCAAGATTATTCAGGAACAAGTAGCAGAATGACAAACTGTTTCATATTGAGTATTTGGATTAAAACGTATACAACTCAAAAATAATAATATAAAACTAACTTGTAATCGGCGATACAAGAAAAATAAAATCTACACTGCAATACATAAACTGATATTTAAACAGTGGGATTAATAAAAAAACACACTATAGTTACTGTAACATATTATTACGGTACCCTCTTTTTTTATTTGCATTGCTTCTTTTTCGTAGTGCAGCTATTTTCATACCTTTGTGTAATCTCATGCCATTTCCATCTTAAATCTCTAGGTATTTTAACAGAAGCAAATGTATAATAGAGATTTAGTAAGGTGTGAATTGGTTCTTCTCCTGGAAACATTAATAGGTACTGAGATGTGGCATATTGATTTAGCTGAGCAGATGACACATTAGTGTATTCAGAAGTGTGCAATCACCATACACAATAAAAGAATAAATGTGTGCGTTGTAAATGCTAACCAATTTGCATTCTGTCTCTGTTTGGTGATTCGAAGCGCTCTCTGACAGATCAACATGCTCTCTTCCAACAGAAAAGAGGACTTTTTTTCCCCCTCCCTTACTCTGCTTTACTTTCTTAATATGATGTACTTCTCCATGCTGAACAAATGGGGTTTTCTAGTTTTAAGACTGTTTTGAGCATTCTTGCAAGGCATGGGTGACTAAACACTGAGAGGTGTGATTTTCCTCCAACTCTAGAGACACAAAGCTGGACGGTTGGGAGGACAGACAAATAATAATAGAAAATACCTTCTATAGGATAAAAGGAAATCGAGGAGAATCACTGAATTGAGAGTTCCATTTCCATTTTAGAAGACAACACTGACAAACATCATGTCACATCATTGCTCTACAATTTTATGGCAAGACAGGAGGCTTCATATTTGCTTTATCTTTCTTTACTGAAACCTCCCAGCAGCAAAGAAATAGTTAACAGTAGTATAAAAATTCAACCAATCAGAGTGTATATCAGTACTATATGGCATTATGGAGCTCCTCCCAATTCCTCTTTCTTTGCTGCTTGCCTCCCAGGTGAGTCCATTCCAATTATTGTGCTATAAATTGTATGCCTTTAACACTATTTTGAGTGAACTTACATTATCTGATTTAAATTTTCCTTATTTCATAGTCTCTTTATTTGACATATGTCCTTTGGTTCCACAGCAGGGACCTTTGTCCTTAGTTTATTTGTAATCTATTTTCCCACTGTTGGTTAACCAGCATTAATCTTTAAAATCGCGGTGTCTTTACAACCGCGATTTATTTAGTTATTTATTAAGCTGATTTGCCTCCCAGCCGCGGTATTTTCTCCGTTTTAATCGCGGCTGGTTTTTTTCACACCCCGTTCAATTACTGCCGCGGACTCCATTTCCCAGGAGTCCGCGGCTCAACCTTCGCGCCTTTTCCCGGCTCCCCCCCTTCCCGCGTCTGCATACTTACCAGACGCACTCCTTCCCGCCTTTCTGTTCGGCGGCCATCTTCTGCGCGGTCTGTTCGTCTCTGCGGCGCGCTTGCACCCTCTACCGCCGGATCCGGTAAGTACAAGGTTTATTTATTTATTTTTTTCTAGCACTTTTAAAGTGCCAATACCCTTTATAGTTTTTTTCATTTAGGTTAATTTTCTCCTTACAGGTTACGAATTAAAAGATACCAACAATAATATTATTAATAAAGTGGCCTCTGTGGGTGACCCCCACCTTATAATTTACTCTGTACTTGAGTTTTCTTGTGGGTGACCCCCACTTCGACAAGCACTCAGGTGTCATAATACCGCCATTCAAGGGTGACCCCCTACGTTTAGTACTCAGGTATTTAAAGTGATACATCACTCCATATTTAAGACATAACCTGTCTAATTACTTTAGTGGTGAAATCCACCTACCATTATTACAGTGGTACAACCCACTTGTGTATGTTAGTGGTAACCCCACTATTTACCATTGTGCCGCCCTTATTCACTTATTGCGCTAATAACTTGGGTGACCCCCAATCTAAACTTTTAACTGTTGGGTGACCCCCATTTTACCTATTCCTTAATATTTGACTACTGGTCATATTTGTCCACGACAACCATGTCTGATACTACCGAACCAGCAATCTCACAAGAACTTAGAGCCTGGCTGGTCTCTACTATTGCCGAGTCTATCCCCAAGGCGTTAGCAGCCTTCCAAGATAGGACTTCTACCGAAGTCACCCCCACCACTCGCTTGCCCTCTGATTCCGAGGACTCTCAGCCCTCAGACCAAGAAACCACACGCAAGCGCCCCTGGAAAGGGGATAGTAGGACTGCTGGCAAGGGCAAGGCTCCTGCCAAATCCCTGAAAATGTCTGTATCCCATTCCGCCCACGTAACCTCCGATCCCTTAGAGGGCTCTGCACTCCACACGGGCGATAGAGTTGAGGACTATTACCTTGGCTATTCCGATGAGGACCCCGCGGTGAATGCGCTAGGGGATACCCCATCGGAATTCGTCAAGGAGACCTTCCTTAGTCCAAAAGACATTGACACTAAAACAACACAGAAAGGAACCGACTCAGACATCCTCCTGGATGCCTCGGGTGTCCCCTTTTTTGATCCCAGAATCATCAGGCATCCACGATCAGCCGAATGGTCCCCACCGGACCACATCACTAACTTCTGTAAAATGTGGTTACGCAAACCACTTGATAAAGACATCAGGGCGAAACTCAGAGCCGAGTGCCCTCGACCTACCATCCCAAATAAAGTAGCTCTCACACCAGAGTTCGACCCGTTGCTTGTAACCTTCCTCACTAAGACGGGGAAGGACCCTCGTAAAGGAATTGAACAGGGCCTCAAGACAGCCCAAGATAAACTTTTGGACATATCTGGCCCAATTGTCCAAATCTTCATTCTGGCTGACGAAGCCTTAACCAGTGGGGAATTCGACCCCAATACTGTTAGAGAATGGGCCCAGAGAGCCTTATGCCTCCTGGGCAATGCAAATGTGGCTATGTCCACGGAGAGGCGCAGGGCGGCACTATACAAGCTAGATGCTAAACTAGCCGATCTGAGCTCCCGAGAACTGGGGCCAGAGGCCAATGGATTATTATTTGGAGACTCGTTTATGAAGGATCTCTCCAAACATGTGGCTGTATTTACCACATTAAATAAGGCCCAATCATCCCTACGCAGGGTTTTTCGCTCCCAGTCAACCCGTTTTTCTGGGAGAGCTGGACGTTTTAGAGGCCGAACGAACAGCAGAGCTGCCTTTACAGGCTACAGGCCTCGCCCAACAGAGAACTATTGGCAATCGGGACAACCCCGACCATACCACAGACAGTTATTCAATAACAGAGGATCCATCCGGGGACGTGGTTCTGCCTCCCTACGCGGACGAACTGCTCAAGGTAATCAACCTTCCTTTTTTAAACACACCTATTGCAGGCAGACTAACCCTTTTTTTCCCACAGTGGGAGTTACTGTCACAAGACCTATGGGTCCTACAAACAGTCCAAGGGTTCACTATAGACTTTCTCAACACTCCCTTCCAGGACACACCTCCTACACCTCTACTGATGTCCACATCAGACAATCTGACACTGCAAACAGAATTGCACAAACTCTTACAGAAAGGGGCGATAGAGAAATCCCCCTTTCCTCAAACATTTATCAGCAACATATTTCTAGTCCACAAAAAAACTGGAGACCTGCGCCCAATCATCAACTTGAAGGATCTGAACCGATCCGTCAGGTACCGTCATTTCAAGATGGAAGGCATCCATCTTCTCAGGGACCTCCTTTGCGTGGGAGATTGGTTCTCCAGATTCGATCTCAAAGACGCATATCTCACAGTCCCTATTGCTCGCAATTACCGAGCCTTCCTCCAATTTCTCTGGCAGGACGAAATCTGGCAATTTACATGCCTCCCGTTCGGCCTTTGCTCCGCACCATGGTGTTTCACCAAACTGATGAAACCAGTAATGGCGCTACTCCGATCTCAAGGGATTCGGTCCATCATATATTTGGACGACATCCTGATAATGGCCCAGGATCCACACACCTTGCACAAACACACGAACATGACGACAGCCTTGCTCCAGAACCTAGGGTTTGTGATCAATTTTCAAAAATCGTCCCTCGAACCTTCTCAAAAGGTACAATTCCTCGGATTCCTAATAGACTCCGTACAAGCGATCCTACAACTCCCCTCCACAAAGGTAAAATCTATAAAGAAAGAAATTCGCAAACTACTGTCAGCCCGCCAGATTCGCCTACGCGATCTGGCCCATACCATAGGCCTTCTGTCCGCTTCTATCCAGGCCATTTACCCGGGACCCTTACACTACCGTGCCATGCAACGGCTCAAAACACACTATCTACACCGCTCCACTTCCTACGATCAGTACATTTCCCTGACAGACGAAGTTCGCATAGAACTCCACTGGTGGCTTCACAACATGGAAGCCTGGAATGGCAAAGCCATTTTCGGATCACAACCGGATTTCGTTCTGGAATCCGATGCCAGCCTCCTGGGATGGGGCGCCACGTGCGCCGACAAGTCTACCGGGGGCCTATGGTCCCCCTCAGAACGAGACCTACACATCAATTGCCTAGAATTGATTGCAGGATCTTTTGCGATTCGCAGCTTCGCAAAAGATTGTTTCAATTGTTCACTAGTACTGCGCATGGACAACGTCTCTGCAGTGCGTTATGTGAATCGGCTAGGAGGTTCCCGGTCCAAACTACTATCAGACCTTACCAAGGATCTCTATCAGTTCTGCCTAGAACGGAATTTATCCATCAAGGCGGAATACCTTCCAGGCACGGACAACTTAGTCGCAGACTGGTTCTCTCGCCATTGGAGAGATGTGAGCGACTGGCAACTGGACCCCCGCCTGTTCTACAAAATTCTCTGTCTTCGCGGGCCTCTTACTCTGGACTTGTTCGCATCACGACTGAATCGCCAGACCGAAGCCTTTATCAGCTGGCTTCCAGACCCCCAATCCTGGGCAGTCGATGCCTTTCTACACCCTTGGCCGAAGACAGGAGCTTATGCGTTCCCGCCTTTCTCCATGATCCAACGCACCCTCTACCGGGTCAAAGCTCTAGTAGTGACAATAGTCATTGTCACCCCGTTATGGAGAGCCCAGACTTGGTTCCCAACCCTGTTAGAAATGTCAGCGAATTGCCCGATCCTACTACCCCGGTCCCCCGACATTCTCACGAACCCAGCGGGACTTTGTCACCCTCTCGCTCTCCAAGGACGGCTCCAACTTGTAGCCTGGACCGTTTCAGGGGATCCTGGAATGTCTCAGGACTTTCGGAGACAGCTCAGGCGCTCCTATGGGACTCCTGGGCCCCAGGCACTAGACGAGCTTATCTCACTGCATGGCGAGCATGGGCCGGCTGGTGTCTGGAAAGGGACACCGATCCCTTTTCAGCTCCTTTGACAATTATCCTTAATTTCCTGTCTGCCTTATTCGATCAAGGCAAGTCCTATAGATCAATTAATGTCTTTAGATCAGCCATATCCGCGGCTCACAATCCTATTGACAACGCATCAATAGGAAAACACCCCTCAGTCTGTAGACTATTACGTGGGATCAGGCTAGCCAGACCCCCTCTCCCCAAATACTCCAATTTCTGGGATGTCGCACAGGTATTTTCCTTCTTAGAATCTTGGCCCTCTAATGAGAACTTGACCTTACGTCAACTCTCTGCCAAACTAGCCTTACTCCTATGCTTAGTATCCCTCCGCAGGGTCTCCGACATTAGAGCTTTTGACTTCCATGCTATAGTTTTCTCGCCGGAAGGCGTTACCTTCCGCATTACTAGGCGAACTAAGACCAATTCTGCCTCTGTATTCTACCCCTACTTTCCCAGTAGACAGTCACTCTGTGTGGCGCTCTGCTTAAAGCACTATATAGCTGCCACAACCACTCTACGCCCCCCTACAGGACCCCTTCTAATGTCCTATGTCAAGCCACATAAACCAGTATCCAACCCCACAATTGCACGGTGGATCAGATGGATACTAACCCAAGCTAACATCGACCCCACCTTTGGGGCGCACTCAGTCAGAGGAGCAGCCGCATCCTCAGCCTTCCGTGCAGGTAGCTCTCTTTCAGACATCTTATCGTCGGCAGACTGGTCCAGAGAATCCACTTTTCGGACATTCTACTTCAAACCTAGGCCACACGCCGCTTTGTCCATTATACAAGAGCGTTAAAAGAGCAAATATGAAGCCTCCTGTCTTGCCATAAAATTAGGGATTATTCTAGCCCTAGTGACTGAATAATCTAAATTTTATTAACGACAGGAGGCGAATATTTTCCCACCCTTGTCTCCAGCACAAGCTCAACCCACCCTGAGGTAAGTTACTATCTCCTCCTAATCGAAATGTCTCACACACATCCATTCATCATCTGTCAACCGTCAGGTTTACATTTCACCATTCCAACACTAAATTCATATACGTCACAACATTGCTAGGAAATGCATTGAAATTATCTGTCAATATCTATGTTACTTGCTAAATCTGCAATCAACTAGTATGAGAACCTATACTCTCACGACTTTCTCTTTTCCTCCTTTAGTGTGAAGAATCCTTCCGCTTACTTGTAACATATGGTTTCACCAACCCATTCAAGGTTTACATGGTTGAATGCATCAGGACCACAACTTAGTCCACAACTCCAGTTTCAAGTTTCAGTTTCCAGTTTACATGGTTGATAATCAATACTGTCGGCTACAGCAAGAAAGAGGAATTGGGAGGAGCTCCATAATGCCATATAGTACTGATATACACTCTGATTGGTTGAATTTTTATACTACTGTTAACTATTTCTTTGCTGCTGGGAGGTTTCAGTAAAGAAAGATAAAGCAAATATTCGCCTCCTGTCGTTAATAAAATTTAGATTATTCAGTCACTAGGGCTAGAATAATCCCTAATTTGTGTTTATAACAACACTGCAAAAGTTAAAAGTGGAACCACTGATTAAAATTAAGTTTTAGAATTAAATATTCAATCATCCTGGAGTTTGACTACCTTTTGTCCTTTTGTATAAATTTCATATATTTTGATTTACTAGTCATACATTCTGTTTTTCGTTAATATTATTTATTGTTTTGTTTTTTTAAAAATAATTTTTAGAATATTCTATACAGGGAGTGCAGAATTATTAGGCAAGTTGTATTTTTGAGGATTAATTTTATTATTGAACAACAACCATGTTCTCAATGAACCCAAAAAACTCATTAATATCAAAGCTGAATATTTTTGGAAGTAGTTTTTAGTTTGTTTTTAGTTTTAGCTATTTTAGGGGGATATATGTGTGTGCAGGTGACTAGTACTGTGCATAATTATTAGGCAACTTAACAAAAAACAAATATATACCCATTTCAATTATTTATTTTTACCAGTGAAACCAATATAACATCTCAACATTCA
Organism: Pelobates fuscus; assembly: GCF_036172605.1. NCBI lineage: Eukaryota > Metazoa > Chordata > Amphibia > Anura > Pelobatidae > Pelobates > Pelobates fuscus. The sequence continues at coordinate 178,355,409 of NC_086322.1, forward strand.
CAAATATACATTTCTGACATTCAAAAAGAAAACAAAAACAAATCAGTGACCAATATAGCCACCTTTCTTTGCAAGGACACTCAAAAGCCTGCCATCCATGGATTCTGTCAGTGTTTTGATCTGTTCACCATCAACATTGCGTGCAGAAGCAACCACAGCCTCCCAGACACTGTTCAGAGAGGTGTACTGTTTTCCCTCCTTGTAAATCTCACATTTGATGATGGACCACAGGTTCTCAATGGGGTTCAGATCAGGTGAACAAGGAGGCCATGTCATTAGATTTTCTTCTTTTATACCCTTTCTTGCCAGCCACGCTGTGGAGTACTTGGACGCGTGTGATGGAGCATTGTCCTGCATGAAAATCATGTTTTTCTTGAAGGATGCAGACTTCTTCCTGTACCACTGCTTGAAGAAGGTGTCTTCCAGAAACTGGCAGTAGGACTGGGAGTTGAGCTTGACTCCATCCTCAACCCGAAAAGGCCCCACAAGCTCATCTTTGATGATACCAGCCCAAACCAGTACTCCACCTCCACCTTGCTGGCGTCTGAGTCGGACTGGAGCTCTCCGCCCTTTACCAATCCAGCCACGGGCCTATCCATCTGGCCCATCAAGACTCACTCTCATTTCATCAGTCCATAAAACCTTAGAAAAATCAGTCTTGAGATATTTCTTGGCCCAGTCTTGACGTTTCAGCTTGTGTGTCTTGTTCAGTGGTCTCTGAGTATTGCACACCTTGTGCTTTTGGGCACTCCTGTGATGTTGCAGCTCTGAAATATGGCCAAACTGGTGGCAAGTGGCATCTTGGCAGCTGCACGCTTGACTTTTCTCAGTTCATGGGCAGTTATTTTGCGCCTTGGTTTTTCCACACGCTTCTTGCGACCCTGTTGACTATTTTGAATGAAACGCTTGATTGTTCGATGATCACGCTTCAGAAGCTTTGCAATTTTAAGAGTGCTGCATCCCTCTGCAAGATATCTCACTATTTTTGACTTTTCTGAGCCTGTCAAGTCCTTCTTTTGACCCATTTTGCCAAAGGAAAGGAAGTTGCCTAATAATTATGCACACCTGATATAGGGTGTTGATGTCATTAGACCACAGCCCTTCTCATTACAGAGATGCACATCACCTAATATGCTTAATTGGTAGTAGGCTTTCGAGCCTATACAGCTTGGAGTAAGACAACATGCATAAAGAGGATGATGTGGTCAAAATACTCATTTGCCTAATAATTCTGCACTCCCTGTATGAATGAACAAAGGCTGCAGCTAATTCTCTTCCTATGTGGTTCAGTTAGCTCCGAAATTCTCCTAACCAACACAGCTATTGTAGTGGTTATTGTATAATGTGCATATGCCTATGGTTGTACTCCCCTCCAGTTGTTAAAGGCAGAAATTGGGCGGGGGGGTGGGGGGGGTCCAGGTCGGTTGGGCTGGTGCACTGTCATTTGAAAGTGTCAAATTGTTACTGATGTTGGCATCAATAAATGACATAAGGAATCAAACGCATAAGTGGTATGCATGAGTACTACCATCAATGTAACAGCTGAATTTACAGCTGGAAACCAGGCAGATTTTTCTCAAACCATTCCACATTCTCACCTTGGGATGCAATATGAAGAAGTTTAAAATGTTTCTTAATCTGTTCATTATATTTGCATAAGCAGGTTTCAGTAGTATTGGATCACTGTTAAGACTCCTGTTTTTGAAACCCTATGCCTAAAAAATACATGTAAAATAATAAAAAAAATTAACAATAGTTATAGCTATAATGCCCATTTCATCTGCACATGTGAATAAATCAAATATTAGAGGGACTTGCCTCACACTTCAGTTATTTTGAAACTAGCAAGCACTTTTAAATAAATATACAAAACTAAATAAAGCAGTTAAATCTTTGAAAAGTATGTAATGAATGCTTACAAAATTGCCATAAAATTGGTCAGATTGCATTATTGGGCACACCTCTCATCGAGTTTCTTCCGCCTTCTCCCCATGTCAAGATGTTGCAAGGTAAAGAGATCTTTCAATTGCACATGTGTAAATCTGTCAGGCATGCCCAATGCACTTTTCCTGCATTCCTAGGGATAGGACACTGATTGGTTAGATTAGTACTCCCCCTTCACCTCCCTCTAGGGGTTGGTGTGGAAAGCATAAAAAAGGAGAATCAGGTACAGGGGCGGCGCTACCCTATAGGCAGACTAAGCGGTGGCCTAGGGTGCTGTGTGAGAGCGGGCGCCCGCAGGGGCTGTAATACTGTCTGAATCACCTGTCAGAATATGCTGGCCGTGTTCACTCACTGAGAGCACAGAGAGCACAGAGACCCACCTCCGCCTGTGATACAGCTGCTAGCGCCCTCCCCTCACTGCATCAGCCCTCCTGCTTGTATTTCAGATGCTTTCAGCTGATAATAGGAGTTACGATTGTAACTCCGCCTCTTCCCGCCCACAAACACTTAACCCCGCCCATCCCACAACGAACTCTGCCTTTCCCCGCCCCAAACATTCTAACTCTGCCCCCAGTCTGCCTCTTCTCCCTCCTCCCAAGACCAGGAGGTTAGAAGAGGAGGGCAGTGTGCTGCTCCCCCTGTCCTGTGCCTGAGGAGAAACTGGAAGAATGACAACAGAGGAGGTACCACAGTGCCTGACTGGGCTGCTTCCAGTGCCCCCAGCCCCCATCTGGTATGTGTGTGTGTGTGTATGTGTAATAGGCAGTGTATGTAATATGCAGTGTCTGTGTGTATTAGGCAGTGTCTCTCTGTGTGTGTATGTATCAGACTGTGTGTGTGTGTGTAATAGGCAGTGTCTGTGTGTATGTATCAGACTGTGTGTGTGTGTGTGTGTGTGTGTGTGTGTGTGTGTGTGTGTAATATGCAGTGTCTGTGTGTATTAGGCAGTGTCTGTGTGTGTATGTATCAGACTGTGTGTGTGTAATATGCAGTGTCTGTGTGTATTAGGCAGTGTCTCTGTGTGTGTATATATCAGACTGTGTGTGTGTAATATGCAGTGTCTGTGTGTATTAGGCAGTGTCTCTGTGTGTGTATGTATCAGACTGTGTGTGTAATATGCAGGGTCTGTGTGTATTAGGCAGTGCCTCTGTGTGTGTATGTATCAGACTGTGTGTGTGTGTGTGTTTAATAGGCAGTGTGTGTGTGTGCGTATCAGGCAGTATGTGTGTGCATATGTAATAGGCAGTGTCTGTGTGTGTATTAAGCAGTGTGTGTGTATGTAATAGGCAGTGCGTGTGTGTATGTAATAGGCGGTGTCTGTGTGTGTATATCGGGCAGTGTCTGTGTGTGTGTGTATGTAATAGGCAGTGTGTGTGTATTAAGCAGTGTATGTATGTAGTACATGTATGTAATCATATATTGCAATTCTGCATAAGGCACGCAGTTTGTATCAGGGATATGGAATTTATATTGCCCAACTTCTGGGACATGTAGTTCCAGGCGTCAGATAGAAAGATTTTTTTTTTCTTTTAGGGATGAATCGGGGAAGCTGGTGCCAAGCAGGGATGTATCGCTGACAGGCATACTGGGATGCTGTAACTGGGCCTTGCTGCAGCTCACAGGGAGGTGTGAAGAGCGGCAGCATCCAACCACTCCTCACTGTGGTTCCCAACCCATTTCACAAGTGCCCCCTACCAGTCCAGGATTTAAGGATTACCCTGTTGTGTCTAAAGTGTTTATTTATTTATTTATTTCTAAAAACCACCTAAACACATCTGTGTAGTCCCTAAATCCTGGACTGTTAGGGGGTGCCAACACCCTGCTCTAGATTCATGGCTGCCGAGACTCGATGTGACGCCATACCCGGCAGCCAACAAAGGGCAGAGTGAGCATGGGACACTTCTCCCTTTCTCAATGAGCTGAACTAGAGCTCAATGTGAAACATAGGAAATCTGTGATTGAATGTGCATGCCCTAGAACAGAGGCTTCTCAATCAGAAGCCTCTAATTGGAGGACTTGCAGAAAAAAAAGCACATTTTCTTTTGGGGTACATCTACTAAATTGTTCAAGGAAATCTGTGGAATGTTTCCTTTTGGAGTTCAGTGCATAAACTTGTGACACGATGGAATGATCTTATGAGGGGCCGGCAAAATTGATCTTTGCCTAGGGCGGCAGAATTCCTTGCACCGGCCCTGATCAGGTACATACAAATAATAATTAAAATCTACCTGCTTTTTAGTCTGCAGAGTGAGGCAGCTGTCTCATTAAAAGCTAAAGCTTTTGAATGAGACCATTGTCTTAAAGTAATGCATTTAAAAATAAAAACCTGCAGGATATGACAGGATAAAGTAAAGGTCCATAATCAACAAAAGCACATTCCCAGAAATTCATTGTGAAGAACATTGATATTTGCAAAAATCAGCATTGTTTTATGAAAAGCAGGTAATATCAGACTAACTTAATTTCATTCTTTGAAGAAGTAATAGAAGTATAGGTCGGGGTGTTGCAGTGGATGTAATCTACTTGGATTTTGCCAAGGCATTCAATACGGTTACACACAAAAGGTTAGTGTTCATGCTAAAATAAATTGGTCTAGATGAAAATTCTTGTACTTTTGTAGTACATTGGCTTAAAGCTAGAGTACATCAAGTTGTCATTAATGGTAAATGCATTTTCAACCTGGAGAAAAGTGGTTAAGTGGAGTCCCTCGGGGTTCTGTTTTGGGACCATTTCTATTCAACATATTTATAAATAATCTTGAAATAGGCACTGAAAGTAGTCTCTCAGTGTTTGCCGATGACACAAATCTCTGTAAAGTAATACAATGTGAGCAGGATATCACTTCACTGCTCAAATGTCAGATGAAATTGAATATAGATAAATGCAAAGTTATGCTTTTCGAGGCAAAGAATGCACAAGCAACTTACAAACTAAACGGTAGAGGATTTGGGATAACAAGACAGATTTGGGAATTGTTATAGAGAACAATAGGCAACAATGTGCAATGTAAATCAGCTGTTGCTAAAACCAGTAGGCTATTGTCGTTTATAAAAATCAGCATAAATTTAGAATTCTAATTATGAAAATATAATTTGCCTCTTAATAAATCAATGATACCACACCTTGAAAATGCTGTGCAATTTTGGTCATCTATTCTAAGGAAGGATATTATGGAACTAAAAAAGCGTAGAGGCAGGCTACAAAATGTAATAAAAGGAATGCACGATTTTAGGTATGAAAGATTAACAAATTTAAATCAGTGTAGTTGAGAAAAACGGCATCTCATATGGCATATGATACCATAAGACAAATATATTCTGAACTAAAACAAACCATTGTATGGAAATGTATTTACAAACAGGACTACAAATAGGACACAAGGTCATACATTTAGACTGGAAGAAAGTATAAGGGTTTTCTTTTTTCTTTTTTTACAGAAAGAACAATAAGCATGAGGAGCACTCTGCCTGATGAGGTGGTTTTATCAGAGTCTGTAAAGATGTTTAAACAGTAACTGTATAAATACTTGCAAAAATAAAATATTCATGGATATGATTTTTATATGTGGGGTAACATCTTCTTGATCCAGGGAGAGATCTCCTTGTCTACTTTTTCAAATGGTATGCCATTATGGGGGTAATTCTCATTCCTGGGCTACCACACCGTCTCAAAGGTAACATTACTAATCTGGCAAATTTCAATTTGAAAATGGAACGTTCTATATTTGACCCTGTAACTTTCCAAAACACCATAAAACCTGTTAATGGGGGGTACTGTTGTACTCGTGAGACTCCGCTGATTACAAATATGTGCTTTTTTTTTACAGCTAAAATGTGAGGCGGAACTACAAATGTAAAAAAAAAAAAATAATTTTATTCATAATATATTATGTTTCATATATAAATATTTGTTATCAAATGAAAGCCCTGTTTCCCCTGAACAAAATGACATATAATAAGTGTGGGTGCATTTAATATGAAAGAGGTGAATTACGGTTGAACAGACATACAGTGCAAATTCCAGTTTTTGTTTACGTTTTGTTTTGATCAGAACGTGTACTATTGACTCCGTCCTGAAGGGGTTAAGCTAACCAACAACTGATGACAACACAAGGATTCCAGCTCTGTTTTTAAATGACCGTACGCAGGACTGATAATCTACTTTAAGTTCAACATCTCAGTTCATATAGTAAAAGATGTGGACAATAAAAAACAAAAAACTCAGTGCTGAATAAAATTGTTTTATATACCTGCATCTGGTTTTTGAGCTACGATTTATGTCTACTTAAAATTATTTTTGGTTATACTTCTAAAGAGGCAACTGCTGGGGAAGCTTATGTATGTTTATAAGACAGAAACCCAAATATCTAATATTTATTGTCTTAATAACCTGCTGCACGTTGCACTCACACAAAGAAACCTTCCCTTTGGAGCGAAGCATTCGGATGTATACAGTCTGTTAATGAGGATTATTTCAAAAGTTTTATTACGCATGTAAAGGGTGTAGATCCAACAGGAATTAAAATGAGGTGCAGAATGATAAATGGAAATGAATGCATGGTTGTTAGCATGCAAAACATGATGTATTAAAGAAGGAATTGAACGTTTGGCCTTAATGAAACAAATAACTCATACTGGATTACTAACATGAGGAGATAGCTGATATCTTTAAGCTAGAACCTTGTGAAACAATCTACCAATTAAAGAAATGCATAATTGTTTAGGAAGATAGGCCACATGCATTTAGCTATCTGCAGTCACTACGAATGTAAACCAAGCCATGTTAGAATTACTTTTTTAGCAAACATATATCTAGTCAAGACTGGAGAGAATTGACAAGGGAATTGCAAATTTAGGGCTAAGAAAGCAGAACTGAAAAATAGTCATTCTAATTTAGCCATTTTGTTGCCACGTGGAATTCCCCTGTCAGTTGTCCACAATTTTTGGTTTGGTGAATAAACTCCAAGTATTTTGAGGCCTACAACTTTTTATGCACACAAAAATGATATATAGATCTGCTTTACACACAACAAAATCATTAAGATGAAATGGATGTCAATGTTACTGTGTTACATGGTTACATGTGAGAAACAATAAAAAGATAATCTGAGAAGGAAAAACAATTGCCATAAACAGCCAGAGTTAGAAATGATGGGTGGCATGACAGGTGTATAGTCGCCATTTTGGGCAGTCGGAATCCAGGACAAACCACCCCCATATCCTAACCCAATAACACACAGACACTAAGTAATATGGGGAAATTTGTCCACAGCTTTATTAACCAATAATTAATAATAATAATAATAATAATAATAATAATAATAACCATAATAAATTAACATATAAACATGGGTCATTGCCCCCCATACTCCGCCCCCTCGCATCCTGTTCCTTCGGCTACCATACAAAAGGCAATGACCCCCATATAATAACACATATACATATTTATAACATATTTATAACATACACCAACATTCCAAAGTGCCAACCATCCATTAACCACGGCAGGGGTATACCCGGATACCCCTGCCCCACCAGGTTCTGAGCCACCTCCAGGACTCGAAACCTCTCAACCACCGATGACCACAATCTGTTTATTCCACCTCACGTTCATCCAGGGGAGCCTATTTCCTCTCCTTCAGCTCCCCGTCCCGCCGCTGTGAAAGAAACGGGTTAAAATAAACACATAACAAACAAAGGGAGGGTGGGTGGGACAAACTCGACCAGGTAGAAAGTTAGAATGACTCACCTAAAATGGCTGCTCATTTAAATAGCCAATCCTACTTACCCATAATTCCAACCCTTGCTTACTTCCTCCTAAGCCCGCCTCCTAACCCCTGTCAAGGCCTTTTCCGCTTAGCTGCGCTTTGGCTACATGGGGCTACAGGAATGGTAGATTAGACATACTGTACATACAACGATGGACAGCTGCAGAGTGGAATTTGTTCCACTATTTCCACTGTGAGTGGGCCACGTTTAGTATGTTGCACCATTTTTTTTTCCAAGCATGGCACTTTCCTAAATCCCCCAAATTGTGTCCTATGTGCTCTGTGATTAATTAATTAATTTATTTATTGTAAGTAGTGTGCTAGTAAGGATTTAGAGCTGTGTATTAGTTTGGGATTGCATAGGATTATATCTTTGTAAATTGTAGTGGAGATTGAGTTGGTATATTGGCTATGTTGTGCTAGTGTATGTCTATACAGGTTAATATGATTGAGGGCGGTACTGGTTATATTGCAGTAACAGCTAACAGTATTATGACATTCACAGTCATAATACCACGCAGAACTAAAGAAAAATGAAAGTTATATACATTGTAGTTAGTGGTGGGAACTTGCTATCTTATTATGATTGTGGGCAGTACTGGGGTCAGAGTAGTGATATTTTGATTGCGTGGATCTATATAACTGGTTATATAGACTGTAGTTAGTGGTGGGAACTTGCTGTCTTGGTATGATTGTGGGCAGTACTGGGGTCAGAGTAGAGATATTTTGATTGCGTGGTGGTGGTGTGGGTCTATATAAGAGGGTTTGGTTGCAGGTAGTGGGGGTAACTGGCTATCTTTGGCTGTCATGGAATGATTGTGGGTAGCATGGAGGGCTTCAGAAGAACTTGTTTTTTTTTTTGTTGGTTTGGGGCTTAGCATGTGGTACTGGAGAGAGGAAAACACAACACAGTTTATCCTTCTGTCTTTACTGAAACATCACTCAAGTCTCTCCCTCCTTGTCACAGTGTCTGTGATTTTTCATATAAATGAGTAAGTAGGATATATATAATAAGAATCATGGCTAAATGTAACTGTATGCTACTACCTGATTCTTAGTGGCATTGTATAATAATGCGGACGATGGAAGCAATGAATATCTGAGTATGACCAGCCTCTGCAGAGATTAGTTTATGCATGGTGTAACTGGTTTGATAAGGAAAAGAAGTGTAAGTAAAAGACACTGCTTGACATCTGTAATTTCCTAAGGCATCATCTGATGTCCAACACCCTGTGCAACCACACAAAATGCACACCCCTAAAACTGACTGTTAGTGTTTAGAAGAATGATTGTTGAACATCTGGTTTATTCTCTAAACCAACTAGAAGTTGTGAGGGTGTTTCAGACCAAAAAAGCTAAACTATAAAATTAGCTGAGTTAGATTGTTTCTCCAACTTGTATTTTTTATTCTATAATATGTTGTTCCCTTACAATTTTCTAAACATTCAAAGCACTGTGGATAAGCATTCTTCCTTGCTTAAATGTTTTTGAAGCATAGTTTTAAGTTCAGTAATAGAGAGGTAGCTGATCTGCAGTGAAAAAAAATGTTATCTTAACCCCTTAAGGACTGAGCCAGTTGTACAAGTTGTGATCAAAACAAAACTTAAACAAAACCTTGAATTTGCGCCATATGTCTGTTCAGGCGTAATTCACCTCTTTCATATTAAATGCACCCACACTTATTATATATAATTTTGTTCAGGAGAAACAGGACTTTCGTGTCACATCAAATATTTATATATTAAACATAATTGAATATGAATAAAATATGAAAAAAAAAATTTTTTTTTTCATTTTTCTTTAGTTCTGCGTGGTATTATGACTGTGAATGTCATAATACTGTTAGCTGTTACTGCAATAAAATGCACATATTTGTATTCAGTGAAGTCTCACAAGTAAAATAGCACCCCCCCAAGTACAGGTTTTATAGTGTTTTGGAAAGTTACAGGGTCAAAGTTAGCACATTAAATTTTTAGTTTATACACATTGAAATTTGCCAGACTGGTTATGTTACCTTTGAGACCGTATGGTAGCCCACGAATGAAAATTACCCCCATAATAGTATACCATTTGCAAAAGTAGACAACCCTAGATATTACAAATGGGGTATATCCAGTTTTTTCTAGTAGCCACTTAGTCGCAAACACTGGCCAACGTTAGCATTCTAATTTGTGTGTGAAAAATGCAAAAAACTGATTTGAACGCAAATTTTGGCCAGAGTTTGGCTGTGTTTTTCTGGTTCTTGACTTTAGCTTCATTGTGACTTCACTGATTTCTGGCACCCTTGACTTTTGGCTTTTCCCTATCGCTGTGTCTCTTTCTGTGTCCTTGACCTTGGCTAGTTTTCTGACTATTCTCGGGTACGTTAAGTCCGGCCATTCTAAGGTCTGGTAAGACCCTTCAGTTCAATATAATTCTAACACTCTCTAAGTCATTAAGGTTTCAAGGCTGATGTTTGGGAACTCGAACCTTCAGCTCCCTCCACAGATTTTCTATGGGATTAAGGTCTGGAGACTGGCTAGGTCCCTCCAGGACCTTAATATGCTTCAGCTTGAGCCATTCCTTTGTTGCCTTGGCTTTGTGTTTTGTGTCATTGTCATCCTGGAATTCCCATCCACGACCCATTTTCAATGCCCTTGCTGAGGGAAGGATGTTCTCACCCTGGATTTGATGGTACATGGCCCTGTCCATCGTCCCTTTCCCTTAGCAGAAAAACAGCCCCAAAGCATAATGTTTCCACCTCCATGTTTGACGGTGGGGATGGTGTTCTTGGGGTCATAGTCAGCATTCCTCCTCCTCCAAACGCGGTGAGTTGAGTGGATGCCTAAGAGCTCGATTTTGGTCTCATTTGACCACAACACTTTCACCCAGTTCTCCTCTGAATCTTTCAGATATTCATTGGCAAACTTCAGACTGGCCTGTACATGTGATTTCGTGAGCAGGGGGTCATGCGTGCGCGGCAGGATTTCAGTCCTTCATCAATATCAATTGTTTTCTTGGTGACTATGGTCCCAGCTGCCTTGAGCTCATTAACAAGTTCTGGGCTGATTCCTCACCGTTCTCATGATCATTGAAACTCCACGAGTTGAGATCTTGCATGGAGCACCAGACCGAGGGAGACTGACAGTTATTTTGTGTTTCTTCCATTTGCGAATAATCACGTTCTCATCAAGCTGATTGGCGATGGTATTGTAGCCCATTCCAGCCATGTGTAGGTCTACAATCTTCACCCTGACATTTTGGACAGCTCTTTGGTCTTGGCCATGGGGGAGAGTTTGGAATCTGATTGATTGTGTCTGTGGACAGGTGGCTTTTATACAAGTAACGAGCTGAGATTAGGAGCACGCCTTTTAAGAGTGTGCTCCTAATCTCAGCTTGTTACCTGTATAAAATACACCTGGGAGCCAGACATCTTGCTGATTGATAGGGGATCAAATACTTATTTCACTCATTGACATGCAAATCAATGTATAACATTTTTGACATGCATTTTTCTGGATTTTTTTGTTGTTGTTATCCTGTCTCTCACTGTTAAAATACACATACCATTAAAAATATAGACTGATCATTTCATTGTCAGTTGACAAATGTTCAAAATCAGCAGATGATCAAATACCCTTTTCCCTCACAGTATTGTGGATTCTAGATCCAAGTTCTTAAAAAAAGTAATTATAATTATGTACTATATTTTTCTTATTTTCATCTATGAGCATAGGATGGTACTATAGATCTCATTTGCAAACGCACACACACAAATGTTGGTTTGTCCATTTGTAAATTAGTTTAGTGAGTAAAGAAATTAATAAGCATGTGTTTTGCAAGGAAATGTGATAACAGTGGTATAATGAAATGAATATGACAACAATAATTGGAAAGAACACGTAAGTAGGGGACGTTTATATAAGCAATATTTATACTTGCATAACAGCAGCAATTAACATACAATGTTTTAAACTCATACAACAGTTACTCATTTATGTATGTGTATTTTCATTTTTTTTCAGTGTGTACTTTCAAAAGTGGGTGGTATTATGGGCATATTAGATAGGATACAAGTGATCTAAACGGTGCAGAATGCATAAATCATTGACCACTTGTTTATGGAAACTGGACCATTAGCTGTAGTTTTTATTTTGTTGATGTTTTGGGGTGTTTTTAATGTCCGCTCATAGAGGATGTAAGATACTAGGCATATACGCCAATGACTGGATCTTTAATAGTTTGATTTTAATTTTATTAAGACATCGAGGCTCCTATTATGCTGCACTCTTTCTTTATTTACCTCAGCAGCAAAGAAAAATAACATTAACCCCTTAAGACCGCAGCCAAATGTACAAGTTGTGATCCAAAAAAAACGTAAACAAAATCTGGCATTTGCGCTATATGTCTGTCCAACCGTAATTCACCTCTTTCATATTAAATGCACCCACACTTATTATATATCATTTTATTCAGGGGAAACAGGGCTTTCATTTAACATCAAATATTTAGGTATGGAACATAACTTAATATGAATACAATATAAAAAAATTAGAGAAAATAAGATTTTTTAAAATTTTCTTAGTTCTATGTGACATTCTAACTGTGAATGTCATAATACCGTTTGCTTTTACTGCAATAAAATACACATATTTGTATTCAGCGATGTCTCACGTGTAAAACAGTACCCCCTATGTACAGGTTTTATGGTGTTTTGGGAAGTTACAGGGTCAAATAAAGCATGTTACACTTTTCAGTTTTTTCACATTGAAATTTGCCAGTTTGGTTACGTTGCCTTTGAGACTGTATGGTAGCCCAGGAATGAGAATTACCCCCATGATTGCATACCATTTGCAAAAGTAGACAACCCAAGGTATTGCAAATGGGGTATGTCCAGTCTTTTTTAGTAGCCACTTGGTCACAAACACTAGCCAAAGTTAACGTTACTATTTGTTTGTGTGTGAAAAATGCAAAAAACTAATTTGAAAGCCAATTTTGGCCAGTGTTTGTGACTAAGTGGCTACTAAAAAAGACTGAACATACCCCATTTGCAATACCTTGGGTTGTCTACTTTTGCAAATGGTATGCCATTATGAAGGTAATTCTTATTTCTGGGCTACTATACGGTCTCAAAGCCAACGTAACCAATCTGGCGAATTTCATTGTGAAAAAACTGAAACGCAAGCCTTGTGTTTGACTCTGTAACTTTTGAAAACACCCTAAAACCTGTACATGAGGGGTACTGTTATACTCAGGAGACTTTGCTGAACACAAATATTTGTGTTTCAAAACAGTAAAAAGTATTACAGCAAAAATATCGTCAGTGTAAGTGCCGTTTGTGTGCGAAAAATGCAATAAATTTCACTTTCCCTGACAATATCATTGTTGTAATACATTTTACGGTTTTGAAACACAAATATTTGTGTTCAGCAAAGTCTCCCGAGTAAAACAGTACCCCCCATGTACAGGTTTTATAGTGTATTGGAAAGTTATAGGGTTAAATATAGTGCTAGCAAATTAAATTCCCTATACTTTCGGCCTGGGTTCCCCCCCATGTACAGGTTTTATAGTGTCTTGGAAAGTTATAGGGTTAAATATAGTGCTAGCAAATTAAATTCCCTATACTTTCGGCCTGGGTTGTTAGGCAGGTCCCGCTAATTGTAATTAATTAGGATACCTAATTATGTAAAATTATTACATAAATATATATGTAAAATTATTATATATACACACGTGTGTGGATATATATATGTATATATATATGTATATAATTTTTTTACAATTATTTTTATTTATATATAGGTATACATATAGTGATGTATACGTATATACTTAGGTATATACATATATATATTATTTCGTTCTACGTGTATTTTGCTATCAATATATATATATTAATATCAAAATACAGTTAGAACGAAATTACACACATATATATATATATTTTTTTAAATTTTTAAATTTATTTTTTTTAACGTATTTATATTTTTTTATTATAAAATATATATATATATATATAATTATAATTATGTATATATTTAATCAATATCCTTCTACGTGTATTTTGATATTAATATATATATATAATTATATATATATAAATATTAAAATACACTTAGTGTATGTGTAAATGTGTGTGTCTATATATATATATATATATATATATATATATATATACTTAGATCATATATAATATATATATAAATGATCTAAGTATATTTTATTTTTAACTTTAATTTTAATTTTTTTTTACTTTAAGGGGTTAAGAGGGGAGGAGAGGGGCAGAGACAGTGTCAGCCAGTGATTTTACTTCACTGGCTGACACACAGGATCAGTAATCACAGTGACAGGCTGTCACTGTGATCACCTCCTGCAGATCACGGTAATTGGCCACAGGGGGAGTGCCTGGGTGGCCAGGCATGCCCCCCACCGTGATCTGCAGGGGGATCCTGCCTGCAGTTACTATGGGTCAGCCAATAGGCTGACACATAGTAACCTCTGATCGCAGTGACAGGCTGTCACTGCGATCAGATCGCAGGGAGAGGCTGTCTCTGCATTCAGATCGCAGAGACAGCCTCTCCCTGCGATCATACTCTGCAGATCGCGGTCACTGACCGCAGGGGGACTGCCTGGGGGGCCAGGCATGTCCCCCGACCGCGATCTGCAGATTGAAAATGCCGCGGCTCCATGTGTCAGCCGATTTTAAAATCGGCTGACACATGGTAAATACCGATCGCAGTGACAGCCTGTTACTGCGATCGGAAGCTGCAGACCGCGGTCCCCAGGCACAGGGGGGCTGCCTGGGGGGCTAGGCATGCCCCCCGACCGCGATCTGCAGCGGCCATGTGCCGACGGCCACGTGGGGGGTAAGACCGCCCAGGACATACTATGCCGTCCTGCGGCGTTTAGAGCCGCCCAAATAAGGGCGGCATAGTACGTCCTGCGGTCTTAAGGGGTTAAATCAGTATAAAAGAAACCAGTAAATAACAAGAGGTATATCTTCCTAGCAACAGGAACAGCCAATCAGCATCCTCTTTATAGCATAATAGGCAGTGTCCAATATACTACTTCCTCTTTCTTTGCTGCTACATCAGTTAAGTGTCACTGGGTCCCACGGTTCTTAACTGTGGGATCTTTTACTTTACTTTATTCATATAATTACTGTGGTTAATATAGTTATTATAGTTATTACATTTTAATTATAATATTTTCATGTTTATAAATATATTTAGTTACTTCATTTTAACCTAATTTGATTTATTTACTTAATTTGCTTCAGTTATATGCTTTATTGAATATCCTTTGATAATTTCTTTCCCCTCTGACCTCCCTGGCCCCAAGATTACCATCAATTGGGGCTCAGGGGCGTCTTTGAGGATGTTTATCCCCCGCACAGTGCTATTGTGCTGTTTTTTCCCTTAATTTATCTGTCTGGCTGCTGCTCTGCCACCAACTGCCAGAAATACAAGTTGGGGTTTAGTGGTAGTGGCAGCCGGGCAGTTCCTGTGTTTTTATATTACAATTGCTATGTTTTCACCATTGTGAGTGCTTTCATTTATTTATCCTGTTTAGTTATTTATTTATTTTTTACTTGAGGGTTACTCAACCCTTTCCTTTTGGTATTATTTTACTTTATTCATCCCCTTAGGTTTGTTTGTATATTTATGATGCAGTCTGACAGGATCTTTCTGGGTCTACAGCAAGCATGCAGATTAATGTAGAAGCCTCTCCAGGTATCTCTGGAGATGAGGCTGAATTTCTGCTTTACTGATCCTGCTGACATGCAGGCTTTAATTGACACTTCCATGGCAAAAGCAATGACAAGGCCCTGGTGTCAGGACGCAATGCCTCATATAAGGCTCAACACTCCTCCAAAATAATAGAGATAGACAATACCATACCTGTCACGGATGGCGCGATTAATTTACCACCGCGCAAAAGAGCTACTAGTCGGGCAAAATCAACTAGACTTTGAAAAAGGGCAAAAGCCCAATTGAACTCTGAATCTGAACTCAGGGATATTGAGGATGAGTTCCCTGAGTACTATATGGAGGTGTATCTGTACTCACACCTGCTCTGCTTCAGCCTGGCCGCAAGGCCTCATATAAGGCTAAACACTCCTCCAAAACAATAGAGATGGACAGTTCCATACCTGTCACGGATGACGCGATTAATTTACCGTCAGGCAAAATCGACTAGACTTTGGAAAAGGGCAAAAAGCCCAACTGAACTCTGAATCTGAGCTCAGTGATATTGAGGAGGAGTTCCCTGAGTCCCTTATGGAGGATTCAGAGGATATTTCTGATCCTGATTATGAAATTACTGATGAAGAGGATGCTAATCCTGTTTGGGATACACGTCCTGTTAAACCTACCAAGATTTAGGTAGATACTGGACACTCAATGTGAACCCCTATTCGAACCTGACGACCTATGTCATCCAGTGGTCTCCTCAGACCATGTAGCCAAGTATATTGCATCCAGAGTACGCAAGCCTTTTGAGAAGGCAAAGTGAAATAAATTGCGGGCTGAATGGCCACGCCGAACAGTCCCTGATGACTCATGTAAAACGCTGTCAGTCGATCCTAAGATCATTCAATTCCTGAGTAAGACAGGATGGAAGCCATCTAAAGACTTAGATTTTCATTGCAAAACTGTCGGGATAAAATCCTGGGCATCTTGGGCTCAGCAGCCAAGATCTTTGAAGCAGTAGAGGATGATCTAGAATTAGATTGCGCCATCTTATGTGGTTAGATCCAGAGAGTGATTTAAGTTGGCAACGCCAACAATGCGGTTGTCACAGAACGCCACAAATCGATCTTGCTCAAGATTGAGCCCAAACGTTTAACTATGGCTCTGAACGAGCCAGATAACACAGGCAAAAAGTTTTCTCTTTGGGGACAACTTTGTAAAAGAATTGGGCTCCTTTGTCCGGCTAAACAAACAGAAGTTCTTTTAGACAGAACCAAGGCTCTTATACTTGCCGAGCCGATTTCTTTGAACAATGCACTATACCAACCTCCTTCCCACAAAGTGGTCGACCTTGGGTTGTTAGTGGCCTAAGAGGTGCTCCTAAGAAGTCTTCACAATTTCCATTCTTCCTTACTGATAGTGGGGGGCAGGCTCACACATTTTTCCCATGTATGATCCCTCATTTCATCAAATGCTTAGGTTCTTCACACTGTGAAAGGGAATTGCATAGATTTCCTTTCTCTACCTGTTCAATGTTCCCCATCAAGGGAAATTGTTTTTTCCCAATGAGACACAGACCTTGTCTCCGTGGACAATCAATCGTAGAGATTCCGGCCCATACCCTGGGTTACGTGAGCAACCTTTCTTATTTCCCAAAAAAGGCAATGGTATCCGTCCAGTGATAAATCTGAGACAGCACAATAGTTATGAGCATATCAGCACTTCTAAGATGGAAGGAGGGCATTGTTTAAGGGATCTTCTCCAACCAGAAGATTGGATGGCCAAATTGGATCTGCAGGATGCATATCTCACAGTGCCTATCCCAGTACAACATCAAGATCGAGAACTTCCTGCAATTTACATGGTAGGGCAGTAAATAGAGGTTCAGGTGCCTCCCATTCGCACTGTCTTCGGCTCCATGGTGCTTCACCAAGCTCACGTCTTATAATATATTTAGACGGCATTTTCATTCTGTCTCAGTCTATTCAATTAATCCGGACATACCTTGCATGGATTTTGACTCTGTTAGAGAACCTAGGCTTCCTGATCAATTGGGAGAAATGCATTATCGTTCCCACGCAACAAATCAAATGTTTGGGTTATATTGGATTATTGTAGATTCTACCCTTCAAACTCTACACCTTCCGGTGGCAAAATTAGTCAATATCAAGAAGGAGATAGGCGAACACTAGCAACCTCTCAACTCTCTCAAACAACTGTTGAGAATGTTAGGCCTTCTAGCGGCATCTATACAGGCCATTTTTCCAGGTCTTCTTGGCTATCGAGCCCTACAATGATTACAAACTTCATCTCAAGGGCAGCGCATCAAACACAGATATGGTAACTCGGATTTGGAATAAGCGCACCATATTTTGTACAGCTCCAGATTTGATAATCAAATCCGACGCAAGTTTGCACGGTTGGGGTGCTCAATGCGGAACTATTTCCACCAAGGGCAGAAAATCAAACACTGGAATCGACACTCCACATCAATTGTTTGGAACATCTGTCCGGTTCCTTTGCAGTCCACAGTTTCTCCCCAACTCAAGCCCAATGTGCTATCATTCTGAAGATGGACAACGTGTCAGCAGTCCGCTACATCAATCACTTGGAGGCACAAAATACAAAATTCTGACCTACATGCCTTGTGATTGCTGGCACATTTGCCTGAGACACAGCATTTCAGTCACGGCAGAATATATTCAAGGTCTCTCCAACACTACGGCGGACTGGTATTCATGCCAACTCAGACATTCCAGTGACTGGCACTTGGATTCCATGGTCTTCCAAGACATCTGGAACCTATGGGGTCTATTGGAAATAGAAATTTTTGCTTCTCGTTTGAATGCTCAACTTCCCCGTTTTTTCAGTTGGAGACCAGATCCGATAGCACTGGCTATGAATGTTTTCTCCAAGGAATTACGATTTTCTTCCCTTTGCACTGATTCCCTGTTGCCTTTCCATCTACATCGCCAGTCCGGCACCTGGTGATCGTGGCTCCTCTATCGCCGTCCCAACTATAGTTCTCTCCTCTTCAGGAGATGGTTATCGACCTTCCATCTCTCGAGTGCCTTCTTCAGGATCCAGACGGTGTACCTCATCCGCTTGTTCTCCAAGGTCTCTTGCATCTCATAGTGTAGTCTATTTCAGGGAACCTTGGTCGGTCAAGGGAGTTTCGCAATCAACTCCCCAACTTATCAAGGGTGCACCCAACACGAGACAGGCTTATAAATCTGCTTGGAGCAGATGGCATAGTTGGTGCAGGAAATTAAATTTAAATCCCATATTGGCTCCTTTTATGTCTGTCCTCCATTTTTCTGACTTCTATGATGAAGGTAAAGCCTATCGCACTGTGGACCTAACCGATCGTCCATTTCTGCTGGCCATCACAGTTTCGATTGGATGACTGTCGGTTGACATCCTGTCATATATTGACTTCTCTGAGGAATATGGTTTGCACATCCACCCTTACCACGATACTCTGTCTTGTGGGACGTCTCTATTGTCTTGAATTTTTTTTTCTTGCAAGAGGTTTTTCTGACGTACGAGCTCTTGAGGTGGTTGCTCGTTCCTTTACTCCAGAAGGTGTCCTCTTTGACATTTCACGGAGGACAAAAACCTCCTCTAAAATCAATTTTACCCAGTTTTCCCTGATAGATCTCTCCTTTGCCTTGTTGCATACTAATGGGTGTGTGAACATCGTTCCACTACGTTACGGAATCCTTTGAAACAGGAACTCTTCATCTCCTTCCAAAAGTCGCGTCTTCCGGTGTCTACGCTAGCCTGGTGGGTCAAATACGTTATGTCTCTAGCAGGTATTGATACCTATGTGTCTGTGTCTCATTCGGTTCATGGGGCAATGGCTTCTAAGGCTTCCTCGATTGGTTGTCGCTTGAAGGATATTATGAGAGCTGCTGGTCTTCGGAGTCTACATTCCATGATTTCTACTTTAGACCTATTCAACACTTCACAGGAGACATAATTTCACAGCTTTGAACTAGCATAATAGGAACCTCCGTGTCTTAATAAAATTTACAGATTTTACTATTAACATGACGTAAAGTCATGATTTTATTAATGACACAGAGGCGAGTATTATCCCTCCCTCCCATCCCTGGAGGTTTGGTCTTCTCTGGGTAAGTTGACTTCACAGTAAGTCTTTTTTGATTACTGGGTTTTATCCTTGTTAGTGACTGTCAAGAGCTTAAGGTTTGACTAAACTGAATTTCATGTTATGTATATATATATGATATTCCATGTAATGCGAATTTATGCATAAATCCAGTTTTATACTTGGATATTACCATATTCTCCTTTCTCTTCCAGCTTGACTTCGAGATCCAGTTTAAGGCTTGTATACCCTCTGATTGAAGTCCACTTTTTATTTGGATTTGTTCAGGATCGCAAGAAAGAGGAAGTAGTATATTGGACACTGCCTATAATGCTATAAAGAGGATGCTGATTGGCTGTTCCTGTTGCTAGGAAGATATACCTCATGTTATTTACTGGTTTATACTATACTGATTTAATGTTATTTTTCATTGCTGCTGAGGTAAATAAAGAAAGAGTGCAGCATAATACTCGCCTCCGTGTCATTAATAAAATCATGACTTTACTTCATGTTAATAGTAAAATCTGTAAATTTTTGTGGATGTTTTAGATATTCATTTAAGCTATACAGGCATTAAAGTGTTCAGTCTATGGAGAGTAGTCTATGTGTTACTGTGTGTATTTTTATTTACCTTAGCAACCAATATTGAAGTAACCTGACTGCCTCCCAACCAACCCCTGTATAGATTTCATATGCAGATAGAATTAAGTGAATTCATTAATTAACGTGGCAGGTCCAGTGGGATGTCTATGCTGATAAATGTCTTAATTCATTTATCCTAGGCAGCAAATGCAAATTAGGGTTGGTCTACACGTTTGCTATGCCATCAGCAAAAGACACAACTATATCTCTGGCTGCCTCTGTTATAGTGACAGATTAAAGAGATTAAAACACATTAACAGCATTAATGGCTCAGCTCATCTAAATCAGGTCCCTTCCTATATCAAGTGGCACCCTAGGCAATCAGTACCTCAAACAAGCCTCCCCATCATAAAACACATTTCTAAAATGTAACTATTAATTTACATATTAATAATATATATTCAGGAAAAACAAGGTACCGTATATAAAAGTCCTTATGTTAAAAAAACAAACATATAAATTAACAAGAACATTAATATGAAGGGACAGAGTTCCACTGTGAGATCTACTTGTAATTTAATTTTCAAAATTGTTTAGGCCATTGTAAACTGCCCAAATCCAGTTGATAGGTATTTCTCTATTATTTCCCTTTGGTTTATTTTTCTAGTTATGTTGTATATTGTTCTTGGAATTGCAAATTATTAAAGGAACATTCCAGCATTATTATTATTATTATTATTATTATTATTACTACAATAGGTGGACTAAAAGAAAAGTATTTGCAACAAGACGAGTTGGACGCACATAAACTGAGGGAGTTGAGGGCCATGCTCATTGAACTTACATTCTAGACAGAGTGGGGTAAAGTGGCATAAGAGGTAAGTGTAGGATGTATTTTATGTATGGGAAAAAGTAGGTTGCTAGAATAGTTTATAATGAATGAAGGGTTAGTTTATTGGACAACACCGTTGCAAGAGAGAAAGCAGGGTAGTTTACCAAGGTGCAGAGAAAGAAAACGATTAACAGTTTAATTGATATGCTTTCCTGAAGAAGTGAGCTTTTAATTATCTTTTACAGCAGGGGTTCTCAACCCAGTCCTCAGGACCCCCTACCAGTCCATGATTTGGGGATTTCCTGGGTGTGTCTAAGGTGTTTAAAAAAAAAGGGGGAAAAAACACCTTAGACTCTAAGGTGTTTTTTTTTCTTTTTCTAAACACCTTAGACACACCCAGGTAATCCCTAAACCCTGGACTGGTAGGGGGTCCTTGAGGACAAGGTTGAGAACCCCTGTTTTACAGGAATAGAGACTTGGTGAGAGTCTGACAGAGCATGCAATCGAGTTCTATAAGAAGAGAAGTTTTGAAATTGGGCGTCAGAGGTGCAAGTACGAGCATAAAATAGACACTGATATTTGGCAGAGCATAGGGGCCTATATGGGACACACTTGTGTATTAGAGAGGATAGGTAGGTGGCAGCAACGTTATGTAGAGCTTTATAAGCAAGCACCCGCATTTAAGTCCTAAATCTTATGGGACGCCAGTCTAAGGACTGTCGAGGGGGAGTCAAGGGAGGTGCGGGCAGACAGGAAGATGAGCCTCACAGTCGCATTCTTTATAGACTGTAACAGGGAAAGCTGGTAATGCATAAGATCAACAGGAAGCAGTAGGTATCAATAAAAGAAGGAAGGGCAGGAATCAGAGAGAGAAGTCATTAGAGGTATGTATATAGGTGAATAAAACAATTATGCCTTTGCCACTATCTTGTGAAGTTACAGTATAATTTAAGAAACCTTACTATTTTACTCTTTAATGTTAGCCTTTTGATAGATGGATTAGATGGGCCTATTCCATGTTATGGAGCATTTTAACAGTTTGATAGTTACAATTACACCATAACTTCATGCCATTTGCAAAAGTAGACAACACAGGGTATGTTATATGGTGTATTCTGAGTCTTATTGTAAGGCCATTATTTTCACCAATTTCTTTCAAACCTAATGGTATTGTTTTTTTGCATGCACGTTGCAATTTAGCAGTTTATTTTTAAAAACGTGATTTGTGCTAATGTAATAAACATTATATTGTGCTCAGCTATATCTCCAGCTAACAAAACAACCCTCTTTGAATACTTTTTTTTTTTAAATACAGGGTTGAATATATAACCCGCCCACTGATGTTTGAAAAATATTGGCAAATTGAAAATGGGTCTATGGTGTATGAAGATGGATCTATGGTGTATTTTGGGGGATTTTAGTAGCTTTTACATTTTAATTACTTAATAGAAGCATACTATATGCAAATGTGGAGAGCACGAGGACTCTCGCATGATAAATTTTGAAGTTTATTAAGCTACTTCACCATTTACTTTTAAAATATGTTTTTCCATAATTTTTTTACCATTTTTACATGTACCTTGTATTTCCCCTGAATCATGTTTAAAACCTCTTTTGAGAAACTTTTATAAAATAAACTATCCCTAACCTAAAATACTAAAACTAATTGCAACTGTTGCATTAGACATTAACTATAACCCTAATTTTAAACATTAACTGCAACTGTAAACCTAGACACAAAACACTAAACCCAACCACTAGCACTAACTAACCCTAATGCTAACCCTAGCCATACAAATAGTGTTGGATTCCATTATCTTGCAAATCACATCATGGCAAGCTGTCACAATATGATTTAAAGCCCTCCATAACTGAGATCACACATTCTACAGTCGGTGCTTACATGCAGGCGGCTTTGCAGGAAGACCTGATCAGGATTCCATTGGTCTCCCTCTGAGGGAATCCCCAGTGATGTCAGTAATAATGTTACTAGACGGTGACTGGCCACGGAAGTTCAGCCACAGTAATTTAGAGGTATGTGCAGTGCTTAATTTGAGTGGGGTATGTGGTATGTGCAGAGCTCAATTTGAGTGGGGGGGAGTGTGGTATGTGCAGAGCTTAATTTGAGTGGGGTGTGTGGTATGTGCAGAGCTCTATTTGAGTGGGGTATGTGGTATGTGCAGTGCTTAATTTGAGTGGGGTATGTGGTATGTGCAGAGCTCAATTTGAGTGGGGAGTGTGTGGTATGTGCAGAGCTTAATTTGAGTGGGGTGTGTGGTATGTGCAGAGCTCTATTTGAGTGGGGTATGTGGTATGTGCAGTGCTCAGCATGGGGCTGACAATGGTTTCCCCAGTTACCAACAGAGAAACGGTCCCTGATGGTAAAATCGGTATGATAGAATTATTACATCACAACTCTCAAGTTTTGAAAAGGAACCAAAGATCTCCAGCTTTGGATCCTGCATTTACCTCAATTCAATCTTATGTATTAGACACTGGACTGGAAACTGGATTACTCTGCTAACTTTGAGATTACTTTGATTCTATACATATGTAAGAAAGAACAGCCATTTAGTAATAGATAATGACTACTATTATTTATTAGTTAACTTGATTAGTGATGCACCATGGCTTTCCAGAACAGAGATTTAATCTGCTCCATTAACACCAAGCCTACTGATGGTGTGTGTGGAGAGGTGGGGGGACGACTATACCCATAGTTTCATGCACTGGAGATTGCTCATACCTAATCTCATACATTATTAGGGTTTAGGGCATTATTGAGATTCAGAAGTAGTAATTAACTCTTACAATACTGGATTCTAGAAGTGAACATTCTCAACATACATATAACCCTTATTAATTACCCATTTCATTCCCATACACATATCAATCTAAAGCAGAGGAAGAGGAATGTGTTGGGGATACCTTTGCTTATTATAATGCAAATTGGCAAGAGGATAGCACAAATTTACACTCCCTCTGTGTGAAATTTGTTTTTCAGTCAGCTAGGTTTGCTGGCACAAGGGTAAAGGTATAAGATGAGTTTTTTTGTAATAAATATTGTTTTGCAGGATGAAACCAGTGATGTGAACAAGCATGGTTGGTAGCCAACGAGTTAACATGTTATGTCTGTGTGCAGAATAATTAATCAAATAATTATGATATATTACCTGCTGTGACCCTGTTTATCACACCATTGAGTTTATAATTATCAAATTAAGCATCTCCTAGCTAAATTAACCTCCATGCTAAAGGTTTGTACACAGAGTAGAAAGTCTGCCAATACAGTAGTCCAAAGGCAATATTAGGTATGGACAGGATATGCTTTTTATCCAAAGTGAAATATATAAAGAAAAGCAAACCTGTGGCCCTTGGAAGAAAAAAAAAATCAGTCTTCCTTATCATCCCATTGAAAATGTCAACTAATGTTAGAGAAATTGATACTTTGAATTTTCTTATCAATTCAAAAACAACAAGGAGCTAAAATGGGAAGCTAACCTAGCAACAGTTCAATTCTGACATAAATAACATATTTACAAAAAGGAAAAAATAGTGTTTTAAGATTTTTGTGCCTATATAAGCTCCTCCCCCTTTTTTATTGAGAAGCCTCTGAGTTGGTCCGCACGTGCATGTGAGCCGGCTTGTGCACACTCACGCACTGCGGCGTGCACACGTGCGTGTTTGTGCACATGCGACCACCGCTTGTGCACTGCTGAAGCTGGTCTGAGGTCTGTTAGGGAGGGAGGGGGAGGCACGCTGAAGTAGAGTGTGCCTGCCACTTCCGTTAGCTCAGAGGAGTTCCCCAGTTAATTTATAAAAGTGCTGATTTCTCATAGAAATCAACACTTTTATAAATTGGAGTTAAATGAAGGTACTCCTCACCCATAAAGCACTTCAGCTAGCTCAAGTGCTTTTGTGGTGTGGAGTGATCCTTTAAGTTGAACTTGTTTGCAAATTCACAAAACTAGGGCATTGATTCATTAAAACAAGCATGTCAAACTCAAAGGCTAGCACGGGCCAAATAAACAAGGTTTAAGTTTATGGGGACTGCAAAAAAAATAAAAAACAAAATTTTCATAGAAACGTAGGTTTATTTTGAAAAGTAAAGTAGAAAAAGAAAATCAGCATCCCCCTCTACTAAACCCAACCACCCTCCTCTACTAAATCCCAACCCCCTCTACTAAATGCCAGTCCCCCTCCTCTACTAAATCCCAGTCTCCCCTGTACTAAATCCCAGTCCCCCCTCTACTAAATCAGAGCCCCCTTATATTAAATCCCCAGTACCTTCCTCTTCTAAACCCCTGCACCTATTTAAAAAAACAAACAACAAGCAGACACCAACAAGCAGACACCACTCACATTGTCGCTGCCAGTATGCGACTCCGGAATCCAGCCTCTGGTATACCCCCAATGATGCCGTCCGCACCCTGTGCCAAAGCGGATCCTCCCGCTACTTCTTGAAACCCTGTGAAGGTGGCATTGGCGGATCCAGGGGGGGGGCAACGGGGCAATTGCCCCCCCCGAGATTCCCCCCGGCCGGCTAGTGCAGGGCTGGCATTGCCCAAGTGCCAGCCCTGCAATGTGCCTGCGGACCGGGAAGAGAGATCAGTGATCTCCCTCCCCGGTCCGCAAGCACTGTGCTGGCAGCCGGCAGGAGAGTGAGAGAGGACCCGGCAGGAGCTCAGCCTGCAGCTCCTCCGGGTCCTCCTCTCACTAGCATGGAGCGTTGCCGCGGTAACCACGGCAACGCTCCAAATCTCGCGAGAGTGAACTCTAGCCCTGGAGCGCGGGCTAGAGTTCACTCTCCCCACCTGACCACCAGGGAATCACACTGGGACCACCAGGGACGGAGAAATGTCCCCCCTCCTCCTCCTCAATAAAGGTAAGAAGGGAGGGGGGACATAAATATATTCATTTTATTAAATACATTTTTTTTTTATTAAAAAAACCTCCCTTCCCTCCTCCCCCAGTACACACACTGCCCCACAAACACACACTGTCCCCATACACACACTGACCCCTTAAAAACACTGACCCCATAAACACACTGACCCCATACACACACTGACCCCTTAAAAACACTGACCCCATACACACACTGACCCCATACACACACTGACCCCATAAACACACTGACCCCATAATCACACACTGACCCCATAAACACACTGACCCCATAAACACACTGACCCCATACACACACTGACCCCATACACACACTGACCCCATACACACACTGACCCCATACACACACTGACCCCATAATCACACACTGACCCCATACACACACTGACCCCATACACACACTGACCCCATACACACACTGACCCCATAATCACACACTGACCCCATACACACACGTCCCCATAATCACACTGACCCCATACACACACTGACCCCATACACACACGTCCCCATAATCACACTGACCCCATACACACACTGACCCCATAAACACACTGACCCATACACACACTGCCCCAAAAACACACACTGACCCCATAAACACACACTGACCCCATAAACACACTGTCCCCATACACACACTGACCCCATAAACACACTGACCCCTTAAAAACACTGACCCCATACACACACTGCCCCACAAACACACACTGTCCCCATACACACACTGTCCCCATAAACACACTGTCCCCATACACACACTGACCCCATAAACACACTGACCCCATAAACACACTGACCCCATAAACACTGTCCCCATACACACACTGACCCCATACACACACTGTCCCCATACACACACTGTCCCCATACACACACTGCCCCCATACACACACTGCCCCCATACACACACTGCCCCCATACACACACTGTCCCCATACACACACTGCCCCCATACACACACTGCCCCACAAACACTGTCCCCATACACACACTGCACACCCATACACACACTCCACACACACACACACAGACACATACAGTGCCGTACACACACTGCTGCCCCCCATACACGCATTGCCCCACACACACGACCCCCCCCATACACACACTGCCCCACACATACATACAGTGCCTCCCCATACATACAGTGCTCCCCATACACACACTGCCCCACAGACATACAGTGCCCCCCATACACACACTGCCACCCTCACACACACACTGCCCCACAAATACACTGCCCCCTAACACACACACTGCAACCCTGAAATACACTGCCGCCCTTACGCACTCACACACACTTTACCGCTCACACACACACTGCACCTTTCACACACACCACTTCTCCTATGCCCTATATCCCAGCAGACCCCAGGTAAGTTGTCAAACTGTTCTTAAACGGTATGACTACTTACTCTGGGGTGGGATCCTGGCACTACTGGCACCATAACTACTACACTGAGCTGTAGTGGTTATTGTGCCATGATTATTTATTTAAATAATCTACAAGTGCCCCTCCCGAGATCAGGCTCTGGATCCGCCACTGGAAGGTGGAGCACATTGACGTCACGTCAGAATGTGATGTGGCGTGCCTCCGTGCACCTCCAGGTCCTCCACTGTCCAGCCGCTGGTGTACTCTCTAGAGATCTCCCTTCCTGCTCCTTACTTCTCCCTCACGTGTGCAGTTTAGTGATGACGAGCCGAAATTATGTCATCACTACAGCATCACTAAAGAGGGCGCACGCGAGGGAGCACTGAGGAGCAGGAAGAACAAACTGAGCTTCCTTGCTGCTGCCAGCGCCTCTCACCAGCGTCCTCTGAGTAGGCACCTGCAATGTTGGGAGAGCAGGTGCCTACTCTGCTTTAACAATAAGCATATACTCGTGGCTCGCCAGGGCCCGCAAAGATGTTTATTGTGGACCGCATGCAGGCCGTGAGTTTGACATGTTTGCATTAAAGGAACATGCACAACTTTGAGACAACTGTCTCATTTAAAATATGTAGCTTTCAATAAGACAGCTGCCTCACTCTGCAGGCTGAATAAAAAGGTAAGTATGATTTAAAAAAAAAAAAAAAATCATAATTACCTGCTTCTTTCTTATGCTTTCTACACCCACTCCATGGGGAACACTGATCTGACCAATCAGTGTCCTATTCCTAGGAATACTGGAAAAGTGCAAGCGGCGTGCTTAACAGATTTGCACATGTCCAGTTAGATTTCTTCACCTTGCAACATTCTGACAGGGGAGCAGAGAGGGAAGGGAGTCTGAGCAGTGCAATGTATGCAGAACAGGCTCCGGTGCTGTGTTTTTCTCTCCTACAGCTGCACAATAATG
The DNA here is from genome assembly GCF_036172605.1 of Pelobates fuscus. Taxonomy (NCBI): domain Eukaryota; kingdom Metazoa; phylum Chordata; class Amphibia; order Anura; family Pelobatidae; genus Pelobates; species Pelobates fuscus. The sequence continues at coordinate 178,383,562 of NC_086322.1, forward strand.
CACTTTCTCTGTCATTAGTGGACTAGTCTGAAACTGAGATGGATAGGTAAGGGGGGTGATTAAAGAAGCAGTTTATAAACATTTATTACATACTTTTCTTGCTTTATCTTGGTAATTTGTTTAAAAGTGTTTGCTGGTTTAAAAAATAATTGTCAAATGATGCATGACCCTTTAAGATAAGAATTAATTCCATTCTATCAGCAATAACTGGCCAGCTGCTGGTCTTTTACTACAGTGAGCAGCTACTGGTTGTTCGCTGTTTAACAGACATGTCCCCACTTGCGACATGGCGGTTAGGTGCATGGGGGAGACTTGAAAACTCCCTTGTACAAATGTGGGGTTCATAACGAACCCAATAGGTGGTTTACTATTTGCCTGCTAGAGCTGCCAGCTGGCTAATCGGTTAAAAAAAAAGGCATTTGCGACGCACCGCGATGCGCCTCTGCCAATCGATGCACCTAGCGCTTGCCGAGGACTCCGAGCACTCCAACTGACACCATCAGCACTGCGGACCCCACTTCCAGTGATGCAGCTGCGCCAGGGTCTCTCACCCACCCTGGATCCACGACCAGGATCCAGCTCCCAGTGGGTGAACCTCTCCTAAATCCAGAGAGCGTAGCAGGAACAAATCAAGCTCTTACAAGAGCTTATTCTGGGGAGTAAGTGATTATAGCAATCCCCAGAGTGTAGGTATCCCTTCCCCTAAGCATGAGCCAAAGCATCAATAAAGGTGCAAGTAGGTCTGGTTTATTGAGGGCTACCTGCCCAGTATTTATGCAAGTGTCCACCAGGTGGACACTCCCCTAGGGGACCTGATGGAACAATGGGACACATATTGGATATTAGCCAATCACAGACAATACAAACAAAATACTCCCACAGTGACATCACAATCCCTCCTCTCTATCCTGGAGATAATTGGGAAGTAATCAAATTATCTCACAGGACAGAGGCAAGACTCCATTAACCACATGGTTACAAAAATACATAAAATTACACAATGTTACAATTACTACATGAAACATATACATGCAACATATCCCCAGATAGCTTAGATCTGAGCGCACAGTATTACCGAATGGCGCTCAGATCACCTACATGCAGTTCAATCGCCATGGAGCCAAAGTCTTTTCCATAGTCTTTCCATAGTCTTTCGTTACACGAATAGGCTCCATGTCATAGCTATCTGGGGTAGCACTACTCACATACTGAAGGTCCTGAACGCCCCGGCAGAAATACACAAATAAACCTTTCTGCAGGGTAAATACAGCTATCAGCACAGGGCCCATAGTCGGAAGGCAAGATGCTAGCCAGTAGTCCCCTCCAGGCACAAGTGGCGAAGGGCACTTTGTCACAGCATTTTTCTAGAATATTTATTAGCTCCCAATAAGCCTTTAACCCCTTGAGGACAGATGACGGATATATTCCGTCATGATTCCCTTTTATTCCAGAAGTTGTGTCCTTAAGGGGTTAATGACAGGAATTAATTGATTCAAACCTATAAACTGCAAATAAACATTATCAGCTGGATTGTAATCGAGTCCTTAGTATCAGGAGTATAGAGTGTCTAAACAGGTGAATCTAGGTCAGCATAGATAAATAACAAAGTACACTGCTCAAAAACATAAAGGGAACACTTAAACAACACAATGTAACTCCAAGTCAATGACACTTCTGTGAAATCAAACTGTCCACTTAGGAAGCAACACTGAGTGACAATCAATTTCACATGCTGTTGTGCAAATGGGATAGACAACAGATGGAAATTATTGGCAATTAGCAAGACACCCCCAATAAAGGAGTGGTTCTGCAGGTGGTGACCACAGACCACTTCTCAGTTCCTATGCTTACTGGCTGATGTTTTGGTCACTTTTGAATGCTGGCGGTGCTTTCACTCTAGTGGTAGCATGAGACGGAGTCTACAACCCACACAAGTGGCTCAGGTAGTGCAGCTCATCCAGGATGGCACATGCGAGCTGTGGCAAGAAGGTTTGCTGTGTCTGTCAGCGTAGTGTCCAGAGCATGGAGGTGCTACCAGGAGACAGGCCAGTACATCAGGAGATGTGGAGGAGGCTGTAGGAGGGCAACAACCCAGCAGCAGGACCGCTACCTCCCCCTTTGTGCAAGGAGGAACAGGAGGAGCGCTGCCAGTGCCCTGCAAAATGACCTCCAGCAGGCCACAAATGTGCATGTGTCTGCTCAAGCGGTCAGAAACAGACTCCATGAGGGTGGTATGAGGGACCGATGTCCACAGGTGGCGGTTGTGCCTACAGCCCAACAACCTGCAGGACGTTTGGCATTTGCCAGAGAACACCAAGATTGGCAAATTTGCCACTGGCGCCCTGTGCTCTTCACAGATGAAAGCAGGTTCACACTGAGCACATGTGACAGTCGTGACAGAGTCTGGAGACGCCGTGGAGAACTTTCTGCTGCCTGCAACATCCTCCAGCATGACAGGTTTGGCAAAGGCTCAGTAATGGTGTGGGGTGGCATTTCTTTGGGGGGCCGCACAGCCCTCCATGTGCTCGCCAGAGGTAGCCTGACTGCCATTAGGTACCGAGATGAGATCCTCAGACCCCTTGTGAGACCATATGCTGGTGCGGTTGGCCCTGGGTTCCTCCTAATGCAAGACAATGTTAGACCTCATGTGGCTGGAGTGTGTCAGCAGGTCCTGCAAGACGAAGGCATTGATGCTATGTACTGGCCCGCCCGTTCCCCAGACCTGAATCCAATTGAGCACATCTGGGACATCATGTCTCACTCCATCCACCAATGTCACGTTGCACCACAGACTGTCCAGGAGTTGGCTTTAGTCCAGGTCTGGGAGGAGATCCCTCAGGAGACCATCTGCCACCTCATCAGGAGCATGCACAGGCATTGTAGGGAAGTCATACAGGCACGTGGAGGCCACACACACTACTGAGCCTCATTTTGACTTGTTTTAAGGACATAACATCAAACTTGGATCAGCCTGTAGTGTGTTTTTCCCACTTTAATTTTGAGTGTGACTCCAAATCCAGACCTCCATGGGTTGAAAATTTTGATTTCCATTTTTTTATTTTTGTTTGATTTTGTTGTCAGCACATTCAACTATGTAAAGAACAAAGTATTTCAGAAGAATATTTAATTCATTCAGATCTAGGATGTGTTATTTTTGTGTTCCCTTTATTGTTTTGAGCAGTATATTATCGGTCCTTTAGAGGTAGTCAGGCTTAACATATGAGGCAAAGGTTAGAATGATCAGAGACATGCCAGGTCAAGAGATAACAAAATGACAACAGAGTCAATAGGCAAGCCTAGGTCAGGATTGGAGAGATCAAAATAATCGAGGAACAAGCTAAAGGTGAAAAAACTGAAATAACTAAACACAGTATTAACACACTCTCAGCCTACTAAGGACCCCAATGGGGCACATGTCTCAAGGTGTATAGAGAATATATATGCTCCAACCTATTGCTTCACCAAAACATAGTTTGGCACTGTCACTTAAATTATGCCATGTCTGTCATTTTGGGTATAAGTAAGGCTAGAGGTCGAGGGATCCATGTCAACCTTGACGTCCGAATTATCAGCGCCGCTGCAATAATTTTTGGCTACACAGACGAAGATGCATTTTGCTGACCCCCTCCCACTCAAAAAATGCATCTTCACCTGTGTATCTCATAACCCCCTTTAGTGTATTTGTATCCCTTTAGTGTGTCTAACATCCAATGGAATGTCTCAACCCATTGTGTATCACTTACATACCCAAGCCTCTTTGTTTGTCTCTTTATTTTTTCCAGCCATACAGACACACACAGAGACATACAGACACCGTTATGGTCTGTAGTAGAGGACAAGGGCTGCATGTGGGGGGATAGAGACTGTAGTTGGAGGGATGTGTAGCAGCAAAGTTAGGGACTGTAGGGGGAGCAGGGGATGTAGAAGGGGGGACAGGGGCTGAGAGGGGGTTGGGACCACTGGTGGTCAGGGGCTGTAAAGGGGGGATGTAGAAGGGGGGCAAAAGATGTAGAGGGGGGAACATGGGGCCTGTAGAGGAATGCAGGGGTGGGGGTACAGGGGATGTAGAGGTTGGGGACAGGTGCAGTAGAGGGGGGAACAGGGGATGTAGAAGGGGATGCAGGGGTTGTAGAGGGGGGGCACAGGGGCTTTAGAGGGGGGCAGAGTGTCTGTAGAAGGGGGCACAGTGGCGGTACCAGGGACCAGAAGCTGTAAATGGAGGCAGGGGATGTGGTGGGGCCATAGGGGCTGAGATGGGGGTACAGGGGATGTAGAAGGGGACACAGGGACTGTAGAGAGGGGGACACAGGGGCTTTAGAGGGGGCACAGGGCTGTAGAGGGGGGACACAGTGGCTGTAGAGGGAGGGACACAGGGGGACAGAGTGGCTGTAGAAAGGAGCATAGTGGCTGTACCAAGGACCAGAAGCTGTAAATGATGGCAGGGGCTGTGGTGGGACCATAGGGGCTGAGATGGGGATACAGGGGCTGTAGAGAGGGGCAAGAGATGTAAAGGGGGGAATACGGGGCCTGTAGAGGGAGGCAGGGGTTGAGGTAGGGCTACACACATGGGGCACATGTGCAGGGGCTGTAGAAAGGGGGGGGACAGGGGCTGTAGAAGGGGGCACAGGGGCTGAGAGGTGGCTGAGACCACCTTATCCCTGGTCATCATGGACTATTGAGAGGGGCACAGGGGGTGTAGAAAGGAGTCAAGGGCTGTGGTGGGGGTGCAGGGGCTGTAGAAAGGGATGGACAGGGGCTGTAGAGGGGGAATATGGGTTGTATAGGCAGGCACAGGGGCTCTAAAGGGGGGCTGGTGCTGTTGTTTGGGCGCAGGGGCTGAGAGGAGGAACAGAAGCTGTAGAACGGGGAGCAGGGGCTGTAGAGGGACAGGGGCTGAGAGGGGTGACAGGGGCTGTAGAGTAGGAGGGTAGGGGCTGTAGAGTGGAGGGGTAAGGACTGTAGAGGGGGGGATGGGGCAGAAGCTGCTTAAAAGTTAATTAAAAAGTGTATTTTCCCTGTTTACTCCTGTGACTGTGGGCCAGCATAACATGAGGGCCGGTGCACAGGCCCGCGTGACGAGCAGGAGGAGAGCACATAGCACTCCCCTCCTGCCAGCGCTCCCCTTTTGTGTAGCCGAGTGGTCCATGGTCTGACAGGAAGTGATAACTGATAGAACCCTCCCTGTCAGACCAGGTACTGCGGTCAGCTCGGCCATGGAGGTGAACATGTACATGAGGAAAGGTGGATAGAGGAGAGACACATGGAGAGGCCTGGGGAGATGAGAGAATGAGACATATCTGGGCTCCCAGGGCAATTTGTAAACCAGGACCTGGTGTTTTCTAGGTATGCCTCTATGTAAGACTCTCGCTAAAGTAAAAAATTGTTCTTGAGAGAACTCAGTAGACTTGACCACAGAGGCCCATTCAGTAGTATCCAACTGGTGGAAAAAGCAAGAAATAAAATGTCCCTTAGTAAAGTAGAGGTTCATAAAAGAATGCCCACTGTATCTAATGCAAGAAGTGATAATTTATATTGTAAAGCAATTGGATGCATTGGGTATGCGTGTACTAAATGTGCTAAATTAATTCAGGGGTCTTCTGAATCTACTAAAAATTAGCTAGGAAATCACGCAATGGGAATACATAATTGTTGGGCATGCCGCTAGGCATCCCCTACTTAATATGGAGTGCATGTGTGCTATAGGTTGTTTTTACTTCTCCATAAAATTATGCAGTTTTTATGCAATTGGAAAAGATTTTCACCAACTGCAGCTTTTTTCTGCTTTAAGGAAGGTTTCAGGGATCACTATTCATTTTATTAAGTTGCACGCAGGAGTCTAGGGAAGCATGGGTGCAATATTGTCTCTGTCCTTGTTAATATCAACAGATATTGTTTATTTTTGTTGCTTATTTTTTTTTGCTGTTATGTCAACTTATGCTGCCTATAGGTGCCTGTGGAATTTTTTGTTCAGTTTCATATATCTCGGAGTATCCAAGTGGAATCCCAGTTTAAACCCTGCATTTTACTCACCTGACTAATTTTAGTACTGTTTGTTTACAATTTGGATAATGTTAATATCAGAATTGCTTTTTTTGCCTGTGTTTTTTTGTTGAGTTTTGAACAGCAGATGAAGGTCACTCCAGTTAAATTAGCATAATAGCTGAACATCCATGTGAATTACACATAGTAAATCGCCATATCGCCATATTGATTGATTTTCGTTTCACCCAAATTGTACACAAGTTTCAGTTTGATGTTGCTGTATAAAATTTTCTACATTGTCTTCCCCTGTTTGTCGACTTGACATCAATGGAACTACAGTTTATTAGACACTTGTGCTTTCCACTTTGTTGAGTTCCTGCAAAATTGTTGTTATTTCTTAAGCTCAGAGTTGTGAAGTAGAAAATACATTAGTAAGAGTAATTTATGAATGTGCAAACACTGCAGTAAGAACAGCTGACAGACAGCTATTGTGTTAGAATAGGGCATGTTGGATCTCTGATTAGTATGATTGCTGATCTAAGCCTTGTTTGTGGTTAAACGACTAAACTCAAAAGAGTGGATTAATGCTTCTGTTTTGTACAACACCTCATCGGTGTCTTACTCAGTAGAGCTGTGCTATAAATAAACAAAATAAAATAATTTAACTAAAATAAACATAGGGCAAGGGGTTTAGAGCATCTCTGTTTAGTGTATTCTAAACATTTTTATAACATGTAAATCGAAAGATTAACAGGTCGATTTGCTAAGCAACGTCAGTGTTTTTTCTGCAGACACTGCTAAATTACGTAAAAATGCTATTTACTTGCTGTCTTATATCAGCAGCATTGGCATTAAAAAAAGTTAAGGGTGAAAATGCTCATTAAGAAGTATGGAAACGCAATGTCATTAGCAATTCACTAGTTGGCTTAGTGGTTATTGCCTAGTGGGAACAGGGAATATTCTCAATAGACTACAGACATCAGAAAACAAAACAGCCTTTTATAGCCACAGGGGTGAGAAACAAAAAGATCTGCAGTGATGTTAAAAGGAATGAAGAACACCTAAATGCATTTTGGGGGGTCCATGGTGACCCCTTTTTGAATGTTTGTTTTTTGTAGCATTTCAAAAGTAATTCTTCCTTGTGAAAATTATTTTTAGTACCCAGTTCTAGAGACAGGAAATTTTGGTCAAGCAAAGAAGATAAAATACCTTCAGATTACTTGGGAAAGAATCATAGGCATGTGCAGCACATTTCATTGGAGTGTGCCCCTGGGAGGTTTTCTCTATTTCTCTATTTTTTTTGTTATATATATATATACATTCTATATTTTTTTATACTTAAAGCAGCACTCCCACTCCAAAAACAATTTATGGGAGCAGCAGAATTTGGATGCAGTTGTGCCTTCAGATGTTAAACTGTTTTTAATGAAGTTACAACTCCAGCGCCCGACACCCTGCCCCATGGCTTCCTCCCCTCTCTGCTTCCAAAGTATGAGGAAGATGTATGCAGGTAGGCTAATAGGCTGAGAGAATTGGGTTAATTCTCTAAACTTAGGACTGGCCTTTAACCTCTCTTCATTTCTCCCCCACCTCCCGTCCCTTTCTACATATTCTCCCAAACTTTCTATTTCTCTCTTCATATACTCCTCCCCCCACACTATCACCCTTTCTCCCCCTACTTGTAACTCTGTCTTCATATTCTACCCCATCTTATGTCTCTCTCTATATCCTCTCCTCATATTTTCAACTTGCTTCATCTTTCCTCTCCTTCACATTTCCTGTCCCTCTCTCTTAAATGTTCTCCCATTCACTTTCTGTCTCTCTTTCATGGTCCTGCTCTGTAATGCGCCCCTGAGGAGAGACTGGTGCTGGAAGCAGAAGGGGACGGAGCTAGAACTTAATACCACATTGTCACGGCTCCCGGCATATCTGACCACGTGGCTGCACTCAAGCAGAGAGCCACGCTATCAGAAATACTTTAAACTTACCTTGGGCTCGGCTGGTAGCTGTCTGGTCTCCCTCCTTTCTGGTCACCAGTGGGAATGCCGGCCGCTGTGGACTGGGCTTTTATATGAAACCTACCTTTGCCCACGTCAAAGATGGCGTCGACATGCGTGCAGCGTTATGTCATAGACGCAGACGCACGTTTTGGGGTCAGAGGTCGGACACAGCCAATTGCAGCCTAAGGAGAGTTATTTAAACTCAAAAAAGCATTTGGTCAGTGCCCTGTCATGGTTTCCCTTAGCTGGTTATCCGAGAGAGTGTTCCTGATCGTTATATTTCTGGTATTTGGCTTTGTTTGACTTCCCTGAGCTATGGTGTCCTTGACTTTTGGCTTTCCCTCTTGGTTGTGTCTCATTTTGTATCCCTGACGTAGGCAAGAATTCTGACTATTCTTGGATATGTTAATTCCGGCCATTCTAAGGTCCAGTTATAAGTTATCCCTAATCCTAGGTGTGATATTACTCTGCGTGCTGACACATATTGCTTTCTATCAGAGTCTCAATGGAATGAGTGAGCAGGGAGGTCTTTTGATCTCTATGCTGGACAGTGCATTAGTTTGTGCCTTCATTTTGAAATTATATTGAATTCACATTGAATTCTCACTTTACTATATAACCCTATAAATATTTATTTAGGTAGTGGAATTTAATTTAGGGGTAAAGGTTCAGGATCATCTAGTGTTTAAAATATTTTTGGGGGAGGATAGGATTATGTTGGGTGGAATTAGTGAGCTGAAATAGTAGATTGGTGATGCTGGTCTTGTGGCTAAGGGTAGCACTTAGGGGTAGTAAGGATAGTGATAATGGAAGCAGCCGAGGGAGGGCAATTGAGGTAGCAGAGAATAGTGGTCATGACTGAATAAAGTGGGGTTAGTTGAACAAGTTAGAGAATAGTGGTGGTGGTGGCAGAGTAATTCAGGGCAGTGGAAATGGCTGAGAATAAGGTAATGGGTATTGGAAATGGTTAGCAGAGGATAGTAATGTGGCTGAAGATAATGGGGTACTGGCAGAGGTTAATGGGAGCCTCAGTGGATAATTAATAACTAGTGGAGAGTATTAGTTGTTAAGAGTCAGTCAATGGGTTAAAGGGAGGGGCATGGAGGGCTTATACAACAGGCAGAGCATCACATGCTAAACTGATGTATTATTGGGCATGTGGGGGCCCTGGCAAAAAGGAGTGCATGGTGATGTCTTGAAGCAAGGAACCATCCTAGTGTCCACAAAGTTTTAAGTTGGTGAGAGAGAGATAATTTAAATGTCTAGGCTTGAGGAACATTTAGCCCTATATTTTGTGCCCTTCACCCACCAGTCAGAGAATGGGGGCAGTAGACAGGAACCATTAGCCAAACTGCAACCTGGTATATGGACCTCTATCCCGTACTCTGGGCTCAGCTAGTAACGGAGAGAAAATATATTTTGCTATGCCACGTGGGGTTAATTTTAGGTCCAGGGAATAACATGAATTGAAAAAATAATAATTTACCTTGTCAGTCAGAGACAGGGACAGGGCAGGTACTGTCTCTTTGAAGATAAAATGTAGCATGTACATTCTAGTAAGCAAGAAATACATTAAATGTTTGACAAGCTAAATGCATATATGAAATATTTTAGAGATTGATATGAATGTATACTTTGGATAACAAGATGCCTTTGACAAATCTGTTAGCTTGCTTTTTCTACTATTTCAGTGTTTTTTTTTTTTTAATCCTTGAGATGGAACCCAAAATTGTGTGTCCACGATAGTCAAATGGTTCCTCACTGGTTTAAATAGCTATGCCAAAGCAGTCAATCCCTAGGCCAATATCCAATATAAATAGTTTAATGCAAGACTACCTTACCCATTGCAATGGAGACTTCTATGACTCTCGAAGCAGTCTTACAAAGATATCCCATTGTACAGCACTATGGAATTTGCTGGCGCTATATAAATTATAAAATAATAATAAAATAATAATAATAGCTAGATTTTATTTGAGAATGTGTTATATTCCAGTTAAAGACTGTGTCACTAGCTAATCATATAATTGGGAGAAAGAGTTATAATACTAATGTCAGATACATAAAAGGTTATTAACAACTCACGACTCTACTATATCTTACGTCAAATGTGATAACAAAGGATGCAAATGCTACCAATAGTGAATAAACATTTTCTTTGTAACTGCGATTTACTCTGTTTACGTAATTGCTGTTTTTTGCAACAAGGCACGTATTTGGATTAAGAGCTATATTGAATGGGTCATCACACTATTAAACTAAGTGTTTCTATTATTCTCTCCCATTTCCACACCCAATGGTAAGTCAGACACAGTGGCCACAACTTGGTCAATTTTAGTATATAAAAGAATGGAGATTTAAGTCTGATGTGTTTGACTCATTAGCTTTGCCTAGCACTGACGACAGACACATAGTCTCTTCACTTCTATTCCCAAAATATACTTGAACTCCCTTGTTGCCACAGACTTGAGTCAAATATAATTTATTGATCTTTTTCACTCGTCTCACACCTGATGTCTGTCTGATGATTCTCCATAACCTCTTGCATTCATTGATCTGTCGCTACTTTTAAAACTGCTATTTAAAGACAAAACATACAAAATATCAACTTAAAAAGTTAAATTCAGATGTGATTTTTTTTTCCAACTACTTACTGCTTTGAACAAAATGTCAGGGGATTGATGTGAATAAATGAATGATCCTCCACCTAAAGGAGAACTGTCACTCCCCAGTATTGTTAATATTATGTTTAGTTATCCCTATAGTTAATAAATAAATATTTGTGAGGTGTTTAAAATAAAATAAAAATTATAACTGCATAACTTTTATCCTGCTGCTGGGCACCTTCATCTTAGCTCCCTGACAATCCTTATTGTATAAACACAAAAACACCTGGCATTCAGTATACACAGGTAGGAGAATTGAAACAATGCTTCTATTTCTCCTCTTCATTATCAATGTTTTCCTTGTCTGAACTGAATTATACAATTTACTAAATCGTTAATAAAATTACAATGATGTTATTTCTTTTCCAGGGAAATGACAGTTCCTCGTCAAGGAAGAAATGTCTCTAGTGGATGTCAGTCAGGTATGTTTTAGATAAAATGTTAACAGTCGAATTTCTTAGAAATGGCAAAATGAATAGCACGTATGCACCAAAGTCATTCAATTAAAATGCAGTAATTTTGGTGCTTAAAGAGACACTGTAGTTGCCCAGACCACTATATCTCAATACCGCAATACCAAGATAAAGGCAGGGGCAGTGTGGACGAGGGAGGAGCTCGGCCACGCTACAGGTGAGGGCAGGGGAGGGGAGGTGAGGGGGGGTTAGAAGATATGGGGTTAGTGGGGGGATTGAGAAGAAGCGGGGGGTGAAGAAGAGGGGGGATGAAGAAGAGGGGGGATTGAGAAGAAGAGGGGGGGAGTAAGAAGAACAGGGGGGTAAGGAGAAAACAGGGAGTTGGGAGTAAGAAGAACACAGGAAGGAGGGGGGAGATGAGGAGAACGTGGGGGGGAGTGAGAAGAACACAGGGAGGGTGGGGGAGTAAGAACACAGGGAGGGTGGGGGAGTGAGGAGAGAACACGGGGGAGTGAGGAGAACACACGGGGGGAGTGAGGAGAGAACACGGGGGGAGTGAGGAGAGAACACGGGGGGAGTGTGGAGAGAACACGGGGGAGTGAGGAGAGAACACGGGGGGGAGTGAGGAGAGAACACGGGGGGGAGTGAGGAGAGAACACGGGGGGAGTGAGGAGAGAACACGGGGGAGTGAGGAGAACACAGGGGGGGAGTGAGGAGAACACAGGGGGGGAGTGAGGAGAACACGGGGGGAGGTGAAAAGAACACCGGAGGTTTGGGGGGGGGGATGAGAAGAGCACAGGGAGGGTGGGTGGGTGTGAGAAGAGACCGCGAGGGGGGGGAGAGGAGAGACCACTAAGGGGCAGGGGAGAGCTCTAAGGGACAGAAGGGAGAGCTCTATAGGACAAGGGGCAGGACAGGGAGCTCTTTCACACTATGTGCGCACACACACAATGCATCCCTATACATACACAGAAACACACAATGCATCCCTACACACAGAAACACAACATGCTTCCCTTACACACAGAGAAACACACAATGCATCCATTACACACAAAGACAATGCATCCTTTGCACACATACACAGAAACACACAATGCAAACCCTTACACACACATGCAAACACACACACTGTTTCTCTTACATATACACAGAAACACAATACATTTCTTACACACACTCAATGCACACACTTACAGACACACACCTTGTATTCCTTATGCCTACAAACACAGATTCACACGATGCATCCTTTACACACAACCAGAAACACACAATACATCCCTTATACACAAACACACACTGCTTCCACTACAAACAAATACACTGCATCACCTACACAAACTGGTATCCCTATACACTACATACCATAAGCACACACATTAGATCCTCTACAATAACGCATAACACATCCCCTACACACTCCACTCCCTGTGAGCGAACTCATGGGTGGAACATGTAGGTGGACTTATAGGTGGGCATACTCACCGTCAGGCCCTGGGGCCCAGACCTTGAGCTGTTTAAGGGGGTAAAAAATGGAGCTGCTTCCCATTCTACTAGAACTTTGAATTTTGTGACCACAGTTACAAACAGCCTCCAGAGATCCTGTTCTACACCAGACCAGTGGAGCCAAACTGCAGCCCATCATCATCCTCATCTGGTTGTAAGTAGGCAATCTAGTATATTATTAGTGATACTAATCTATAATTTACCTCACATTAAAGGGACACTATAGTCCCCAGAACCCCTTCAGCTTAATGAAGTGGTCTGGTGTCTATAGCCGGTCCCTGCAGGATTTTTAATGTAAACACACACTGTGTGCAGCACTGGCGTTAGTTCACATGGCAGATCATGTGGGACATTGTGATGTCACATGGGGGGGGGCGGCAAATTTTTATTTTGCCTAGGGCGGCAAAAATCCTTGCACTGGCTCTGATCCTGGGCAGGTGCATCAGTCTACTGGTGACCCACAGGAGGGGAGTGCACTAATTACACTGCACTCTCCTCCTGCCCAGATCCATCTTTACCGCAGTGCAAGTGCCCTCTGCCCCTAATTTACAGTGGCTCACACTCACAGCAAGCAGTGCCTGGAGCCCTTTGCAGAGACGGGAACAAAGAGGTTCTGTGGCAGCTGGCCGTCCTGCAAGGATTACATTAAACAGCTGTTCCCCATGCAGCCACAGGTGGCGCTGTGCTGGGAGAATGTGATTATTCTTCACTTCCTCCCAGCCTACAGAGCAGCGCATGGGAGAGAGAGAGGAGGAGGCATGATTTAATCTTACAATAAATCCAGTAAGCAAATCTTTATAAATTTGTGGGGGATCAGCTCTGTTTCCACAGTTTATTTTTGTTTACTCTGATGTCTGTATTAATATTGAGGGATGTCTAAGTAGTAACGTCAGTGTGTGTCAGCAGGGCCAGCCGTTGGGGTGTGCAAGCTGTGCGGTCACGCAGGGCGCCATGACAACAGAGGCGCCCGGCGGCCAACACAGCTCACAAGTTGGGGACACCAGCATATTCAATTTAATAGATTCGCTGGTGGTCCACTGGTGCGCACCAGCAGTAGGTGCAGTCAGATCATATCCTCTGCCTCGTGGTTTCGGCGCTCAGTTAGTGAGTCAGAGCACAGGCTCAGAGATTCTCAGCCTGCGCTCTGACAACATTGAAAGTCAGAGCCGTGAAGGAGCGGGTATGGCAAAGAGCTACTGATTAGCATAACATCAATATCCGTTATAAAACCAGGAAAAGGTGGGCATGGATGGTGAACTGATTTGGTGGTGCAATGGGCCACTTGACTGGTTTTGCCCCCCAGGTCTAAGGCTGCCAGCCCTCCCCTGCTCATGGACCCCATATATTCACATCCTGGTGCCCATTTAAATAGTTCTATTCCTTTATTCTTATTCTTCTGTGCCGCATACCCCTCCTCCTTTTATTCCACCTTGGACTTATTTCCACCTTATTCTTTTCTGTAGACTTTCCACACCTGTTGATAGTTCCTTCTTTCCATAGCCTCAAGTGCCGATCACCTGACCAGTCTTTGGATCACATGTGCATTCCACAATGCGTTTCAAACTTGGGGTCTATCTTACATAAACATCGTATCTAACAGTCTTTTAGCCACGGCTTCTTTAACTGTTGTTTTTTCAACAAAACCGTAAGTTTGTTTGTTCAGCCATTCGGATATGGCAAATTTTACTGGTAAAACAAATTCAGTCTATTTCAATCGTACATAGCATGCCTCATTCTGCTTACTGGATTTGTCAGCGATGCCTCATTCTGCTTACTGGATTTGTCAGCGATGCCTCATGCTGCTTACTGTATTTGGCCCACACTAGGCCATATTGACTTGTATCATATGCATTTTAGTTAGTCACCCTGCAAGTTAATGTTTCACTCTACATTTTAAAGCTTTCTTTGTCTGTCCTAGGTATTCATGCACTTATGTGGCTAGGTGTTGCAACGGACTGTCTAAATGTATGACTAGCCAAACTTGGGCCTATACATGTGGTAAAGGAAATAAAATATAAACTTGAATATACATTCTCTGTACACATAAATGTAAATATGTAAATGTAAATTCCTTATTCTCGGTAAAGGGGAATATCTTCTAAATGTCTTAAATCTTCTTACTAAATTACCTCAAATTCATAAAACTGTATCATATGCATTTCAGCAAGTCACCCTACATTTTAATGTTTGTCTGCCCTCTGGGTATTCAGGTACTCATTGGGCCAACCTTGTTTGGTAATTCGCTGTTTAGTAGATATGCCCCAAGGGACAGCTTGTATACATTTAATTATGTAATTGGGGTATAATCTAAAACAGCTAGCTAAACCTGCAGTTCTCTTGTCTGCTGCTTTTGCATTCCCTCACTTTCTAACACCACTCAGACTTTCTTTGTACGGTCTACATGCATTAGGAACATCATTCAGTCATGTCCTGTTTAAGCATTGACGTTTTATATCTGATGCTAATATTACTGAGATATTATAGCATTATTGTAGCACCTCCTGTTGTTTCAACCCTAATCTTCCATGCCAGCTGTGTGTGCATAAGTATTTATCATCCTCCTAAGCACTCCACATGTAGGTCTTTTTAATGTATGTCTTATATCTCCTGTCTTTTCCTATGTATTATGTACGGCCATCACGGCCCCTAGCCTGTTTAGCCACTGTGGCATTCTAGAGGCCTCTGTTCCCATTTTGATTCTGTCTTCCAATGTATTATTTGATGTTTTATAAGTGTTTATATACAGTTTCTGTTCTTTTCACCATTTCATAAACTAGATGATTATTTGTAATTATCGTGTTCTCTACCATCTCATCACCAACATGTCTTAGTTACATACACAAACTCCACAACCATTCTCCGATTCACATCCTACCCTAGCCTGCACAGCCACCCTGAAACTCAGGATACAAATCGGGATACGCATATTTTCTTCTCCTGACATCACAATGCCTTTACAACGTGTGTTCTTATGCCCTGTAATGGGCAACCTGCCACAGGCTAATTCGGCACCTCGTTTTGGCACTTAATTGAAAACATTTATAGATTTTGGATTAAGAATATAATGTCTTGTTCTAGGTTCTGGATAGTACATTTATAGGCACCTAGTATACGCATATTATTATTTTACAGTTATGTAGCGGTAATATTTCCTCAATCTGATTATCATAATGCCACAAACAGGTACTTTCGAAGTGGCATATTAGATGGGTTACGATAGATACACCTTGGGCCACACTGTCTATATTTACATATGCATTTTTGCACAGTCTACAGTTTTGCTTACAAACATATTTATGTGTCTTATCTAATCATATTTTAATATTTCCCTAAATATGATTGCATGGTTTAACACTACAGTTTCCGTCTGTTTGGTCCTGTGGCTTTCCAGAACGCCATTGTGCCTGTACATTTGGGGTACGGTGGTACTCACGGGGTCTTGCTAACATTTTATTTCCTTATGTCTTATCAAATCATATTCTTTTACAGGTTATCAATTCAGATCATCATTTACTCTTCAGGCCTCACACCCATTTATCACTTACGTTTCTTTCTGTAGGTTCCGTAGGCTCTTTAGGTCCTCTCCTTCCCCTCTCTGCCTCCTTTAGTGGATACTGCAGATTTCAGTTACAGGTTACAACCATACCATAGAGAAGTACACAAACTCTTACGAATTCAGGTAAGTTTTTAGCCATGATGTCTCAACCGCAATATAGACCTTTTTAATGAGTAGGTTTTACTGGCTTATAGGCATCTAGGTGACCAATAGATGTTACGTTTCTGGCATCTCTGCCTTGGAGTTAGTGGTGCCGCGAGGCCAACACCCATCCTCCACGCATGAGGTACTATGACCCCCGGGCCAAATAATAGTTAGCTGCCTCGCACAGTGGCATAGAGAGGGCCTCACTTGTCACACCCAATCTATCTCATGATTTAAATGTCACAGAGAGGCCAACACCCCTCCACAACGTTCGTTGGCCATGAATCCCATCGCGCCAAAGCATAGATAGAGCCTCTCAAGCCACTTGGCAATTAGCAGGGCCTCACGTGTCACCAACTTAGTGAATTGCTTCGCCACTTGGCATTAGCTATCCAGCCAGTAAAACGATCATGATCCAAGCAAATTATTAATATATTGCAGCATGTCTCAGATCATTTTAAGAAGGTGATGACATGTCAACCCCAGTACTCCAGTCTGGTCCACTACATCTACACGAAAATGTGACACCTATCAGGTTCTATCAGGTCATGGACCATTGCTCGTATTATGACTGAGCTACACAGACGCAAAGTTCCTTTCCCAGCAACAGCCGGGAAAGTGGAACTGTTCAGGCTCATGCGTACCAATGCGTACCAATATGGACAATGCTGATGCTGGAGTAGGCACCAGTTGCTCGATCGACACCAACCTCCGCGCCACGTTCTCAGCACTTGTGTCCTCTAAGAGGTAAATAAATGAGACTGGAAAGACTAGAAACATGTTGGTGAACCATGCCGACAACAGAACGCATGCCTTCGTATGCATACCATCATAACACAATTCAATATTAAGCACGTGTGCCTGTACGTTCAGGTATCCAAAGGGATATTGACTCTGTCATGCTATCCGACTTTCTGTCTGAAATTTTTTACACTAATAGGTTAATTAGGATGTAGATAAGTTGCGATGCCACACCTATCAGACATATTGTGACGACATCATTATTGTACTAAAACATATCATCTTTAGATTGAGCCGGCCCTACCTCGTACTGACAGAAGTCGCCATGGCGGGCCTGCTGCGCCTGATTTAATTGGTTTCTACTAACTGTATGTTTGTTCTTTCAGGGTAAATCTCATTACTATCATATTAAGCATTTCATTAATACATCGCTCCACAGCTATGCCTTCTTCAGCTTCCGGTATAAGGGCCCCTTACTGGGACATATCGATTCCATGTCTTGGCCCCTTACATAGCTAAGTGTCACTATTGACTGGAGGAATCATGTCAATCCCAACGTGGGCCTACACATATGGTTCACAAATATAATCGAACTTGTATATACATTCACTGTACTTACATAAACTACAACCCTTATGGGACTCATTGGCTAACAAAGGCTTACTTTGGTTTAGTTACTAATTAGGGGTTGTTGGTTGGCTTCTCATACACTTGTTAGTTTGAATTGTCCACCATTATGGTCCTGGCAGATACTTTTCATAGTATATTCTTGATGATACTAATACTAGTTACCTATGCTATTTTTGTTTTCTTCAGAATGAATACTTTCCGGTTCTCAACCCTTTCTACTCTATTATTTCCCCTAAATAAGTTGGTTTTATCAACTTGGCCCTCGCTATATTAATCACTTATCTACACTCCTCACTTATCTGTGTCCGGGCTATCCCATTATTTTCAGGCAACAGGGGCTTATACATGTGACAGTTTCACAATTCACTTCCTTTCCAGAGTTTCTGCATTATTAGTATTTTGCTATATGCCTCAATGCCATTAGGTTATGGTTGACGTCATATGCTGGTATTTTCATATTCATGCCACCTGGTTTAGTTTAAGTCACTCGCGTTACCCCTCAATTGTTTGCAAGGTATATATTGGTTGTCACTTACGTGTTTACAACAATTTCCTTAGCCCTCGTAGGACTCCCGTGTCTGGCAGATTCTGCTGTTCATTGTACACATTATTACTCCTCCAGGTTCTAAGGTATTTCAAGTTGTGCCCTTAGTGGTCTCCCAGCAACTGCTGTCACCAAGTCTCTCCATTACTATTCATGTCACAGGTGAGTGGTCCTTCATTACATAATGTTGGTTATTACATCTCTGGTTGTGTTTGCTATTTTTTTTTTGCCACCTTTAATTTAGGCTCACTATACCATCAAGTTACGCCTGACTGGCATCAAACATCACATGTTTCTCTACTTTCCAACGATGCCAGTTTACTTTCATCCTATCCAATCAGACTATACTTAAGGGTATCCAATATATGTGTGATTTGCTAGATTCAGCCCCTTTCAAACCCTTCACTAACTCTGTCATTAAAACCGCTATGTACCAGGCCTTTTACGGCTTCCTGAGGCCACGAGAATTCACCATCAGTGGCCAACACAATGCACAAGGTTGCCTTCGAAGCTCCTACCTAATTAAACATCAAGATCATTACATTTAGATTGAAAAGCGTTTTGCAGCTGTATGAAAAGATGTTTTAAAGGCTTTAAGTTCATATCGTTATTTGTTATTTCAGTTTGTTTCTCCTGTTGATGTTTTGCTTTTTTTTTTTATTAGTTTTTTTTTATTATTAATGAGTTTGTCAATAAATTTAAACAAATGACAAATATATACCTTTAGTTGTATCCCTTAATATACTTATATTATAACCCTTAATATATTTATATTATATTATACTTCATCTAGGGAAGTGGCACAAAGTTTGTTCCTGTGTTTCAGTGAATATAAATCTTGAAAAGCCACCAACCAGACAATTCATTAAAATTGATGTAGGTCAATGTGTTTCCAAATGTAGTTCCTAAGCTCATTCATTATTGCATTAATGTTCATTTAGTTAGAACTTGTTAGGAGTGTTATGTGTACTTTTAACTGGTGTTGTTCACTTGGGTTGGATTAGCCAATCACTTATGCTACTTAATGGGTCAAAAGGTTGTCAAAAAAAAAAATTGGAAAAAAAAACATTACGTTATGAGCATAGATATATAATTAATCTATCCAATAAATGTAAATATTGTTAAATATCCCAAGTATATTAGATCCATATAATATTAAATATTTTGATATTCTATGAATCTTTTATAAAGGGATGTACAGAGGTGCCTAATAATAGCTCAATTAGCTCTAAATAAAAATAATGTATGATGTTTAAATACAAATTAAATGTGAATAGGTATGTTTATGTATATATAAATCTCAATATTAGCTCGGAAATACATAGTATCATGAAACCATATAACGGGTAATTCACCAACCTTATATAGCTATAGAAAATATTGTGTAAATCCTAAATGCAATATCCCTAAAAAAGATATTTAAGTGATAGTGTAATACCATATATGAAGGTGAAAGCAAGTTCACTTTATTTTAAACTTGGTATTGTTAATAAAAAAAACATTATTTGGTGGTAAGAGTAAAAATAGATTGTGTCTGTTATGTACTTCTGAGTGCTATCTAACTAATAGTACATATCCCCAATGCACTGTTCAACAAGGTTACATACAGGGCCAGACTGGGAAAAAAATTTGGCCTGGGAATTTTTTATCACAGCGGCCCACTGAACAGGGGGCAGGGCCAGAAAGGGTGTGTTTTGTCATCCCCAATGACAAACACGCCCTATCTCAAAGTGAGCATGTTGTTTCAATGCTCTTCCAGGGCAGACCATGCGCAGAGAGCAAGAAAATTTAATAACAAGCTCGAGTTGTGTTTGCTTGAAACTTGACCCTGGTGTCTCCATAAATGGGATGCCAGGAGACAAATATGCCATGAATGAGTACTGTGCATGTGTTTGGAGCCTGCTTATGGGATTGCATGTGTATAGAGCAGGGGTAGGCAACCTTTTGGTAGTGCTGTGCCAAAATAAAACTTTGACGTCCCTTGGTGTGCCGGCAATAAATTTGATGAGGAATGCATGGTTACGAAAGTTAAATGTTTTATTAATGATAACAACAAATAAAGAAGGTCTGTTTTAAGAGAACAACTAATCATATTGATTTGACTTTTGCTTTTCAATGTAATTTCTAATTTTTTAAAACGTAATAACAAAGAACATACAACAGTATTTTTTTTATTTTTTACAGAACAAACTTAGTGAGATCCTTGCTCCTTGCGTTTCCTTGCTTAGTTCCTCTATGTCAGAAACATACTGTGTAACTATAAGTTTCACACAGGCTTCTGAATGAGCAGTTGTGAGATGGCCTCGATGCAGATTCAAAATGATCTTCATGTGTGAAAAGATTTGCTCACAGATATATGTTGACCCAAACGCTGAAAGCAACGCAAATGCAATTTTCTTTAAGCAGATACATTTTTCAGGTAGACTGGTCAAACATTGCACAATGACAGCTGATCTACCTGTGCAATTTCCCTTCCAGAGTTTTCCGCAGTTCTTCAAATTTTGTTCTCCGTAATTCTGATGCCTTCAATTCAGTAAGCTGGATTTCAAAATCATCAACATCCATCCATTCAAAAAGAGTTAACCCAAATCAGGTAGATTCAGTTAAGTCAGGCTTGATAAGGAATGAAAATGTTGGCCCATGGATCTCAAAATCTTGACATCGCTCTGTGAACTCTTTTCTGAGCGCCCCAATGTACTTCTGCAGTTCTTCTGTGTCAACCGGATAATGAGCTGAAGGTGCTTTTACATTGGGAAAATACGTATGTCTCAGTAGTGATATCCCGACAATACACATTTAGTTTTTCCATGAATCCTTTCCAGTATTCATAAAGATGAAGAACAGTTTGTCCTTCTCCCTGTAACTGTAAATTCAGGTCATTTAGGTGTGCAGTTATATCAGCCAGGAACATAAGCTTGCAAAGCCTATATCACTTAGTTCTGGGTGATTATGTCCTTTTTCACTGGTGAAACTCTTGATCTCCTCCAAGCATGCTACAAATCTGCTCAATACCTTGCCACGACTGAGCCAACGAACGTTATTATAAAGAGGGAGATCAGAATACAAACCTGAACTGTCTGTGGGTTAATGCAGAGCGGCTAACTAAAAAATGTACAATTTTT
This sequence comes from Pelobates fuscus, assembly GCF_036172605.1. Taxonomy (NCBI): domain Eukaryota; kingdom Metazoa; phylum Chordata; class Amphibia; order Anura; family Pelobatidae; genus Pelobates; species Pelobates fuscus. The sequence goes on from NC_086322.1 coordinate 178,404,869, forward strand.
ACAACAGTTTCCGTCACAAAGTTCAAGGATGAAGATGAGATTTTTGCACACAAGTTCTCTTGGTGAATTATGTCATGGAAGTTCAGTGCAGGACGACCAATGCGTTCTTGGAGAAGTTTTACAAATCCTTTATTTTTTCCAACCATGGCAGGGGCACCATCTGTAGTTATACAGAATATTTTATTGATATCTATACTCTGCTTTTCAAAATAATTGGCAAATAAAGACATAATATCCTCTCCTTTTGTTCCTTCAAGTGATTTGAGACAACATAATTCTTCATAAATGCGATCATTTTCACTGTAGCGAGCAACTACTGCGAGGCGAGCCATGTCATTTACATCAACACTTTCATCCACAGCGACACTAAAGACAAGAGCATCTTTTAAACTTCTTCTTTGCTTATCTTGTATATTGTCTGTCATTTCGGTCACTCGTCTTTCTATTGTTCTTGCAGATACTGGTATATCTTTTATCCGTGATAATATTGTATCTTTATTAGGCAAATCGCCATATAAAACTTCAGCACCATTTATAAAGGCTTCTTTAATATATTCTCCATCTGTGAAAGGTTTCCCTTTTCTTGCTACACACTGAGCAATTTTATAACTACATTCAGTAGCTTTATTCTTTGCTCCAATTACTTGGCTGAATATACTTGTTTGTTTTTTATATCTACAAACTGCTCTTTTTATGGCTTCCATTTTGTCCTCCATTTTATTAAATGACGATTCATGTTTAGTTTGAAAATGTCTTTTGACACTTGATGTTCGGGAAACAGTACTTTCACAGCATAATGCACACACAGCATGATCCTTCTGCTGTACAACTCCATATTCCTCAGTCCATGAATGCTGAAAGGTGCGGTTGTCAAGCTTTTACTTTTTGGCGGTAGACATTTTAGCAAGTGGAAGTAGGATCTGCAATCTAAAGCTGAGAAGGCTGAGAAGAACATTTTGTTCAAACAATATAATTGCTTACTGTGGATCCTGCAAATAAGCAAAAATACCCCTTTTCTATAATGTGCCATAGTAATCCATATTTCTGATACTTTTGATTCCTCTTTTGGATTTTTTATTTGTTCTTCTTTTTTTAACATTGATTACATCCCCGAAACAAATGAACATCATAAAAGTTGCTTATCTTTCTCCGACAACTGCCACCCTGACAGTGGTTCGAAATATTGTTGGGTGCATTTGTGCGCCTCTCTTTTATAAACTGGAACTAACAAATTTGTGAACCAATCTCCCATCCCCCCCAAAAAAAATTGAACACGAAAATAAGATTAATCAAGAGGCGCAGTAATGAATATTAAAGGATTAAATAGGTGTAAATGTTCCATTTTGTCAGAAATGACTAGTACAGTGTACATGCAACAGACAGGCCTGTTCAGAGTTCAGTCCCAGTCTAATAACACCAGAAAATAACAAATGACACAGCGACAAAATGGGCTTCAATAAGAGGGTGAATATGTACAAAGATCATCTTTCCTTTTTTATTTTTTATAATTCTTTATTTTTGTTGTGCATGAGATTACATTTCAACTTTTATTGCCACAACAGCGAGAAGTAAAACACATACAAGGCATATAATGAAACGATTGTATGCCATTCTTATATACTGCACAATTTGCTAGTAGTAACAGGCCAGGTTTACATGTCTGTGTCTGTTTCAGTAGTAGTGGATGAGCAACTCTGAAAAATAGACATGTAATGACAATTAGATCTAGAAAATGGTGGTACACCCAGAAGGCCTCAGCCATAGGCATTAGGGAAAGATTACTCATGACAGGTAATGCTACAGGTTATAGGAGGCATATCAAAAGAAATATTATAAACTATTAGAAACTGTTAACTGAAAGCCTAAACACAAAATAATAATAACATGCGATGAGAAGGCTGCTAGACTGTGGAGTCTCTGACTTTTATCAACCTATGCCCCTCTGGGGTAGGCCGCAGCCTTGCTGTGTTGAAGTGCTGAACAAGTCAGAGTCCCAGTTAGAGGCCTAAGCAGTATGCAGCAAAGATTTGAAAACAGGCTGAGTTGCTGCTCCTTTTGCCCCTCCGGTGCAGTAGAGCATAACCAGCTGGAAGGAGGCATGATGGAGTGTTGCTCCTTCTCACAGCCATTCTGACCTGCCGTTGGCATCTCCGCCATGTTCGGTTCGGACGTGTTGTGTCCACTGCCCTCTGCATCTTCCTGAGTGAGAGACCCTGTGTGTGATTGCTGCTGCTGGAGCCACTGGTTCTAGGCAAGCTGCCAGCTTCTCCCAAAAGGCGTCAGAGCCAGTTCAGCCAATACTGCACATCCCATTTCCCACTGCCAGGGTCAGAAGCACACACGGTGGCTGTCATTTTAGTTGCCACATGGTGTCGGCTTTGTGGTGGTGTCGTGTGCTCCTAACTCACTGAGAAACCTCCTGGGTCCGTTCTGGGTTCATCCCTGCAGGTCCAAAGGAGGGAGGACAGGGCACAAGCTGGTGTTTGGCTTGGCACAGGCTGCTCCAGGCGTGAGATTGGCCGCCTCCCCCTTCCACGCTGCAAACCAGGACGCAATATGCTCGGAGCCCCATCCAGGACTATGTCAGCCACAGGTTAGAGCCACAGCAATATTGATTTAGAGCGTGGCAGGGCCCAGCAGGGTCCCCAAAAACAACCATGATCACTTAAATGAGTCCGTGGGTGCCATGATCCACGTCACTACTAATTGGTTTGCTCAACATTTAGCAGTGCAGGTTGGTCCCCAGTAACCCGGCCTCCAGTGATGATGCAGAGGAGACAGAACTATGCTTCCATCTCAGGCCATACCAGAGATTAAGACAGTGATTGACTGAGAGTGCTCAGTTGACAGTTTATCACAGGTCTCAAACTATGTACGGAGTGTATTAATGTATTCAGTGGCGTATTTTGGATTTGTGCTGCCCAAGGCATGATGAACTCTCTAATTTAAATTTGCCCCACCTTTCCTGTTAAAGACTAACACACATTTTGACTGACATACACACACACACACACTCACTGAATTTACATTTAAATTGAATTGACACAATCTGACAAACACACACAATCACTCGGACACACACTGACAGAAGCGCACATGCTCTGACAGACACGTATAATCACTCAACTTAAACACACACATTCACTGACAAACACATACACACTCACTCAGACACACACTGACAGACATACACAAACTCACTCACAGACACACACACCCATCCACCCACATTCACTGACCCTCACACACATTCACTTACAGGCACACACACTCACACATTCATTGACAGACCGACACAAACTCACTGACAGACACAAACTTACTCTCACACACACACACATTCACTCACACACTCACGACACACTGACAGATATAAATACACACACTCAAATACCCACACTGACAGACACACAAACTCACTGACAAACACACACACACATTTTCCCCCAACACTCACAAATTATTGCTATTTCTTTAAAAAAAAAAAAAATCTACCCAGCCTCATTACTGTTGAGAAAGCTGGGTGGATTATTTACCTGGGGTCCAGTGGGGCTGCTGGCCGGGCGGGCAGATGGGCTTGCAGGGAGGCAGGTTCGCAAACTAAGCAGCGAGGGAGCTGTGATCCTCTTGCTTAGCTTGCATGCATGCCTCTTAGTAATGCCGGGAGCTGAAATATGATGTCATATTTCAGCTCGCAGCAACACTAAGCGGCGTGCGATGGAGCAGAGCAGGAAGAGCTCACAGATCAGCGCTCCCGCGCCGCCCACATGGAAAACAACTAGCTGTACGCCCCGCGGGGGCCCAAAACTGGCTAACCCGTCAGCTCTTTGGCCCCCATAAAACAAGGCTAACAAGGCCTCGGCATTTGGAGCTGTGTTTTTTTGCCATCCCCTGGAAAGTGCTGCCCAAGGCAAATACCTTGTTAGCCTCACGGTAAATGCTTCACTGAATGTATCACAGAGCCCCACAGCAATAAAACGCTCATGTATGTAAGGAGTTTGAGTGTATCACACAGCTCGACTGCAAAAACAATCACAGTAATATGAAAGCAAGAAATGCAGTGTATGAACATATCACAGAGCCCTCAGAGATACAACTCACATCAAAGTGAGTGCATCATTTCATCACAGAGCTCCACAGCAATAAAAATCAGTTATGTGGTTCAGAGTGCATCAGTGTTCTACTACTGGGTGTGGAATTATGTGGGATGTCTGTGTATTGTATGGCTTATTGGAATGTGTGTGTGTGGAGGGGGTAGCTGTTGAGCGTATGAGTGGCTGAGTGTGATTTGTGTGAGGGTTTTGGTGATATGAGGGGCAGCTGAGTGTGTTTTGTGTGTGTGTGAATGGTGGAGTGTAATGTGACACATTGTAGTCGAGTTTACTGGTCACACTTCATATCTGATCTCTCCTAGTCTCTCACACTTCAGGAATGGCTTCAAGAGCTTGCAATCTAACTCAAGCTAGTATTTCTGTTTGTATTTTTTACATAATTAGGAAATGCTCACTTGACTTAGATTGCAAGCTTTTTGGGGCTATTCCCTCAACCCTCTACATATAGAGACCAGGGCACCCAGGGAACGGTCTGTACAGCTTACAATCTAACACAAGTTAACATTTTTGTGATATAAATGTACTGTGTGAGAGTATAATAATACTTTGTATCACAGTAAAGTTAATTTGAATTAGATTGATAGTTTTTCGGGACCATCCCTGTATGCTCTGATGAGCATTTATTTGTAAAAAAAAATTGTGTGGCACTGGCACCAGGTAAATTAAGTCAATTTACCTGATAGTATTCAGGGTTAATGACTGACAGGCAAACAGTGAAGTGGTAGTAGCAGACACAAGCGTAGTAGCAGTGGCAGACAAAAGAGACAAGGCAATCTCTGATTTTGTGAGACAGTCAGGAGCAGAAGTGATCCCTGTGATCACTACTGCTTCTGATTGGCTCACATAAACAACAAGCCCCACACAGATTTGCTGTAAATTTGACCTGTAAATAAATCATCCAGGCTGAGGATGCTGCTGACTGAGTAGGAGGACAGGAGGCGGGGCTGAAGCTTGGTCTGGAGGCGGGGCTGAGGATGCTGCTGACAGAGTGGGAGGCTGGAGGTGGGACTGAAGACTAGGCAGGAGGCGGAGCTAAAGACTAGGCAGGAGGCGGGGCTGATGATGCTGCTGACAGAGTGGGAGGGCTGGAGCCTAGGCACACATCATTGGAGCTGAGGTAAGAGTGGCCTGATAGGCGGAACTCCAGATCGCAAATCCTTGTGATGCTGGAAGTTCCTCCGCTGCGCAAGTTCCCTTCCGGTTTCCCTCAGTGTAGATCGGTCGGCAGCCTCGCGTGCCGCTCAAATGCACCCCGCATGCCACTCGTTGCTGACCCCTGGTATAGAGTGAGCTGATTGTGGTGTGGTTTTGTGTTAATAGGTTGGTTTCAGTCATGTTGTGTTTGTGGTGTTATGTAATGTATGTAATGTAAGTGCTGTAGAGTGTGAGTGTGTTTGGGGGGCATAGTGTGTATAGGGGATGTAGTGAGTGTGTGCATATGGGGACAAAAAATAAATAAAAAAGCAAGCATTAAATCCTCCCTCCCATCTTACCTTTAGCCTAGGAGTTGGGAACATGCTGCCATCCCTGGTGATCCTAGTGGTGACTGAACTCTAGCCTGCGGGGCTAGAGTTCACTCCCGCGAGACCCGGAGCGTTTCCATGGTGACAGGAGCTGCAAGAAAGAGCTCCTCTGGGTCCTCTATTGACTCCCTCCCTCCCCAGCCAGCAACCACATGTAACTGCTTGTGGGCCAGTGAGGGAGATCTTTGATCTCACAATCGGCCCGTCATGGAACACAGAGGGGCCGGCATTGAGATAGCGTGGGCCCTGCATGGACTGGCCATGGAAATCCTGTGACCGCCACTGCTGGCCTCAGCCCATGACCATCACGGCCTAACGGGCATTTGCCCGGTGTGCCAGATAGCCAGTCAGGGCCTAGAAGGTTGTATATTTTCCAGGATTCTAAATGAATAGTAAATATTGTATTGTAAAATGATCTTAAAAGATACGTTGAATTTTGTGGTGGAATTCTTTCCCCACCACCTCAATTCCATAACTCGTGTAATCAGGTATACTATATGTTTATCTATAAATAAACTTATATCCCTATTCTAAAAGATACAGATCTCTAGCAAATGTATAAACAACATTTTACTTGCTTGCTAATATCACCATGTCAAAGTTGCATGCACTTTAAAGACCATTGACATTGTATGCAATAACAGTCTGGTCCAAATCTCATTCCAGCAGGAATTGTCCAGCTCATTTACTTAGCATTATTTCATGATTGGGTAATGCTAAATAGGCAGTATATTTGTGCTAGCATAGCATCTTTAATGAAATCAGTGAATGTCACCCATCTATAAGAAGTTAATAGCATTTTTCATTACAGAATTAAAAGGCATTTTATTCATAAGATAAGAATAGCTTTCATCTCCATTTGTGTGAATATTTAGCAATAAATAGCATCAGAATAATTGTGTCTCATTAGAATCAATCTCTCTGTAGTTAGAATATATTATACCAAGTAAGGATGAATATGCATCATATCATAACAAGACCAATCACAAACAATGTTTAGAAATAGAATTGTAAGCACCCTTACCTTTCCCATTTCCTAAGTAGTAGTAGTAGTAAATAATAGATACAATGTTTCGACCACAACAAATTTACTTATTCTTCACCCTACATTGTGAAGCATGTGGTTTTCTACTTTAATTCCCTATTTGCCAGCTTAGTGTTGACTCGGTGGCTCTTCAAGACTTATATTCACTGAAACACAGGAACAAAATTTGTGCCACTTACCTAGAGGAAATATGAGATAAATAAAATGTCCACAATGCCAGTTCTTATGTTCCACAATTCGAAGCCAAAATATGAACAATCGCAACATAGTATCCTGTGACAATCAGGGGAGGGCTGGCAGCCTCAGGCCTGGGGGGCAAATCCAGTCAAGTGGCCCATTGCACCCCTGAATCAGCTCATCATCCATGGCCACCTTTTCCTGGTTTTATAACGGATATTGATATTATGCTAATTAGTAGCTCTTTGCCATACCCACTCCTTCGCGGCTCCGACTTTCAATGTTGTTAGAGCGCAGGCTGAGAATCTCTGAGCCTGTGCTCTGACTCACTAACTGAGCACCAGAACCACAAGGGATATGATCTGACTGCACCTACTGCTGGTGCGCACCAATGGACCACCAGGGAATCGTTTAAATTAAATATGCTGGTGTCCAAAACTTGTGAGCTGTGTTGGCCACTGGGCGCCTCTGTTGTTATTGCGCCCTACATGACCCCACAGCTTGCATACCTCAAAGGCTGGCCCTGCTGACAGACACACTGGCCCTCACCCTCAATAACATACACACACAAACCATGACAAACACTCACTGACAGGCAGACACATACACACACACACTGACAGGCAGACACACACACACACATTCACTGACAGACACTTACTTGACAGACACACACACACACTGACAGACACCAGTGCCATCTTAACAACATTATGGGTCCCCGGGCAAAGCAGTGCACTGGGGCCCTGCCTACACAACTTACAGGAATAAAAATGTAAATTATAGATACAACGAAGATTATATTTAGAAGTACCTCCAACAAATGCAATGCATACATTCAATACATACACACAGACTGCTGAATGCAGTCACACACCGACTGCTGAATGCATACACACGACGACTGATGAATACACGCATACAGACTGACGAATAGACACACACACACAGACTGCTGAGTACACATAGAGAGTGCTGAATACATACACAGTCCGCTGAATACAAACATACACAAAGACGGCTGAATACATACACAGACGGCTGAATACACACACACTACAGTGAGGGGTGCAGTGTATGTGTTTGTGTGTACGGTGCGGTGTGTGTGTGGGGTGCTGTGTGTGTGTGGAATGCTATGTGAGTGTGGGGTTCTGTGTGTGTGTGTGGAGTGCTATATGAGTGGGGTGCTGAGTGTGTGTGTGGAGTGCTATGTGAGTGGGGTGCTGCGTGTGTGTGGAGTGCTATATGTGTGTTGGGTGCTGTGTGTGTGTGTGAGGGGTGCAGGTAGCAAATGTTTTTTTGTTTTTTAATACTACTATACGTTAAATAAATCTATATGTCCCCCCCACCCTTCTTCTTACCTTTGGTGAAAGAGGCTGGGACACAGCCAGCCCTGGTGGTCCAGTTGTGAATTCTGTACAGCCTGCAGCTTGTCTGGCTGCAGGCTATCTCCTGTCCTACTGCGCGCAGAATGCTGTGTGGAGCATTGCAATGGTAATGCGCTGCAACGCTCCACACAGCCTGCTTGCGGGAGGAACGATCTGCCTTACAGGTCGGCCTCTCCTGCAGCCCTGGGTCCTAGGCAGCTACCTCTCTCCCCGATTGGATTGAGATCTCCCTCACCGGCACAAGGCCAGAAAACAAGGCCACCTGTCCGTTGGCTGGCAGGGGAGATCAAAGGATCTCCCCTGTCGGCCGGGCATGCTGGACAGCGCGGTAGGGCCCCATGCGGAAAGACGTCCCTGACAGACACACACAAACACTTCCAGACACACACAAACACTTCCAGACACACACACACACACTTCCAGACACACACACACACACTTCCAGACACACACACACACTTCCAGACACACACACACTTCCACACACACTTCCAGACACACACACTTCCAGACACACACACTTCCAGACACACACACACTTCCAGACACACACACACTTCCAGACACACACACACACTTCCAGACACACACACACACTTCCACACACACACACTTCCAGACACACACACTTCCAGACACACACACACTTCCAGACACACACACACTTCCAGACACACACACACACACACTTACACTTCCTGACACACACACTTCCAGACACACACACACTTCCAGACACACACACACACAACACACACACTTCCACACACACACACACACACACACTTCCAGACACACACACACACGCACACACACGCACACTTCCAGACACACACACACACTTACACTTCCTGACACACACACACTTCCAGACACACACACACACACTTCCTGACACACACACACTTCCAGACACACACACACACGCACACTTCCAGACACACACACACTTCCAGACACACACACACTTCCAGACACACACACACACTTCCAGACACACACACACTTCCAGACACACACACTTACACTTCCTGACACACACACACTTCCAGACACACACACACACACTTCCTGACACACACACACTTCCAGACACACACACACACGCACACTTCCAGACACACACACACTTCCAGACACACACACACTTCCAGACACACACACACACTTCCAGACACACACACACTTCCATACACACACACACGCACACTTCCAGACACACACACACACACTTACACTTCCTGACACACTTACACTTCCTGACACACACACACTTCCACACACACACACACACTTCCACACACACACACACGCACACACACGCACACTTCCAGACACACACACACACTTACACTTCCTGACACAGACACACTTCCAGACACACACACACTTCCAGACACACACACACACTTACACTTCCAGACACACACACACACACACACACTTACACTTCCTGACACACTCACACACTTCCATTTTTTGTGACATCATTTTTTTTTTTTTTTTTTTATTTTTTTTTATAATTCTTTATTTTTGTTGTGCATGCTTTAACAACGCACGTGTGTTGCCACAACAGCAATTACACGCATAATCAAACAAACATTTTCAAACATGGCAAGTAATATATCTGCACACTTTTTAGATATTAGAAAACAATAGTGATACGCCAAGCGTGGGCCTGTGGGTATATGATTAGAAAACAAGGTTGTTCTATCTGTGCGAACGTTAGGAGGGGGTAGGTAAGAGTCGCATAACAGCTAGCACAGTGCAAGATACAAGATATGAAACTGTTAGAGATTAGTCAGAGATTAGTCACACATTTTTAGTAGAGGAGCAGGCAATGGTCCCTTATAAAAGTCGAGGTACATAGTAAAAATATCATTAGCGCTAGCAATATACATTACAGGACTGTTACAAGTGTCCCAGGAGTTGCATGCCAGGGTTAGTAAAGTCCTCAGCACAGCTGTGTGTTCAGCCAATTCCCCGTTGGGGCCGAGTCACATTTTGCCGCAGGAGTCCCGCAACATTTATGTTGCCCTTGTACTTCCAGGCCCAGAGTCCTGAACATCTTTGCCGTTTGGCTGTTGTCAGGTAGCTGGGTTCTCTTCCCGGGCCTTGTCTCCTGTGTCGCCTTTGTGCACGTAGTTGGTGCTGTGGCATGTGCTTTCTCCGCCAGGGAGTATTGGGAGCGTGGAGTCGGCGTGAGCCGGGCTGGCGTGTGGCATAGCTGCGGTAAGGTTGGTAAGTAGATCTGTATTGGTGCTGTGTCCGGATGAGTGTGCGTTTGGGGCGGCTGTTCATGCACCGGTTCGCCTGCTGGGAGCTTGGTAGCGGTGGCCGCCTTGTGAGGGTAGGAGACTGTGTCGGGGCTCGCAAGTGCAGCTTACCCTCCAGCTTCCTCCAGAAAGCCTCAAAGTGGTCACTTATGCGTGAGAGGATGTCTCGTGGTGGATCTGTCAGGGTCTCTGCGCTTGACTCTTCCCCCATTTTAGGTAGGTCTCTGCCGTCCTGTCTTGGCACCAGTTTGCTTCTCCGGATGCCTGCATGGACCGGGATTACCCCCGCCGGTCCAGGGGGGGGGGGTACAGGGCTTCCTTGTGCCGTGAGCAGCCTCCATATGCCTCCAGGCTGAGAGAGCGGCCGCCTCCCCCGCCTGTCGCGCACCAGGCCGCAGTGTTTGTCGCGGTACCAGTTGATCCCAATCGGATTGCCCGGCGACCCATCTTGTGCCCCTTGTTGTGGGTGGCAGGAGGGTGCCTGGGGATGTCGCTTGAGTCGCCTGTAGGGGCCAGATTTTTTTCGTGTCGTCGAGTTTGTGCGGGAGCTCGTGGAGAACACGTCTCTCCGCCATGCTGGTCAGGCCCCGCCCCCGACATCATTTGTAATGTGTTAAACATATATGTTTAACACATTACAAATTCTTTGTATATAGCGTCCTTTTTTTCATATATGCTTGTGATACATATAAATTTTCTATTATCTAAAAGTATCTTAATATATTAATATTGCACATTGGCACATTATATATTTATATATTACCCTGTTTTATTTTAATTTTTATCACATACACTTTTCTTGTTACTTATTCTTATTGTGATACTGTTCTTATTGATCTCTCTGTATGATTTTTATCTAATATGAAAGTTTAATATATTTTTATTATGTTTCTTGCAGTCAGTCTCTATAATTCATGTCATTTTGTTTTAAGGGAAGTTCCCCTTTAAATTTTCGTGGGTGGAACGCACATGCGTTCCACGGCCGCCATGTCCGCTTGTTTCCTGGAGTATGAGGCGGATGTGGGGAGGAGTGGAACGCATGTGCGTTCCACAAGCATCTAAGAGCTTAACCATGTGACCGGACAATACAGGAAGCATGAAAACAGCCCGATCATGTGATCGGACAATACAGGAAGCGGACACCGACCCGGAAGTGATGCGTTCCACTGATGAATTTGTGCGTTCCACGGACGAAAAAGGCGCCAAAATCAAACATATTTAAGAGGAAAGAGACTGTACACATCAAGTATTCACCAACTGAGGAAGCCTATTAGGCGAAACGCGTCTTGGTGACTTTGGTGACTATATGGACTTTGTTTTATGCCGTTCTTTTATTTCTGGAATAAATTAATTTTTTAGAAGCACTTATTGTTCCTGTTTTATCCTTCTCATCTGCTGGAGTGGGATTTGGATCTCCCTTAAGGATCCTATTGTTATCCAGATCAGAGCCAGGTTATCTTATGGCTCTACTTTTGTGAGTGTGCTATTTAAAGACACAGTGACCTATCTCCATTTTATCAGTTTTACACTATTGTATCTCCCTCTGTTTCTGTTTCAGTTTCATTGTTTTGGCTGTAATTTTGAAGAGAGGGAAGTATTTATATTTGCTACATTCTGCTCCACCTATTTTTGTTGTTTCATATTACTGTATTTGTGAAGGTGAAGGGGATACCTCACTGGTGTGTTGAGCAGCTTTTAATCTTTGGGACGTACTTGCTTGTGTGTATACTAGGAATAATTTGCTACTAGGTCATTCATTAAAATTGATGTAGGTCAATGTGTTTCCAAATGTAGTTCCTAAGCTCAGTCATCATTGAATTAATGTTCATTTAGTTAGGACTTTTCACTGGTGCTTTTCACTTGGGTTGGTTTAACCAAACACTTATGCCTGGGAAGTTGAACAGATTGCAGACAAACCTCGTTACCTCTTAAATGTACAGAGAGAGAGAGAGAGAGTTTCTGGATGCACTTGAGAATTTCTCATTTATTAGGTAAAAAAAAGATGAATTTTGTGTGGCTAGTTGGCACTAGCTTGCCAGCCACCACCTTAAAAAAGTTTTTAAAAAATAAATGAATAAATAACTATGGGGTTCAATAAGATCCCCATTTTAATATTATCCAATCTGCCATGATTTACTGAGTGCCTAGTGGTGCCCAACCTCTCTTAAAATAAATTATCCTTACCTATGCCCCCTCTCACCCTAATAATAGCAAGGGGGTTGTCACGAATGCACCCTTCTTCAAGAGTGTGCATGACGTAGTTGTGGTGGTGAAAGGGTTAACTTTCACTATTTGTCTGCACTAGACCGGAAATAATGATCAAATCCCCCTTAACATCACCCACACGTAAGCATAATAATATAAATATTACTATTTTAACACTTCCACCCCCAAGACAATTTATAAATTGGTCCATCAGGTACTTAATAATAATAACCCACCAAATATAATTGCAAAATACTAATTAGCCTTTTCAGGTAAAGTGATTCTTTACCAGACAAAGGCAGAACTTAATAAAGGAATATTTATTATGAGCAAAAAATAGTCACAGTGCATATAGATGACATTCAAATTATTTCCACCAACAGATAAAAACAAAAGGGATGAAATAACAGAAGTCCTAATCACTTACTCAGCATTTCAAAGTAAAACTTCTGCCCCAGGGGGTCTCTGGTAAGAAATATGGTGACTAACTTAGAATTCGATTCTGGTCCCTCAAGCAAGTACAATGCACACGTCAATATAATTAGAGATATAACCTGTGGATTACGATGCCTCGTCCAGAGGTGGAGTTAAGGCGTATCTATAGAGACAATAGATGACCACCCCCTTGTGCCCCAGACCAACATCAGTCCAATTGGAAACATTTGGTTCTATCTTCTCTTATGTACTTGCCACATAAATAATAATTGCATCTACGAATTTGTTATTATTTTTCATTCCATAGATATGCCTTACTTGCGACCCAATATAGCTGATATTACAATCCCTTCCCCTATGGTTAAGTTATGCCGATATTATTCTGTGGGTAAATATTGTTTTTTTAAATGTTTTTTTCTTTTGGATATGATACTGGAACAAGGCTAATGGCTATTAACATATCAAAGAGATTGATTTATCAATTAAGAGGTACCGGCCATATGGCTGAATCTAGACATTCATGCTTTCCAAGTGTAGAATCTCACAACTTGCAAAGCCTTTGATTTATCACAGGATCCATCCATATGGTAACCCATCTGACCCTTTTCACATTCCTATGCAATTTACATTACCCCTTCTGTCATCTGACCTCTGTGGGGGTCCAACAGCTTCAAACAGAAATTAAGGCTATAAACCTTCTGACCTTCCATACAATCAAATTAACCCATTTTGACATTGACAATCCAACCTCTACCATGCAGGCAGGTCATCTATGCACTACACAAATTACATTAAAGAACAATATTCCATAGTGCAATAATGAATTATGCACCCTTTTTCATAACACTGTTTAAGCATAAATGGGGTAGCTCTCATGTGTTCGCACACCTCCCTCCAAAAGTCTTGCCTTTAGTCCCTAAGCCATATCACAGCCATATTCACAACATATCCACAACAAACATGCCTGATCTGCCTGTTCCCATTTCCCATTGCTTTCTGGTCACATCTCTCAGGCCACACCCACTGCGCCCATGTAGTAGCTCTAAGGGAAATAAACCAACAGATTTCTGCAGTACTCCCCTGTAAACACACTGTATCAACACCCTTCATCTCTTTATTTGGGGGTCTGTCTGCTGGGCTTGTTGCATGATCTGACTCTGAACAGTTGGTTAAGAATCAGATAGTTGCTTAGCGACAGACTCCTGCTCCTAAGCTGGCTGGGGTGTAAGCGGGATGTGAGTTAGCGATAAGCTGACAAGGTTCCTGGTTCCCCCAACAGTATGTTCCCTGGCGGACATCCTCCCTGTACCCCCTGCCCTTCACTTTTGACTGACTGTGGATGGGTCTCCCTTTCTACTGATGGAACCTCTGTCTCTCCCTCACTTTCACTCCATATCCTCACACATATAGAACCTTGGGAACTGGCTGAGTCTGGTGCAGAGTAAGGCTCACACACACTCTGCTCCTCCTCCTCCCCTACATTTTCACACAGCACATCAGATTCATTTGCTTCAGGTACATTTTGGCACATATATTCATTCAGCCCCCTCTCGCTAGAAGGCTAATCCTGTACATTTTCACAGGACACCTTTGACATCCCCTGGTCAGGCAAAGAATGTTGCACTCACATACTTCTCTCTCCCAGCAAGACCATCTTCTCACACTGAAACTCTCCTAAATCTGGCCCATGCCCCACTCTGAGCCGAGGCACAGGCGAGCCTATCAACTTGTCCTGCACTGACTCCCAGTGAGTTAATCCACTTGTGTTTTCACATGGCATCTCAAACAACCCTGGCTCTGACACAGATGGGCACACACACTCATCCTGCCAAACTTGAGGGAAGGAAAACCAGAATTTCAGTTTTGGTCAAGTTGAGTTTAAGGAAGTGGGCAGCCATCCAGTTAGAAATAGCAGAGAGGCAGTCATAGACACTAGTCAAGAGGAACAGGGAAAGATCAGGAGAGGACAGATAGATTTGCGTGTCATCCACATAGAAATGATATTGGACGCCAAAGGAGCTGATGAGTTTACCAAGGGAGGCAGTATAGAAGGAGAACAGTAGGGGATCAAGGACTGAACCTTGGGGGACACCATCAGAGAGGAGTTGGGGAGAAAAAGCAGAGCCAGAGAAAGAAATACAGAAAGAGCGCTGGGAGGGGTAGGAGGAGCACCCGGAGAGAGCAATATCTTGTAGACTGATATTGCGGAGGAGGAGAAGAAGCTGTTGATGATCAACCGTGTCAAAAGCTGCAGAAATGTCAAGGAGAATTACGATAGAGTAGTGACCATGAGAATTTGCAACAAGTAGATAATTGGAAACTTTGGTGTCGTTTCCACAGAGTGCTTAGCGCGGAAACCAGACTGAAGCGGGTCTAGCAGAGAGTTGGACTCGAGGAAGTCTGTCAATCTTGCATACACAACTCTTTCAAGGATCTTGTATGCAAAAGGCAGTAGAGAGATAAGACGGTAGTTTGATGGGGAGTTAGGGTCAAGGTTTGTCTTCTTTATAATTGGGGTTATAGTTGCATGTTTGAAGGGTGATGGAAATATGCCAGAGGGGGGAAGAAAGATGAGAGATAGGTAGAATCTATTAGGAAATTGTGCACCCTTGCCATGACAGGGCCTATTAAAACTACTGCAAGGGATGTAAGACTTGGGACCCATCATAGTAACAGGTTTTTTTTTTTTGTTTTTTTTATAAATGTGTGATTGTTTAATAATCAATTACACGTAGAGAACATGCCCCACCAATTGCATTGTCTATTCGTCGTACATAAGTTGACTTTCAGAAAAGGTGAACAGCCGTAAACGTCTGCCAAGGTGTACATGTTGATAGATCATCAATTTCAAGCATACCATCAAAAGATTAAAGAGTTCCTATAATGTAAGTTGTTTATATCATAGGGTACCCTTTAGGCATGTGCATGGAGAACATTTTCGGTTCGGTTCGGCATTCTGAAATTCTGGATTTTTGCAATTCGGGACTTCAAGACTTCGGAACTTCGGCAACTTCGGAACTTCGGCACTTCGGCACTTCGGAAATTTGGCGACTTTGGCACTTCGGCAATATCGGCACTTCGGAACTTCGTCACTTTGGAATTTCCCACACTTTGGAATTTTCCCACGCTGTGTAATTTGACTCAAAACTCTTTGATTTGTTACTTAATCCACCAATCAGAGAGTTATGAGTCAAATTACGCAGCGTGGGAAAATTCCAAAGAACTTTCCCACGCTGTGTAAAATCACACAGAGCACTCTGATTGGTGGATTTCAATCCAACCAGAGTGCTGTGGCAGGTAAATGTAGAGACTTACCTGTCAGTCTCTTCATTTACCTGTCAGAGCACTCTGATTGGATGGCTTAAACCCACCAATCAGAGTGCTCTGAGCCTAATTGCAGGGCGGGGCAAGGCTTTATAAGCATTCCCCCTCCCTGCAGAGCTCAGTCTGCGCGGAGCCCTCGCCGGGTGAAGGATTTTTTTTTTTTGCGCTCGTTTTTTTTTTTTTTTTTTAGAATTGCGTCGGTTATTATGGTTCGGTTATTGCGTCGGTTATGGTTTTTTATTTGGTTCTTTTTTTACAGGTACTTAGTTAAAGGTCCCCCCCTCATTAGTTTTTAGGGTGAGGGGGGTAGGTAGGGGGATAATAGTTTTTTGGGGGGAGGGGGTGACTAGGAGTTTGGGGACCCCTAGTCACCTGGGGGGGGTTTAGGGCCCCCACCCGCCGCTCAGGGGTTGGGGCCAGGCGGGAGGACCTTAGGTCCCCCCCCTTATTTGTACCCGAATGTCCGAATTGTCCGAAATTCGTCCGAATACATATTCGGACCGAAACGAATTGCACATGTCTAGTACCCTTGGATGGTTTCTACAAAGTATTTAAACAAGTAGAAGCAACTCATTTGTTGGTGAGCAAAGAGGCTCCCTTTCACTCGTTTAAGTATTGTAAAATAAGAGGTTAATCATTTAGTGTCTGTTGCAGGACTGTACAAGGTTGGAGTTCCACTCTACATCCTGCTTTTCCTGTTAATTACTAAGTATACTATGTATTTTATTTGAGTAATTTGCCTTTTGTGCTTTATTCTGTGTGATAATTAGCTCATCTAATAGATTCACGTGACCTTTTCTACCTCTCTTTTCCACCCCTATATCATCCCACCAATGCGACAGGGTACATGCAAATTATTTCAAAATTGTTGACTTGAGTAATGAAAGGGTATGGAAGTTGTAAGGTCCACTTTATTAGTATATAGAATAAAATATTTTTCAAATGTTATGTGCAAGAGTGCATTGACACTTATTTACTAAATCATCAGTGACTCTTTTGAATATATTTAAAGTAGTCAGGAGGCAATTTGTATATTAAACTTGTGAATCAGGGACAAAATGATTATGCAAATGTAATACCTTTTCCACAGCAGATTGTCTTTAATTAATATGAAACATTCTGTGATGGATGGGCTTCTTATTTTTAGCAGTGTTTATTTTTTTTTTATTTTTTTTAATTCTTTATTTAGTCGTGCGCAAATATAACATTTGTGCCTCATCTGCCACAACAGCAGTGTGAGGTTGTAAACATTTATACATTTGTGTGACAAGGATACTTGTATGGTAAAACATTAATAGATTGTATTGGCAGCGTTGCACGTTTTTTTTTGTGTGTGTCTGTAGCGTTGGATAGGACATATCAAAGATTGTGTAGGTGTCTCTCAGGGTGAGTCGGGTATGTCTGTGCTCATGGTAGGTAGTGAGACTTCTGGTCGTGGGCCTGAGGCTAGGTTCGGTAGTAGGGTGAATTAGCATTGCTATGTGATCGCTGGTTCAGGTCACCGTTCTCAGTGGTCTATGTGTTGGTTGATTGTGCCCCTAACCAAGGGGGATGCGGGGGGGGGGAGGGGGGGTTGTAGTCTCGCGATTGGTTGTCGGTTCAGTGGGTACTGTCTGTGGCGCAACCGAGCGCCCTTATGGGGGTTCCCATTTAGTGTGGGGGGGGGTGTATGCGGTGTACCTTGTCGTCGCAGTTGGGGATCTGACCTGTTCTGTGGTGCGCAGCAGGTGTAAATTATAACATGCAGGGTATTAACAAGCAAATAATACAATACAAAGTGAAACAGTCACTTCTTTTATCTGGATGCCACTGAGAGTCAGCCGTCCGGTTCCTCCCGTCTCTCCGGTGTTTGGATGTCTGCGGTTGTCAGTCCTAGTGGTTCAAGGAAGGATGAGGCTTCCGCCATCGAGGATAATGTGTGGGTGGTCCCATTATGAGTGGTTAGTAGCGTGCCCGGTGCTCCCCATCTGTATGTTATGTTGGCTGCTCGTAGTTGTTGGGTTACTGGGTGAAACGATCGGCGCCACTGAAGGGTGGCTCTGGTTAGATCCTGATAAAAAGTAAGGCTAGAGTCCTCAAATGTCAGTGGGGTTTTGCCCCGCAGTGCTGTCATTATTTGTCCTTTTTCCGAGGAGGACGTGCATCTTATTATGACATCTCTCGCGGATTGTGATGAAGCCCTTGGGGGGCCTGCGACTCTATATATGCCATCTATTACCAGTTTTCGGGCCGTCGCTGGGGGTAGGATAGTCGCCAGTAATCTTCTCGTGTAGTGCGGCAGCTCCTCATCTGTGACATTGGTGGGGATGCCCCTGACTTTGATGTTGTTGCGTCTGTGGCTGTTTTCTAGGGCATTCATATGTAGTGCCATGTTATGGTGGGATTTCTGGAGTTTATGTACCAGATCTTGGACATTTGTTAGGTTAGTTGAGACCTCAGCTATGTCGTTCTCAGTGACCTGTACTCTGTCTTTTGTACTTTGTAGGTCTGCCTTGATTCCCGCTAGTTCTTGTGTTAAAATCTTGTGAAAGTCGTGTAACAGGATTTGCAGGTCATGCTTTGTTGCTGGTGGCGATCCCTCTGGGGGTGCTGGTGTTAGTATATGGAGGCTGTGTCCCCCCGTTGGTTTGGCCGGGCTTGTCTGGGTAGGGAGCGGTTGGAGTGCCTCTGAGGCCTGTTGGGGTCCAGGAGGCCGCTGGAGCGGGAACCAGGTATCTCTCCCTTCCGTCTGGGTTCCGGCTGGGGAGGGCTGGCTTACCTCTGAGGCCTGTTTGGGCCTAGAAGGCCTTTGGAGCATGGCCCCGATGTCTCTCCCTTCCCACTGGGTTCCGGCTTTCTGGGACCGTCGCCCCATGGCAGGCATATGGGTCCCTGGGTCGGCAGAGGGTCCAGCAGAGGGTCCAGCAGCAGTGTTATTTTGGAGGCCCTGGTAAGCTCCGACAAAGAGTGCCTCCAGGTCGGGCAGTGTATACGCGGAGTAGGCCCCGTTTCGGCGCTTCCGCTTCGGGAGTGACTTTGCGGCAAAGAAGGGCATCTATCGATGCAGAGTGCGGACCCGGTTCGGGATAGATGTTTATGGTGGTGGGGTTTGCAGCGATCGTCAGGATTAAGGCGAGATTTGATTTTCAAGATCGGAGCTGCCAGAAATGGCGTCCGGTCAGCTCGGTAGTTGGCTCCGCCCCTTTAGCAGTGTTTATGAGGCATAAATAGTAACAATTCAATCTATGTGTTAGTGTAGGAAGATACATTTTACCACCCAGCAATCTGCAGTAAATAAATATATTTGTGGGATGAGTTCTAAAGGAATTTCAGCTATCTGGAAGATCAATTTCATTATCACAGAGTATCAGTACTTTTGAATTTTGACACATTCCCACCACAAATTCTAAATTTGATTTTTCACTTCACCCACGAGGTGTTCACGATGTCACACCACAGGCATGCATAGTTGCGGTAGCATTCCCAAACACTAAGGGGAATGCCGCCGGTCTCTTACCTTTCCGGTCAACACCCACCGGGTCCGCTCATGCCCGGGAACGGTCTGGAACGGTGGGCACGTCTCAGTCCGGCGGCATTCCCACGTGGTTATGGGCATGCCGCCCATCACTCACCCCTTGTGATGGCTCCTCTTCCTCTCACAGCGGCCGGGTCTGTAAACATTAGAGACACCGGCCGCTGCAGCTTTGTTAGATTTAAGGGTTTTTTAGTTAACCCTTAAAGTGCCATATCATGATTGATCTGTGGGTGTGCCACACACACAATCCCATGAATACATGATTACCTGCAGCCAATCATGGAGTATCTTAGACGATTTAACCCCTTCAGGACGGAGTCAATAGTGCACGTTCTGATCAAAACAAAACTTAAACAAAAACTGAAATTTGCGCTATATGTCTGTTCACCCGTAGTTCCCCTCTTTCATATTATATGCACCCACACTTATTATATATCATTTTGTTCAGGAGAAACAGGGCTTTGATTTATCATTAACTATTCATATATGGAACATAATTCATTATGAATAAAATTTTAAAAAATTGTGAGAAAATAAGATTTTTTTTTAAAATTTGTATTTCCGTCTGACATTTTAGCTGTGAATGTCATAATACTGTTAGGTTTTACTGCACAAAAATGCACATATTTGTAATCAGCGATGTCTCACGAGTACAACAGTATCCCCCATTAACAGGTTTTATGGTGTTTTGGAAAGTTACAGGGTCAAATATAGAACGTTCCATTTTCAAATAGAAATTTGCCAGATTGGTAATGTTACCTTTGAGACGGTGTGGTAGCCCAGCAATGAGAATTACCCCCATAATGGCATACCATTTGAAAAAGTAGACAACCAAAGGTATTGAAAGTGGGGTATGTTTAGTATTTTTTAGTAGCCACTTAGTCACAAACACTGGCCAAAGTTAGCGTTCATATTTGTTTTTGTGTTAAAAAAGCAAAAAACAAATATTTGGCCAGTGTTTGTGACTAAGTGGCTACTAAGAAAGACTGGACATACCCCACTTGCAATACCTTGGGTTGTCTACTTTTGCAAATGGTATGCCATCATGGGGGTAATTCTCATTCCTGGGCTACCATACGCTCTCAAAGGCAACATAACCAATCTGGCACATTTCAATGTAAAAAAAATGAAATGCAAGCCTTATATATGACTCTCTAACTTTCCAAAACACCATGAAACCTGTACATGGGGGGTACTGTTATTCTCGGGAGACTTCACTAAACACAAATATTAGTGTTTTAAAACAGTAAAACATATTACAACAATAATATAGTCCATAAAAGTCCAGTTCGTTTGTAAAAAAAATGCAAAAAACGTAACTTTTACTTAAAATATCATTGTAATACAATTTACCAATTTGAAACACGAATATTTGAGTTCAGCGAAGTCTCCCGAGTAAAACAGTACCCCCCATGTACAGGTTTTATGCTGTCTTGGAGAGTTACAGGGTCAAATATAGTGCTTGCAAATTAAATTCAGCACTTTCTCCCTGTGTTGTCAGGTATGTCAATCAAATTTTAATTAATCAAATCACCTAATTATGTGAAAAGATTACTTAAATATACACGTAGAATTTTAATATATATGCATTTATAGGTATTTAAATTCTACGTGTATACTAATGTAATCTTTTATGTAATTATATGTATTTATCTATATATATATATTTGCGGTTATTTGCATTTTATATATAGATAGATATATATAGAATGTCATTCTAAGTGTATTTTGTTACCAATATATATATATTAATAACAAAATACAGTTAGAATGAAATTACATATGTATATATAATTTATATTACATTTTGTTTCAATATTTTATTTATTAATTTTATTATTTTATTTATTATTGTAATTATACGTATTTATATATATAATATATGTGTATATATCTATTATATATATAATATATGTATATTATATATATGTAACGTCATTCTAAGTGTATTTTAATACTAATATATGTACTTATATTAGTATTAAAATACACTATGTATGACGTTAAATATATATAATATACATATATATTATATATATATACATATATTATATATATATAAATACATTTAATTTATTTTATAACCTGTCTAATAATTTTTTTTATACTTCCCACCAGCAGGGGGACTGTCTGATATTTTAGACAGTCCCCCTGCTGGCAGATCCACAGCCAGCTATAGGGGGCCATGTGATCGCTCTTTGAGAGCGATCACATGGCCCCTGGGGGCCTGATTTGCCGTGGGAGGGCTGCCTGGGCTGTGAGGCAGTCCTTCCAAAGCGGAGCGCCGGGAAGGTAAGTATCCCAGGCGCTCCAGGGCTCAAAGCCGTTACGGCGTGCTATGCCGTCACAACGGCTTTAAAGCCCACTTAAAGCGTGACGGCATAGCACGTCGTAACGGCGGGAAGGGGTTAAACCTGTTTTGTCCATTTCTCTGTGCCCTGTCGTTGTTTCCATTGTGATTATCCGAGAGTGCGTTCCTGGTATGGATTCTAGTGTATTTGACCTTGGCTTCCTTTCTGACTATCCGATCTCTGTATTCCTTGACCTTTGGCTTGGCTCCTGACTATTCTGTATTCTCCATTCTTGACTCGTGGCTTGTTCATTGTTTCCGCAATTTCTGCGTCTTGTCTTTATCCTGTCTTGTGGTTTTTTCCTTTATACGTTAAATCCGACCATTCTAAGGCCTGGTAATACGTCTTAGGATTTTCCTTTATATCTACTTAAGTTCTGCGTGTTGGTCATAAGCTATTCCTGACACACGGTTATTCTATTATTTATTTATTTTTTTTCCATTTTTTTTTTCTTCAGGCTATCTGTTAGTTCTCCTTAGTGAGGGGAGGGGGGTTTAGCGTTTATTAAGGGGTGCCCCCGAAGGCACATCAGTGTAGAGACGGAGTGTACTAGCTTATCTATACTCTGGAATTTTATTCCGTTCTAATTTGCAACATTATAACTTAGTCTCACTTTGCTTTCTCCCTCTGCTAAATTGATAAGTTACAATCTATCATTTGTTATTTATTTTTTTGTTACTTTACCTTCTTATAGTTTACTTCACACATTGCTAATTTCAGTGCTATTACTTTCTACAGTATTAGAGTGGACAGTCTCAGATTTTTCTTCCTTTTGATTTTTTCTTTTTCTTCCCTTTTTTTTATTTAATTCTATTATTATTATATTGCTTTTGATACTATTTAGTTTATTCACCACTATTAGTTTATATACATTTTATCTTTATGAAAGTTTTGTAGGATTTATTCCTATTATAGATATTCTATTGATCCTCTTGCAATTGAGGTATATATATATATATATATATATATATATATATATATATATATATATATATATACAGTAAAAGTTAAATTTTATTAGGGTTACTCCCCACCCATGGGTGGTTTATCTCCTTATCTCCTACATGGTTATTCCTTGTGTTCTCTTTGCTAATAATTTATTAGAGTAAGAGTAACCATAGAGTAACCTGACACCCTCTCCCTAGAAGGTTTATTTTGCTTCTGTTTCTAGTGTATCATGAGGGATAATTGTGTATAGTGATTGAACATCACTACTAACTAAAATGTAGTCATTTTTCCATTAAATATTGTTTCAAATTTGGAGTAGGCCCATACTGTCTTTTAAGTAGGATCTAGTTTTTTGCACAAACGGCTGAAGGATGATATCAATATATTTAGATACATTT
Organism: Pelobates fuscus; assembly: GCF_036172605.1. Lineage (NCBI taxonomy): Eukaryota > Metazoa > Chordata > Amphibia > Anura > Pelobatidae > Pelobates > Pelobates fuscus. The sequence continues at coordinate 178,428,565 of NC_086322.1, forward strand.
GAAAGTATAATATTAATGCCTGAGGCAATAGGGCGGCCAGGGAGGTTGGTAGTGTCCTTGTGTATATTTGGGAAAAAATATATGACTGGGATTGTTGGAAATTGTATATTATGTAAGAATATTCAGAATTGTTTAAAATCGTATTCTCTTATATACCTCTATTTAAAAGATTTAAAAGGTGTTTTTTATGTTTTTAGTTGGATCATGTGAAAGTTTTTCCATAGACAGAAATCTTATTTAATGGTTTAAGGGCTTCCTCCATATAATTCTCTTTGGACATGACCAGCCTTCCACCTTTGGAGGTATAGTTAGATGATAAGGTATAGAAACGTATAGATATATAGATGATATAGGTATAGAAACAATGTATTTTGAGTAAATTATCAGGATCTATAGAGGCCCTTAGTCGTTGTCTGATAGGTGATTTGTTTTTTAGGATGTGTCGTGGTTACTCTTTCTTTTTTGGAGATAGATATTGGTTAGGGGTTGTGTCAATTGCAATGGTGTCACTGTGACGTTTTTCATAGTAGGGGGTGACATTTTGTTTCAACATTTTAGGAGATGGTCGCAGTATGTAGTTAGTAGAATGTGTTGTGTATTTGCGTGGATAGTGCTAGGGTATATCCTTTCTTTGAAAGTTTAAATTTCTCAGGCTTCGAGATCGGTTGTGTAGTCTATAATTATTCCTATCCCGTGAGGATGAGCATTTGTAGTTGTGATTGTTTGGGTGATATAATTTTCTACCTGGTGATCTCCCTCTAGGTGTGGTGTCTAGAGTGTGATTGGATTTTTGATTGTTTCTCTGTGCCTTTTCAACATTTTCAAGAAACCAGATTTTAAAAAAACCTTGCTAATGATACTTCTAGGGCTAGCAGAAATATGACAAAGACTAAACAATACCACACTCACCAAACACATGGCAAAAATGTAAGGTAAATTACATAAAACATCATGGTTGGCACTAACATAAGTGGAACAAGGTATTCACCTTTAGGATTATTTTTGAGGATGGCACCCTGATACTCAATATGCTGGTGGGGAGATCAAAAGTTCTTGCTGACCAACTTTGCACTCCTGCACTGTAACGAGGGAGGCTAGAGGTCTACACCATGATTGAGTGCAGATCAAAGTCAGCTCTCCCGCACTGGGTTACCCAGCCAGCACGTTGCTTCATTCACTAGAGCCAAAGAAGTGCTAACAGTTATTTGCATTGTCAGAGGTGAAAACTAAATTATCTGCTCACTGGCCCAACAGGAATCTTACCTTACTTCCTGCTCACAGACAAGACGAGGTATATATACAGAGAGTAGCAGGTGATGCATAAAGTAATTTACAGAAATCTTTTGATTTTAATAGTTTATAATGTTTTTTTTCATCACAGCTTACATGGTATCTAGCTATATGCTGATAAAAGAGACTTCAACTCCTAATCCAGAACTAGTGCTATTCCAATGAGCTCCAAAAGGGGCTTGTGATAAATACCCATATGACATGATATTAAGGTTATTAAGCTGTTTCCCACTCTTAGCTTGTGTGTCTTCCTTACAGTGTATTTGATAAGTAAACCTTTTATTAAAAATAAATCAATAAAAAACTTAAAAACATCTATTTATCACATCTGCATGTCAATACATACGAAAAGTGGACAATCTACCAAATATCCAGCATATTTACAGATTAATGCTGGCTGATTAATCTGTCAAAGCATCCATTGGGAGCCCAAACGTTGCAGTTTTCCACATGTTCCAATAAAGGTGCCTGAAGACATTGGAGTGCCTGGACCCTTATTCTAATACTGGTATTCATTAATGTGGGGATGGCATAGAATGCCGTAACGGCTTTATGGGGTTAAGGCCTTGATTTTATATTTTTGGATATTCTTCTTTTTTATTCTTTATTTTTCGTTGTACAAGAAATAACAAGGCATGTTACATTACCACAACGGCACATGTAAGCACATTGTTAGTACAATTGAAAGCATATGTGTCAGTACGGTCAATCATGATGTTTTTACTCGTGTAGTGGTATGTCTTGACAGTTTTAGCATTATGAGTTATGCACATTATAGCAGTTAAAGGCATGACCTGCTTAAACTAGTGATTAGCTAGCTATGTGCTGTGTCTGAGTGTCATAGGATTAACTCCCAGGCTATGGGCATCGATACGTTCTGTTAGTACAGTGATACGTTAGGCTAGAGGGAGCACAATAGGTATAGGAGTAGTATGCGCAGTGGTAGTACTGCTTTCTATTTTTGTTAAGCCATACTAGTGGTGTAGTACCCTATTCCCCAATTTGCCCATTATAGTACCCTGGTGGGAGATACAGAGCATGCAACTTGGGTACATTGGGTCTCATCAGGGAGGTTAACTTGCTTCCACTGAGTGAATTAAACATTTGCAACACATGAAGAAATAACAGGTAATCAAGGGCAGGACAGCGTTCGTTTGTTGTGGAGATTGTATGGCAAGTCCCGTGGTTGTCAGTGGGTAGAATGGGTGGCCATAGAGTCCTTGCGGTGGAGGCTTTTTAACCAATGCCTACCCAAGGGTGTACAGAGTTCTGTAGCCTGGTTATGTTATCCTGCTGCTCCGGTCACGCTTGCCGCTGCGGGTAGGGACTCGGGTGCCATAGTATTTTTCTCTGTTTGGGAGTTTGTACTGCCGCTTGTTTGTGCTGTTCCTTATGTTTTGTTTTCTATGGGTCCTCTGTTTCGGTAGGTGGTAGCGGGCTTTGTACCTCTTGGGGCCCGGCCAGGCGTCAGCTGGGTTGGTGAATCGCTTCTTCCGCTACGTTAAGCCAGGAGCCATATGCCGCATCCGACGTTTATCTGCCGGTGGTGCAGGAGGGTCCGGAGGCTTGTGTGGGTGTTTGTTTTCCCCTCTTCTGCTCCCTCCTTGCCTGAGTCTCTCTGTCTCGTAGCTTTTGCCGAAAGCCGCTGAAACGGCGCGTCGAGCCGCTCTTCCAATGTTGTTGGTGGGCCTCGTGGTGTGGTTTTGGAGCCTTCCGCCGCCATTTTAACTTCTGTGGTGAGGCTGGAGGTAGGCCACAGGGGCAGATGATTTACTAGGGGCCTCAGTACGCCTGGGGGTAGAGTCTGCTTGCTTGAGCCAGGATAACCCCCACCAGCTGAAGGGGTGTGTCAAGATGTGTATCTGTATGTCTGTATGCATCTGCATGTCTGTGCGTTTCTGCCAGTGTGTATCTGTGTGTCAGTGTGTATATGTGTGTGTAGCGGAGGCCTGGTATTCCACAGGTTAACTCCACTAAAGATCCCAGTGAGACTCAGGAACAAGTAGTAAAAATACCATAAAGTAGTAATTCCAGCAGGCAAAGTAATCCATGAATATTCCCATACAGATCCCAATGACTGGACGACACACAGCATCAGGAGCAGAACTGACTTTTAATTCACACAACCTCCTTTTAAAGCATTCTCCCATGCAAGGGAGGGATTCACCATAATTAGTCCAGTAGCCAATAATATAACAGTTACTTCCCACACATCTCCTCCCCTCAGTGTGACACATAATCCTATTAAACATACTGTACTTTTCCCTGAATTCTAGATGTACTGGGTGACTAACATATCCAAAATTCACCCAGATCGGACCAGGGGTTCGGGAGTTAGGTGGAGGGTGTAATTTGACCAACTGCACACGAGGTGGTATCCGAAAATGGCTCCATGCATTTTGGCCTTGCGGTCGGTCTCTGTTCGGGAGTTAAAACACATAGAAATACTAGCCATCCACAGCGAATCTTCCATTCGTATTAATTCCCTTGTTCGGTACATTGCTTCTACCGAACGAGGGGCTGCCTAGTCTCTCCGTTCGTGAGTTATGGAGCTCTGGAGGTCTCAGCGGTGTTCGGTTGTTTGAGCGTCCGATTTGAGTTCCAGGCACTCGATGACCAAACACCGCTGAGATTTTCATGCGTAAGATGGTTCGTATGCCGAACGGCGACCACACAGGCACATACAATGAATCAATTAAGCTGTGGTTTGCAGAGTGTGAACGCTTAACGAGGCGTACTCTTCTCACTGGGGTGGTCTGATGGTTCGGTAGCTTCATTCGTATGAAACTACCGAACCATCATATGAATACTACATACACTTTTACCAATATACAGGGAAACAATTACACAAATACATTCTTATACAAATCTCTATGGACAGCATCAATACAATCTGCTACAGTGTGTATGTAGGTTTACCTAACACACAGACACACACTGACACACAGGTACAAACACTCAGATACACACAGTGACACATACACACCTTGAAATGTAATGAAAGGCTCAATATTAATTCACAGAAATATTCACATCAGAATTTAGAACAACAGATCTAGATCTCGCGTCAAATTGAAAGTGACCTGGAAATAAATTAGCTTAAATCTTTACACCACATTTTCAAAGACTCTAAGGGATTTATTGGATAATCAGCTGGAGATTGATTGCAATAAGCTTGTGGTCTCCAATATTGTCTAACCATAAAGTGTAAGTATCAGAAAAGGATCACTAAATATACTTGCAAACATTTATATTTATGATCTACTAAAGAGACACTCTAGTCACAAAAACAACTTTAGTTTAATGAATCAATATTGGTGTATAGATCATGCACCTGCAGTCTCACTGCTCAATTATCTGCCATTTAGAAGATAAATCACTTTGTTTATGCAGTCCTTGGGACACATCCCTGCATGTAATGTGCACAGCCTTCCTAAACATTTCCTGTAAAGTGAGATCTAATGTTTACACTTTCTTTATTACAAATTCTGTTTAATTTATAATTTTTCTCCTACACTACAAAAGCTTGCAAGAACTTGGAGGAGACTTCTGTGTCTGATTAAAGTTTAATTTACAGAGCAGGACATTAAAGCTTCCAAAGTAAATTAACACCTGATTGAAAATGAAACCATGTCTTTTTCATTCAGGCTGTGTCAGTCACCCAGGAGAGGTGTAGCTAGGGCTGCATGGACAGAAATAATGGTGATCTGACTACTAAATGCCAGATAATTGAGCAGTGAGACTTCAGAGGCATGATCTATATACAAAAACTGCTCATTAAGCTAAAGTATCTATAGTGTCCTTTTCAAATATTTTCTCTAATAATACAGTATCCTTATTGCAAGACCTTCAGTTTAAGCATTTCCTGTGTGCTGTGTGATCATTTATTTTACATTGCTAAGTTTATGCCCTGTTATAATTGAACATATGGCTGTTTAATGGTTTTCATTTGGACTTTATTATATGTCATAATGATATCAGTATATTTCATGAATGTTAAGTTATTTTCCTCATAAGGAACACGACTCATTAATTTTATCATTTGCATCAATTTGAGGATCTGGATTTGTGTCAAACTGTGGTTCTAGATCCAAAACCAACAAGGCAGGAGTTTCTGCTACTCCTAAGATGAGGAAAGCAAAAGTTTGATACATTCTCCCACAGGGCAAAGAAACTGCCTCCACTATCTTGGGTTCCAATCTTATTTTTTTTTTATGTGAGCATGGTAGAGCAGATGTACCACAATTTTAAGCTAAAATAGACTCTTTGTTATGTTAAAAAATAAAACCAAAATGCAAAAAAATACACCTGGAAAGCCTGCAACCTTTCATTCGGGGATACCCTGATAAATCCGGAGCAGCCAGTATATGGGGCCACACCCTGTACAGAGCACCCTGTCAGCCTGTATTATGAATCAAAGAAAAGGTTTAACCCCTTAAGGACACATGACATGTGTGACATGTCATGATTCCCTTTTTTTCCAGAAGTTTGGTCCTTAAGGGGTTAAAGTTTGTTTAAGCTGCTAAACTTTTTTTAAGTGTGAAAACCTAGAATACACATTACTTTGTTGCTATCTGCAGTCTGTCAGCGTGCATCATTTGCCACCATCAATATCCACTTAGTTCTCTTTAGTCAGGAAAATATTTGGCTTTTCAGTCACTGAAATATATGAAGACTGGGACAGTCAGCTTGCAATATTCTCATCCTGCTTGATACAATTGCAACATAGTAACTAGACCGAGTATAACGGTAACTGTGACTTCCTTACCCAGTCGGCCTACACAATGAAACTCTGCCATATTGTGCTTCTTTATTCAGAACTAACTGTGCATCATAATTATGGAGCAAAAACCTTGGCATCTTGGTGTTTACTGGTGTTCTCAACAGTGTTTATGAGGAAGTACCCTTCTAGGTTCTAAAAGTGATCTCAATCTTGCCTGTTTGTCTAACTTAAAACCAATATGTAACTATAAACAGTAGTTGTGAAAGTCCATCACTCTTTTCTGAAGCTTGTAATTCAGTTTGCAATGAAGGGGTCTTTTTTTTTTTCTGTCCCAGTCCGTACCTTGACTTTAGTACATGGTAGTATTTTTTGCTTGCAATTTGTATCCCCTAACATGCGACATTAACATTAATATCATTAATGTTAATAATTAATTGGTGAAACTAAATGATTCAACGTGCAATAACTTCAGTGTTGTCAGTTTTATTCACTCACTGATTGTAATAGTTAAATTATTCCATGCAAACAGCATGGAAAAAAATAATTTGTATAAAATCTTTATTAGTGACCAAGACTAATATTATTGGATGTAATTAGTTAGTACGAAATGTCTCCATGCAGTACATTGGGCAAACGATGTAGCTTTGTCGGGTATATGGTAATGGTGAATTATAGACATATTCCAGAATAATTCTTAGGGAGCCTCTAACAGACTGCTGTAAATTTAGTTCGCAGTATATTTCTTCTATCTTCATATGAAATATGCTACAGAACATTATGAACAAGCAGCTGTTCAGTTCCTTTCGGTGGTAGCATTAGGATTGCATTTATATCATCAGTATAGAGTGGAGAAGTTTTATATTATTAGACTTGGCCTGTATGATAAAATGTTAATTTTAATTTTGGTATATGCAAAAATGGGTTTATCCCAGTTTGCTTATGTAGTCTTCCCTGCTTCCTCCAAGTACCCCCATGTGATTTCCTTTCATTCCATCCACAGATATGTAAAACAGTTTCCACTGTTATATGATATTGAGTATTTTTTCACCTTCAGATGCCTGAAAACCTGAAAGTAATCTTGTGCCATGAATAGAATGTCTTCAAAGGGTCCGACAGTGAAATTGAAGCTAGAACACAAAACATAAATAAATGATATGCATCTTGGAAATGTGGTGGATATGACAACCCTGCTTAAACCCTACATGTCACATTTCAAACCATTTGCATATTTTACCCAATATTAACAATCAATTTCTACTCTACTATATGTACTTCAAACATAAATCTGCAATATATGGGAGCACTTAATGAGCAAGTAGCAAGAAGAAATAACAGTGGAACAATTGTAGCAACAAAGTTCAAACATATTCTTGGAAAACCCTTGGTCACTACAGGGTCAATTAGTGGGATCGGACCTTGATCATGTAGTGGTCTTTTTGTTTTGTTTTTATGCAATATTAACTGTTCATCAGCTTATTTGTAACTCCATTTTATCATAAAGAAATATCTAGCAATAGGACGCTTCATAAATAATATATCTAAATTTATTTCTTTTTTTTTAAGTTTACGCTTATGTTTTCTGCTCTTTCCACCCCTCTATCCACACATACATACACACACACACAATAAAATCTCAGCATTCAAAACACGACTAGATCATACAAATTGAGGTGGAATATTACCTACAGGTTCTCTGTAGCACTGCCAAATGGAAAACAGTTGGCACTAGTCACACCTATGAATGGATGACTGGTATCAGGCAGTGTTCTCATTTAATCATGGAGGCTGGTACTAAACAGATTGAACCAGCTGTTCGTTTAATGTGGTGAAATGTGGTAGTCGTAAGTGCAGCAACATTAACCCTTCAGGCACCCATCGTGTCTTAGAGAAAAATACATTTTACAGGTTCCTTTTAATAATACTCAGCTATTCAATCTCAAAAGCTTGCCGTTCTGTGTGTCCTTAAACTCCTTGGTTGCTACAGTAACTTGCAAAATAATGATATAAAGTGCTTCTCATTTGCTTTTTTTTTTTTTTTACTAAGAGCTAAAGTACATTATTTCCTTACATAACATGTTGGCTTTTTGGAAAGAGAAATGAATGGCAAAAAAAAGATTAAATAAAAAAATCCAAACTCCATATTGTGCCACATTTTTGTCTATTATATTCTGCTGTTTGCAGAAATATTTTAATGTGCTGTAATTTAAGCCTACAGAACTGGTTTACAAATGTACAGGGATCAAGAATACAGTTTTTCTAATCTACTTCTTCACTATCCTATACTGATTCAAAACCTTATCAATTTGTCAACACCTAGGCATTAGCATAAGTATGCATATATATCAACTTGCTTCAATGGAAAGAGGAAAAAACTCAGATGATCATATGATTATATTAAAGTGTACAGTATCTTCCTTCTTAGTTACCAAACAAAATGTACAACATTAATTCAGTTGTACATAGCCACAGGGCATCCTGCTCTACTGAGCCCATCATGCTCTGCATTTCATATCTACAAAAGCTGAAAACACTCCATTCCGAGAATTACAACGGGAACCGTCAGCCCTTACACAGTTGCTATCAGTACCCTTGTGTCTTTCTAGTTTACATCACAATCAGTTAACAAGAATGTCTATGGGAAATTTAATGCACAAAATGTAAACAGGTCATCTGAATTTTATGTTTCAGAAAAACATTAAGTTGCTTTTAAAATGTTAATCTCTATCTTTATTTGTTTTCATTGTTTTGCCAAATTATGCTATTCCCTCTTATGAGAGCTAACATATATTGTTTAGAATACTGTACATTAATTACAAGATGAGTCTCAAAACACTTCTAGATACAATGCAAAAAAAGACAAAAGTAGTAAAAATGTAATTTACATTCATCTTGACATTGTCTGCATGTATATTTCTTGGTTAATGGAAATGCACTTACATATACTGACACAAAAAAATTAAGAAAAACCCAATAATAAATCCCACTGCATTATACTTGTCAGGGTGGCGGTCCAATGCCCGGGACCCAGACACAGTGTCCAGGTGGCGGTGCAGGACCGAAACCCAGTATGCCTGATGTTCAGAGTAGGAGTCACAGCGTCTGGGTCCCAGTATGCCTGATGTTCAGAGTAGGAGTCACAGGGTCTGGTGCAGGGTAACCGCACGCCCCCTGGTGTTGAGCACCAGCGTTTGTGCAGCCACATACCAAGACCCTGAATCAGCTTAAGCGGATACCAGGAACTAGGAGCATGGAAATTAGCAGACCTACCAGGAGCTCTGCAGCAAGATTGTATCCAGTACTAGAAACAAGGCAAGACTAGAGATAGGCACCAAACATGAAAACAAGACAGAACTAGTAGAACCCAGAACCAGAGAAGGATAGTAAGCTAAACCCAGAACATATACACAAGACATGAGGAAAACATGAACATAACTTGGGCAAGACTGGACAGGACTGTACATGGACTGGGTATACAAACTAAAACAAGACAAGATAACAAAGGCAAAACAAGAGGAGAAATAACTAAGTACTACATATGGAAATCATGGGGATTTAGTCACACTATATGATCATACATTGCATAAGCCTGCCAACAACGCCAATGTACTCCATATCTGGCAGGTCCTACACTGCCTAATGTATGCTAAAACAACCAAAAGACATATATAGCACTTACCTGCAAGAAAGGGCAGAAGCCTTGAGGAGCTGCCTGCAGGAACACTGAAACAGAGTGAATGATGGAAAACAAACAGGTGTGGCAACATAAAACAAACATTTAAATGAAACCTGGAGACTGGGAATCCCAGGGATGGATTACAGGAATGAACCCAGAAATCCCAGCATAAAGAAAACCAGACATAGAATAGAAAACCAAAAAAACAAGAAAAACTAAACAAGAATTGTAACAAGAGTACTGGATACTAGAAGCCAAGACCCGACATCTCCACAGAACAGAGCAGGACGTGACAATACTTTCTCCAGAGAAGTAGAAAAGTACATCACTGCTTACTGGGGTTTTGGAGCAATCAGTTGATTTTTGATTGCATCAAAACTGAAAATCGATAGCTGTCGATAAACAAACAAGAAACGCGCGTCAGGGGCACTCAGGGACTTAGAGCTGTTTAGACATTTATTCATTTGAATCTCTTAATTATACCTAGCTCGTGCCCTGAGTACACATTTTTTAACCGTCATTGCTATCTCCAGACGATTAGGGCTTCTTTTCTATACACTTTTAGCCATCTTGCTATTCTCGATATTAATTTGATGCAATTACGAAGAGATGTTAGTTTCAACTTAGAGGTTACAGAATTGTAACATTGCATTGGTTCACTGACGGGTAACAATGCAATATTGAGGCTATTCTTGCACTAATCATTCAGCAATAGATATTTAATTCGACCACTGTGGATTGCAAAACTATGTTTTGCACATGTATTTGGGAATAGGTTTCTGAAAACTTTAGAACAGAACCTCCCAATTTTGTTAATATTTAATATTTTCAGGTTGGATTTATGGTTATTTAACCTTCTTACCTAGAACTCTCTATTTTTTTGCGTTTTAATCATTGCATCAGAAAGTTTAAGACTTTACATACTAAACCCGACCCTAGAGGAAATTTTGATGCATGGTTTTGCATTAATAGTTATTTGAAAAGGATTTAAAATATCCTGCAAAGGGATCTATTTTAACCTCTACTAAATAGTTGGCATTTGCACATTGGTATATCACCATATTGAATAATAGTTCACATATATTTGATAATTGGATATTCTATCCTTGTTAATTCACTAATTTTAATAGAATTATTAAAAGTTATATTTTATTGATAGGACACTAGTTTCTTGTTTGTTTATCGCTTTTGTCTATAACCCCTTATAGAGTGTTCCTTTAGCTTCCTTTCTCTTTCCTTTTTTTGTTCTAGATAGCTGTCGTAATTACCATATGACAAATAGCAGAGTCAAAGAATGTATGCATAAATTAACCAAAAGCTGGGCAAGTACTCTTCTACTGGGTAGAAGTAGGGAACGGATATTACATGGGTTTAAGTACAGAATCTATTAATGTAATCAGATGGCTGAATTCAATTACTAATTTATTAGTCTGTGCAGATTAATACAAAACGCATCATTAATCATGACTTTGCATTGGGTTGTGTAACTCACTCTTTGAGTTGTGAAACCATGACAGTTTATCAAACTTTGTATTTTATCTAAGACCCAACATTGTAGTAGGTTCTGCTAGAATAAAATGAAAAGACCAGAGTGAGAGATGGATATTGGGCTAAGAAATATGGGGGTAAAATGACTACTGTTGAGGTAGAAATATCCCTGGACTGTGACCAATACAGACTTTAGTAGTAAATATATAGAGTGTGTTGTAGTAGAGAGAGGGCCCTATTGAAAGTTCTGGTACATAGTGTTCTTTGGGGAACATTCATGTCTGCAGATAAAGTCTGGCTGTCACTGTTCTCCCTGTGCCATCCAGACGGCTAGGCGTGGCTCCCCACAGGTGTCTTGCAGGGGATTTGGTCCTGGGTCCTTCGGTATCCTGTGCCTGCTTTCCTGCCTCTGAGCCCCTGCTAAACTTATTCTTTAGTGTGGTTCTAGCTCTGTTTACCTTGCCTTGTCTGCAGTACTAAGGGGCTGGACTTCTCCTGTGGCTACTTTAAGTCCACCTGAGGCAACTTGCAAATTAGCTGCTCATTAGCCAGGTATAAAACACTGCCTCTCCCTGAGGACAGGGTCAGTTCATTGTTTCCTGTAGCTGTTGCCTATTTTCCCTGATTTCTAGACTGACTTGGCTTGTGACCTCTGCATTTGGATATTTCGTTATTGTCTTTTCTCTGCCTGCCCTGATCTTTGGAACTGTGCCTGACTACTCTCCTGGATTTGCTCTTGTCTGTTTCTACGTACCCAGTTATTGTTCTTGCCAAGCCCCCATGCACAGATTCACAGCCCAGGTGGATTCTTACCTGGTTACCGTGGGTTGTGATTATCTGCAAGGGTGAGCAAATAGCTCTGCACTACGGACTCCAACCAAGGCAAGCCCTTACACTGGCTATGATCTGTTCCAGAAGGTACTAATGAAGCACCAAGGGTAAAAAAAATTACACTATAGGTACAAAACTAGAACATTTAATCCCGTAAGGACACATGACAGGTGTGACATGTCATGATTCCCTTTTATTCCAGAAGTTTGGTAATTAAGGGGTTAAAGGGACATTATAGGCACCAGAACACCTACAGTTTAATGTAGTTGTTCTGGTAAGTATAATAGCTCCCTTCAGGCATTTTCATGTAAACACTGCCTTTTCAGAGGAGAAACGGTATTTGGCCCCACCACCGTGCAGATTTTAGCCAATCCCATGGTTTCCCTATGGGAAAGTATGGGATTGGCTAAAAATCGGCTATTTTGATGATGTCACAAAGGGGGCGGAGCCAATGCTGGCCAACCCGCACGACACTGGAAATAAGGTGAGTTTCAAACTTTTATAGGGGAAATAAGGGGGGGCAAGCCACCTAAATGGTGGATTTAGCACTATAGGGTCAGGAATACATGTTTGTTTTCCTGACCCTATAGTGATCCTTTAAGATTGGATTAACCTGTGATACAATGTTATTGTATCTCTATTTATGCAAGTCATACCAAACTGATGCACACTTGTCTGTGACTTTAGTTGTTCCATGCAACTGGCTAAGATCTGATGTGTTTTGAAATAGCATTGTTATGTGTTATGACCGATGTAAGTCACAATGTCCACCTTTGGTTGGAGTCTGTGCACCATTAGTTATGTTTTAAGTAATCAGAACATTCACAATTCATCATTTTCAGCAGCGAGTCTCCAATTTGCTTGAGTACAAATTTCTCAAACTATGAACCTGGTCCCTATCCATCAATAGAACTTGCTGTATGTGCCAAAGTCCCAATTACTACTGCAGACCATTCTCCTGGCATTATAGCACACAATTCATTATCCAAACCATTCTTTCTGTGATGATGGCTGGCACATGCAGGTGCTAGTTTTTTATTGCAAATTATATGAAGTCATTGTGCTACTGCTATAAAACAACACAAAATGACTTGACTGTATGCACTGGCGTACATATAGCGGTCGCAGGGGTCGCAGCTGCGGCCAGGCCCGTCAGTCCAGGGGGCCCGGCCACCTCACGGGCCCCCGATTCCCTGGTTCCCCACCATCATTTGCGGCCCCGGCACGTGCGGAAAACCGCCGGGCCCGGTCTACGATGCAGCGTCACTCCTCCCAGCTTTCACTGAGAGCCCGCGCAGGAGGAAGCAGAGGGAGTCAGAGTGGGAACTCTGACTCCCATCAACCTGAGCCACCACTGGACCCCAGGGAAAGTCACCCTCCTGCAAGTAAAAGGTAGGAAACAGGAGGGTGACTTAAATATTATGTGCGTGTGTGTGTGTGTTTGTTTGTTTGTATGTATGTATCTGTGTCTATCTGTCTGTATGTATGAGTGCTTGTCTGTTTGTATGTATGTGTCTTTGCATGTATGTCTTGTGTGTGTGTGTCTGTCTGTCTGTATGTGTCTGTCTATCTGTTTGTATGTGTGTGTGTTTGTCTATCTGTCTGTATGTATGTATGTATGTGTGCCTGTCTGTTTTTATGTATGTATGTGTCTTTGTTTGCATGTGTGTGTGTGTGTCTATCTGTATGTGTGTGTGTGCCTGTCTGTATGTATGTGTGCCTGTCTGTCTGTTTGTATGTATGTTTGTCGTGTGTGTCTGTCTCTGTCTGTATGTATGTGTGCGTGTCTGTATGTATGTGTCTGTATGTATGTGTCTGTATGTATCTGTGTGTGTGTGTCTGTCTGTCGGGTGGGAGGGGTGTTAGAGGAAGGGGGCCCCATGGGGTTGTTTTGCACTGGGGCCCCATGGGTTGTGTGTACGCCACTGACTGTACGGTAGGTGAGACAGGTTGAAGATCAGGACAGGTAGCTTAGGAGCTGAACCAGAAGACCATCCAAGCTTCAGCAAGATAGGGCAAATTGAAAGGTCAATTGAAAAAATGGGCACAAGGAAGTTGGTGATGTATCTACAAAGAGGGAAAAAGTCGGTTAGGGAACTGTATAATGGATGAAAATAAGATATATAATTCAGGAACTGAATCTTTAGAGTAATAATGACTCCAACAAGTTCTATTTAAAGGAGTAACTCCTTATTGGTACCACACCGTGTTCAAAGAAACACTTTGGACGCCAACCCAAATCAAAGGGACACTCTAAGTACATAAACCACTAGAGTTTAAGTCCATTGAACCCAAGAGGCACTGTGAGGGAGTGGCATTTACCTTCCTCCCTGGATTCCCTGTTTTCTATTCTGTGGTTTTGGTTAATAGGGTAGAGGTAACACTGTGCCCTTTAACTTAAGCAGTACAATGTGTGTCCACTGTGTGTATTTTTACTTTGAAATGTGTATCTGCAAGTAGGATGTGTGTGCATGCGTATCTAGAAACATAGAAACATAGAATGTGACGGCAGATAAGAACCATTCGGCCCATCTAGTCTGCCCAGTTTTCTAAATACTTTCATTAGTCCCTGGGCTTATCTTATAGTTAGGATAGCCTTATGCCTATCCCACGCATGCTTAAACTCCTTCACTGTGTTAACCTCTACCACTTCAGCAGGAAGGCTATTCCATGCATCCACTACCCTCTCAGTAAAGTAATACTTCCTGATATTATTTTTAAACCTTTGTCCCTCTAATTTAAGACTATGTCCTCTTGTTGTGGTAGTTTTTCTTCTTTTAAATATAGTCTCCTCCTTTACTTTGTTGATTCCCTTTATGTATTTAAATGTTTCTATCATATCCCCCCTGTCTCGTCTTTCCTCCAAGCTATACATGTTAAGATCCTTTAACCTTTCCTGGTAAGTTTTATCCTGCAATCCATGAACCAGTTTAGTAGCCCTTCTTTGAACTCTCTAAGGTATCAATATCCTTTTGAAGATAGGGTCTCCAGTACTGTGTACAGTACTCCAAGTGAGGTCTCACCAGTGTTCTGTACAATGGCATGAGCACTTCCCTCTTTCTACTGCTAATACCTCTCCCTATACAACCAAGCATTCTGCTAGCATTTCCTGCTGCTCTATTACATTGTCTGCCTACCTTTAAGTCATCAGAAATAATCACCCCTAAATCCCTTTCCTCAGATGTTGAGGTTAGGACTCTATCAAATATTCTGTACTCTGCCCTTGGGTTTTTACGTCCAAGATGCATTATCTTGCACTTATCCACATTAAATGTCAGTTGCCACAACGCTGACCATTTTTCTAGTTTACCTAAATCATTTTCCATTTGGCTTATCCCTCCTGGAACATCAACCCTGTTACATATCTTAGTATCATCCGCAAAAAGACACACCTTACCATCAAGACCTTCTGCAATATCACTAATAAAAATATTAAAGAGAATGGGTCCAAGTACAGATCCCTGAGGTACCCCACTGGTGACAAGCCAAAGCTTCGAATATACTCCATTGACTACAACCCTCTGTTGCCTGTCACTCAGCCACTGCCTTACCCATTCAACAATATTGGAATCCAAACTCAAAGATTGTAGTTTATTGATAAGCCTTCTATGTGCAACAGTGTCAAAAGCCTTACTGAAATCTAGGTAAGCAATGTCTACTGCACCACCCTGATCTATAATTTTAGTTACCCATCTGCATGAAAGAGTGTACCAAGAGTCCCCACAAAATGATTTATGATAGCTGCCCTGTTAACAGCTGTGCAGTATACATACATTAGATATATTTGCCCACAAAATAATCTTTGATTACATTAAAAGTGACTTTATCGAAACAATCATTTTATCAAATGAGTTCCATGTTTTATTAGGTAACAGTAAGTGATGATTATGTGATTTGGGAATGATTGCAGATGTTGTGAATATAACTGGATGGCTATAATGGCATAATTTAGAATATTTATCCATATGCATGTAACAGAAATGGTGCGTTATGATGCAATTTACAGGAAAATTATTAGCAACCCATCCATGGTATAGAATTATCAGGAATTCAAAGAGAATGCTAAGTGAATTTCAAATTTAAAAGGTTAATCTAACCCTTTGTTTTACTGGCTATTTTGTACATGCACCCGCTCCCCTATAACCTAAATATAAAGGGTGAAATTTGCATGGAATGCAGCGCCGGGTGAAGCTACAAGTGCTGCCTTCAACGCCCCATATCACGTCAGCGGTGCCAGATTGTGGTCCAATTAAATACTTCTCAAACAGACGCATTTGTTTGGACAATTTCTCTGCCTCAGAGCAAATGGGTCCAGGTAGGGGAGGGAGGAAATAGGTAGACAATACAGGGAGGGGAGGGACTGCTCTGTGGGCGAAAAGAACAAGCCAGCTATACTTTTAGTCAGCTATTCTTTAAATTTTGATACAATTATTTACATTTTATAGGAACTCCATCATGCTTAAAGGGGCATTCCAAGCACCATAACAGCAATGCTGCAGGAGGAGCGAAGGACGGACTGGTTGTGGGTGTTACATAGAGAGTAACACCAACAAAGTCCAGAAAATGGCCGTGCTGGAACATGGTATGGTGATTAAATCTCATTATTTTGCATTGAATACATCATGTATATCTTTGATACATAATGCATTGAATGTATTTGGGGCTAATTTAGGCAAAGCATTTTTTACTTTACAGCTTCACTTTAAAGGAAGCTCTGTGTGCAGTCTCTAAAATATCATGGCCTCTGTCAAATTGGCAGCACCAAAAGGTTTAACAGCAGTGTGACCACTCTAAAATGGATCATTTTAATTAGACATTGTTGAATCCTGTAAAGTATTTGGAAACATGTAGTGACTATGGTGAAAGGAGGAGCCAGGGCTGTCTTTAATGCGGGCAAACAGGGCAGCTTCCCCGGGCCCAGTTAATACTGGGGGGGCCCAAAGCAGCTGCCCCATGGCCCCGCTGCTAATCTTACCTTATCACCCACGGGCCTGCCAGTGCAGTCGGGGCCCACACATTAAGCAGGCCCACCAAGTGGTCCATGCACTTACAGCCCCCTGGTGGACTTGTATCAGCAGGGGCCCGGTCAGGTGCTGTCGCCATTTAACACCAACAGGGCCCCCTTACTTTTCGGCCGCACTGGGAGGAAGAGACTGCCTCCTCCCAGAGAAAACACAGAGCCGCTCGGGAGGGCAGAGGAGTAGAGGTAGGCAGTGAGGAATAAGGCTTGGGAGTGTGATCCTTACTCCCAACAACCTCAGGCACCACACTGGATCCCAGGAAGCCACCCTTCAGCAAAAGGTAGGAAACTGGAGGGTGGGTTTCCAAATGTAAATTTTGCATGTCTGTTTCTGTGTCAGTTTGTGCCAATATGTGTATCAGTATGTCTATCAGTTCTCACCGTGACATCCAGATGGCCAGACAAGGTCGCCCCAGAAGTGCCTGACAGGGGATTTGAACCTGGGTGCTTTATGGTTCGAAGCCTGTGTTCCTGTCACTTCAGTTCTTGTTTTAGCCTGAAGCTTATCCTTGCCATGTCACTGGGGGCTGGACTTAATCTGTGACTGCTCCTGTCAATCATGGTCCATCTCTAGATAATCACTAATTAGTCAGGTATAAGACACTGCCTCTCTTTCAGTGAAGTGTCAGTTTATTGACTCTGGTTCTGCGATTTGGTTCCTGTTTTCGTATCCTGAGCCAGTGTTGTTTAGAATGATTCCAGCTTTCAACTTTGGCTTGTTTCTTCGATTTCTCTGACCTCTGGCTACCCCTGACTTCGGCTTTCCACGATTAGTCTTCTGTTTGTCCTTGCCTGTACTGCAACTTGGAGTATATCCCTGCACAGCCTCACAGGTCAGGAGAGTTCTTACCTGACCACCTTGGTCTGTGTTTATTTGCAAGGGTGAGTATATATCTCTGCATACCGGACTCCACATCAGGTAAGACCCTGACAGTCTGTCTGTGGTGTGTGTCAGTATGTCGGTGTGTGTCAGTATGTCTGTCAGTTTATGTATCTGTCTGTGTCAGTATATCAGTCAGTCTATGTGTCTGTATGTAATTATGTCTGACAGTATATGTATGTGGGTATCTGTATGTAGTCAGTTTATCTGTATGTGTGTCAGTGTTTGTATCTGTTTGTCTGTGTATCTGCGTATGTGTCAGGTTGTGTATCGGTATGTCTGTACTGCATGTGTGTCAGTGTCTGTATATCTGCATGTGTGTCAGTGTGTGTGTGTGGCAGACCGCCTGGCACCCCGACTGGGTACCTCTGGCAACCCGACTGGTTGCTTCATCTAAGTGCTGCTTCTAAGTGTGTGGTTGGAGATATTCTGGATAGTTTTACAGAAACTTCAACTGTCTAAGATTTTTGCTAAGAGTTTTCTTTTCTACTGTTACAGGAAAGATTCATCTGTAGGAAAAGGTTACTGATTGCACAAGGATTTCCTGTTGGTAACTATAAGGCATTTGATTTGATTAGTTAGCTACTTGCTATTGATTGCTGGTTAATTAGCTATTGTTTGCAAATAAGCATAGGCCTACCCAGGTGTTAAACATTCCTAGTGGGTGGTGCTTTTAGGAGTTATATAAGGGCTTGGCTAATAGAGCTTGATTGCTTCATCTAAGTGCTGCTTCTAAGTGTGTGGTTCGAAATATTCTGGAGAGTGCTGCTTCAAAGTGTGTGATTGGAGATATTCTGGAGGTAATCTGAGGTATTCAGGAGGACAAACATTTAAGATTTGTTTGATTTAAATTATTCACCTTATTGAAATGGCAGCCTTAGTTCAGTGTAATAGTTGTGATGCATTTGTTTCACGTTCCACTTTTTGGAGATTTGGATGTGTTCTTATCTGTAGACAGTTCTCTAAATTGTGGCAGGATATTGTATTTTTGAAGTCTGATATTTGTAAATTATCTGGTAAATAAACTGAGGCCGGAACTGCTGCAAAGCCACAGCCGCAGAGACGTACTAGGAATGTCAGATGGATTACTGAAGGATCTGGTAGACTTAGAGTTGTGGATAAAAGGCATATTGCACAGTCTGTTGCTCTACATCAGGGGTAGGCAACCTGCGGCACTAGTGCCATGCACGGCACTCGAGGTGTCTTTCCACGGCACTCAAGGCTGCTAGAGCCAAACAGGATCTGGCCTATCAGGAGTCTCAGTGAAACTTCAGATATCTGCTAATACAAAGAGGTAGTGAAGGACAATCCTCAATTTATGCATTGCAGCACTTAGAGGAAGTGATCTCAGATCACTTCCTCCCAGCACTTGTGAATGGGAATCCACACTGTAGTAGATCAGCCCACAGCTGATGTTGCAGCTCCTGTCCTTGACCTGTACCTGCCCAGGCTGGTCCCCACTGGAACCCAGGGAAGCCACCCAAACTGCTAGATATACACAGACCTGCAGAATAAGCCTCCCCTCATACAAATAATACGAACAGCCCACACACAAGCATACACACAATCCCCACAAACGCAACACCACTAACAATCTACATACATGCACACAATCCCACATGCAGCCTCTCACATGCAAAACCCCAAACAGCCCCCATACACTACCTAACACACAATGTGACATATCCATCTACACACAATTCCACAAGCAGCCCTCATACACAGCCCACATTCATATGTATCATACACGATACCATAAACTACTAATGAACATATACAATATAATAGCTCATATACGCACAAATACAACGATACAAAGCAATTACAGTATAAATAACACAAGCAGAATACGGCAGCACACACAACTCAATTTAAAAAATAGGATCGGCAGGGCCGTTTGAAGGAATTTGAGGGCCCCAAGTAAAATGGACATGGTGCCCCCCTTCCCCCTGCACGCAAAGCCTACAGGAACCACAGCATAGCCATACAGTTTAAGTTCACCCACACTTTATATAAATAAAGGTTTACAGTGCAAATATTGCTGTTGCATATAATGTGCATAAAACTTGAACATTTTCAACAATTGAAAATTCCCTGTGTTCTCCTCATCTCCCCTTCTCCTCACCCCCTCCCTGTGTTCTTCTCACCCCCCCTCCCTATGTTCTCCTCACCCCCCCTCCCTGTGTTCTCCTCATCTCCCCTTCTCCTCACCCACTCCCTGTGTTCTCCTCATCTCCCCTTCTCCTCACCCCCCTCCCTGTGCTCTCCTCATCTCCCCTTCTCCACCCCCTCCCTGTGTTCTCCTCATCTCCCCTTCTCCACCCCCTCCCTGTGTTCTCCTCATCTCCCCTTCTCCACCCCCTCCCTGTGTTCTCCTCATCTCCCTTTCTCCTCACCCCCCCCCTTCCTGTGTTCTCCTCATCTCCCCTTCTCCACCCCCTCCCTGTGTTCTCCTCATCTCCCCTTCTCCACCCCCTCCCTGTGTTCTCCTAATCTCCCCTTCTCCTCACCTCCCCCTCCCTGTGTTCTCCTCATCTCCTCACCCCCCCTGTGTTCTTCTTACTCCTCCCCCTCCCTGTGTTCTTCTTACTCCTTCCTCTCTCCCTATGTTCTTATTTCTGCCCCAATGTTCTTCTTACTCCTCCCCCCTCCCTATGTTCTTCTTACTACTCCGCCCTATGTTCTTCTTACTACTTCTTACTTGCTCCCCTCCCACCCTCCCCCTGTGTCCATCGTATTCCCCTCCCCCTGTGTCCTTCTTATTCCCCTCCCCCTGTGTCCTTCTTATTCCCCTCCCCCTGTGTCCTTCTTACTCCCCTCCCCGTGTCCTTTTTACTCCCCTCCCCCGTGTCCTTCCTACTCCCCCGCCTATGTTCTTTTTACTCCCTCTCTCCTTCCCTCCCTATGTTCTTCTCACCTCCCCTTCCCTGTAGCGTGGCCGAGCTCAGGGTGCATTTCCTGTCAGTCCGGCCGGGAACAGGAAACTGAATCTCCTGTACCGCGTGGTACCCGGCCGGACTGACAGGAGGAAGAGGAGCTCGGCCACGCTACAGGGAAGGGGAGGTGACGAGAAGGGCAGTGCTGCAGCCGCCTGAGACTCTCTATAGAGCTCTCAGGCAGCTGCAGCCTTATAGGAAGCGCCGGCCCTGCTTGGGGGCCCAGGCCAGCTCGGGACCCAAAGCAATTGCTTGGTTAGCTTGCCTGGTAGCGACGAGCCTGAGGATCGGCACGCTACGGGACATCACAATCCTATATCGGCACAGTGCTGCTAAAAGGTTGCCTACCCCTGCTCTACATAATTCATTTTCTGCACTTTCAGAGTGTAATGGTATTATGGAGACATTCTCAGGCACCAGGTGTAGTGGTGTTATGGAGAAAGGCACTGAGGGTAGTGGTGTTGTGTGTGTGGTGACATTCTGTCATCAAACTAATATGGTGACCAGGGGTCATGTGACCAAGCTCATGTATGCCTTTCTTACAGGGGGATAAGCTTTACCCTTTGATATGGTAATTGGGCAATTAAATACATTTACAAGTCAGGAAAGAGATAATCACTTGCCCCTATCTCCATTCCTCTCTGTTCCTTCTTGACTGTGCTGCAGAGCAGATGTTCAGATGCCCTGTTCTAGCATGTTGAACTATGTTACACTCTGTTGCTTCCTTTTCTTCCTTGGTGTATGTGATTTTGAACTTGCAGCATTGAGCCATTACTAGATGTGAAGGCCTAACCGTGGGTGAGATCAAACGTGTGGGAAAGGGGATTACTATATAGATAGATAGATTTAAAAAGGGTTGTTGCTCCGTGGGTCTGGACTGTGTGTTTGTGATAAATTTATAGTATTGTGTTGTTGCTGTGATCCTTGTCTGTAGATAGCACGGTCCTCTAGGGCAAAAACATGCACAGTCCTTTTATTTTCTTATAATCCCGGCAACTTTATTGTAAATCCACACAGGAGACAGCAGTAAATGAAAACATAAATCCCTTTAAACAAAAACCTAGCTCGTCTGAGCACTAACTAATATCAGGTTTCCTATCTCTCAGGGGTTAAACTAAACAAAACAATATTGGTTTCACCAACCTAGAGTCTTTGTCCACTCTCAGCACTCCAGTCTTTAGCCAGCCTGCTGCTCCCAGCCTTTCAGAGAGAAACAAAACATTCTCTCCTTTACCTGCCTAGCAGGGTTTATTCCCACTGCTGCAGCCGATTACCTGCAGCTGGGCAGTAGGTTGGAGACGGTCCAAAAACCCTGGCCTGGATCTATGTCTTCCAAAAAAAACGCTAAACTGCGGAGTGGAGCATTGGCCCTCCCTTCTCTCCAAATGCTCCACCCCAGGGGCCCATAACTAAACAATCATTCCGATTATATACACAGAATCATACTCTCCCCCTGGGGTTAAAAATCATATGCCTCTCTGAACAATCTTGACGAGATATAGACTCCCTCACAGACCACCCCATTCACCTTATCACATATCCCCCTCCCCAGCTCAGACCCATCGGGGCGAGCGGCCTGGGACCATAAACAGTGAACACGGGAGAGGCCATCTGCATTACCTTGGGCAGTTCCAGCCCTGTGAGTAATAGTAAACTGGTAAGACTGAAGGCTGAGGAACCATCTAGTCACCCTGGCATTCTTTTCTTTGTTTTGCCTCATCCATGTTAAAGGAGCATGGTCCGTGATCAGTGTAAAACATCTCCCTAGTAAGTAATATCTCAGGGATTCTAAAGCCCACTTTATCGCCAGGCATTCCTTTTCCACTACGGAGTACCTCTGTTCATGGGGATTCATTTTCCGGCTCAGATACATGACAGGATGTTCCTCTCCTTCATGCACCTGGGACAGAACTGCGCCAAGGCCCACATCAGACGCATCGGTCTGTACCACAAAAGGTTTAGTGAAATCCGGAGCCACCAAAACAGGGTCAGCACACAAGGCTCCCTTCAAGACTTGAAAGGCATGCTCCGCTTCCGGGGTCCACTTAACCATTATCGGGCCTTTTGCCTTAGTAAGTTCAGTCAGTGGGTTGGCAATAGTAGCGTACCCAGGGATGAACCTGCGATAGTAGCCGGTTAACCCCTTAAGGACACATGACATGTGTGACATGTCATGATTCCTTTTTATTCCAGAAGTTTGGTCCTTAAGGGGTTAAGCCTAAAAAAGCCCTGACTTGCTTTTTAGTTACAGGACGTGGCCAACTGGTGATGGCTGCTACTTTGCTCTCTTGTGGTTTAAGGAGCCCCCACCCGATAGTGTACCCCAGATATTTTGCTTCTTCTAGCCCTAAAGAACACTTAGCAGGGTTAGCTGTCAAACCGGCAGCCCTAATACTATCCACAACCGCCTGAACCTTCATCAAGTGGGTTTCCCAGTCCACACTGTGAATCACCACATCATCCAGGTAGGCGGCTGCATACTGTCGGTGGGGGTGAAGTATCTTATCCATCATACACTGAAATGTTGCTGGGGCACCATGCAACCCAAATGGCAGTACGTTATATTGGAACAACCCATCAGGGGTAGAAAACGCGGTTTTCTCTTTTGCTTTCTCTGTCAGGGGTACCTGCCAGTATCCTTTGGTGAGGTCCAAGGTGCTCAGATATCTGGCCTTACCTAATCGCTCTATTAGCTCATCCACACGAGGCATCGGGTAGGCATCAAACTTAGAGATATCATTTAGCTTACGGAAATCATTACAGAAACGGATTTCCCCATTTGGTTTGGGCACTAACACAATTGGGTTGTTCCACTAACTTTGTGATACTTCAATCACCCCCAACTCAAGCATCTTTTTAACCTCTGCACTAACCGCTTCACGTCTAGCCTCAGGTATCCTGTAGGGCTTCAGATTGATCTTCTTCCCAGATTCAGTTAGGATATCATGTTTGATTATATGTGTTTTTCCTGGTATTGGGGAAAACACATCCCTATTTTTAGACACAAACTCCCTGACTTCCTGTTTCTGATGGGGGGCAAGAGTATCAGCGACATGCACCTCCGGACCCTGCTCACTAGTGGCTTGAGTAGGTTTATCTCTGGTCAGGATGAGAACCTCTCGTTCTACCCATGGCTTCAATAAATTTATATGATATGTCTGTTCTGGCTTCCGTCGGCCTGGCTGTCTTACTTTATAGTTCACGTCACTGATCCGCTCAGTGATTTCATATGGCCCTTGCCAGCTGGCTAAGAACTTGCTTTCTACCGTGGGAACGAGAACTAGAACCCTATCACCTGGTTTGAATACTCGTAGCCTAGCGTTCCGGTTATAGCTTGCTTGTTGGGCTCTCTGGGCCTTTTCCATGTTTTCCCTAACTATGGGAATTACTGCTTCGATTCGCTCCTGCATTTGTGCTACATGCTCTATAAGACTGTGATGGGGGGTATACTCTTGTTCCCATGTTTCCTTGGCAACATCCAGTATGCCTCTTGGATGCCTACCATACACTAACTCGAAAGGTGAAAACCCTGTGGAAGCTTGCGGGACTTCTCTAATAGAAAACATCAGGTAGGGTATGAGATAATCACAGTTTTTTCCATCCTTGTCTATCACCTTCCGCAGCATAGCCTTTAGAGTTTTATTAAACCTCTCCACTAATCCATCAGTTTGCGGATGGTATACTGAGGTTTTCAGCTGCCTGATTCTGAGCAATTTGCACAAATCACGCATGATTTTTGACATAAAAGGGGTTCCCTGATCTGTGAGAATTTCCTTTGGTATACCCATCCTGCTAAACATCATCAGTAACTCCCTTGCAATATTTTTAGAGGTGGCATTCCGTAGAGGTACTGCCTCAGGATACCGTGTTGCATAATCAACAACAACTAAAATGTACTGATGTCCTCTAGCGGACCTAGGCAACGGCCCTATCAGGTCCATTGCTATTCTTTCAAATGGAACCTCTATGATGGGAAGGGGTACCAACGGACTACGAAAGCCCTTATGCGGAGCTTTCAGTTGGCATTCTGGGCAGGATTTACAAAACCTCTCTATTGCCGAAAATACTCCTGGCCAATAGAATCGGGACAGAATTCGTTCCCTCGTTTTTTCAAAACCAAGGTGCCCACCTAACACATGGCTATGGGCTAGTTTTAAAACAGTGTTTCGGTGAGATTGGGGAACTAACAGCTGTTCTGCCTCCTCTTCCCCCTTCTTCTCTACTCGATACAGCAGATTATTTTTCACCATGAAATAAGGAAAGCTTACGGCCTTGTCAGGCTCCACCCTTGTACCCTCCACCATTTGCACATTCTCTCTTGCAGCTGTCAAGGACATATCTCCCCATTGGGCTGCCCGGAAGTTACCAGGGGGATTCTGAGATCCTTAAACTCCACTTCCTCTATAGGGTCTTCAGTATCGGGAGGTTCTACCTCAT
Source organism: Pelobates fuscus (assembly GCF_036172605.1). NCBI lineage: Eukaryota > Metazoa > Chordata > Amphibia > Anura > Pelobatidae > Pelobates > Pelobates fuscus. Next base: position 178,453,843 of record NC_086322.1, read on the forward strand.
TACCCAGGCACACCAAGGGTGTCTCTTGCTCGTTACCCAATTCACATTCTAAATCGGAGAAAGGAAAAATATTCTCTATACACTCTACCCCGGGTAGCTCCTCAGAGCACATTTTTGGATGAGCAGAGCACTTTTCCCATAGGTGGCAGAAATGGGGAAAGTCCCTCCCTAATACCACATCATACGGTAATAGGGGCACTACCCCTACGGAGCATTTAACCTCCCCTACCTCGGTGCCAAACTCAACCCCTGCCGTGGGGTATGTGTGGGTGTCACCATGTATACACACAATATCAATCACTTGTCTGGTATCTATTTTCCCTGGCTGGAGCAGAACACTTTTTATCAAGGTAACCTCACTCCCTGAATCAATTAGAGCTTGTACATTCTTTCCTTCCACCCTCACCATTATTAAATGCATTGCATTAATAGCACTAGTCACCACACACATCTTTGAGCAAGTCAATACAGTCCTATGCAGAGCCCTTGTCCCTACATCACACTGCATGGGCTCTTCATTCTCTGGACAGTTCCGTGCAAAATGTCCAAGCTCATGGCATTTAAAGCACCGGAGTTGTCCCTCAGCTTGGTCTTGTAGCCGTACTGGAGCTGGTGGGGACCTTCTGCCACCCCGGTCATATGGTTCAAGGTTCGGTACAAAGTTTTGTCTTTTGTTTCCCACTTTCCCGCTTATCCAGTTGTTAGCCGGTCGGGACCTCTGATGAGGATCAATACTGTATGGCTCCTTGGCAACCAAATACCTCTCAATCAGGCACATCATTGCTTCTGGATCCTGAGGGTCCCCTTGGCAGACCCATGGTCGCAGTCCTGTTGGCAGGTGTCTGAGAAAACGGTCCATCACAACCATTTCCACTATCTTGGTTGCAGGGTTGCGCTCTGGCTCCAGCCACTTCTGAGCGAGCCTGAGCAATCCATACATCTGGGCTCTGGTAGGTTTACTCACATCGTATGCCCAATTATGAAACCTTTGGGCTCTAATGGCTGGTGTTACGCCAATGCGCTTTAGAATTTCTGCTTTAAGCTGCGTGTAATCCTGGGTCTGGTCAGAAGGTAGGTCTTCATAGGCTTTTTGGCACTCCCCACTCAGGCATGGAGCTAGAAGCCCTGCCCACTGGCCCAGTGGCCATCTTTCCCGGGCAGCAACCCTCTCGAAAGTGGTGAGATAAGCCTCCACATCATCTATCTCCGTCATCTTATGCAGGAAGTCAGTGGCACGGATACGGGATCCCCTTTCACCAGGGGGGCTCCCTGCAGATGGCAATATCCCTCTCTGCAACACCTCAGTAAGGATAGCCCTATCCATCTGCTGGGCTTCCTTCAGGTTCTCAACCTGTGCAACCAGTAGACGATTTGTTTCCTGTTGTACAGCAGTTGCCTGTACCAGAGCTTTCACCAGTTCCTCCATTATAGCACCAAGCAGGTAACAGTCTTAAAGGTACAGTGCTGCTTGTTTGATTAACAGGTCTGCCAAAATAAAAGTCCTCAAACAGACAACCGGATGACTGGCACACCCACAGACCCTCAATGTGCTACTGTGCCCGCATTCTCCACCATATTGTGATCCTTGTCTGTAGATAGCACGGTCCTCTAGGGCAAAAACATGCACAGTCCTTTTATTTTCTTATAATCCCGGCAACTTTATTGTAAATCCACACAGGAGACAGCAGTAAATGAAAACATAAATCCCTTTAAACAAAAACCTAGCTCGTCTGAGCACTAACTAATATCAGGTTCCCTATCTCTCAGGGGTTAAACTAAACAAAACAATATTGGTTTCACCAACCTAGAGTCTTTGTCCACTCTCAGCACTCCAGTCTTTAGCCAGCCTGCTGCTCCCAGCCTTTCAGAGAGAAACAAAACATTCTCTCCTTTACCTGCCTAGCAGGGAGGGGTTTATTCCCACTGCTGCAGCCGATTACCTGCAGCTGGGCAGTAGGTTGGAGACGGTCCAAAAACCCTGGCCTGGATCTATGTCTTCCAAAAAAACCGCTAAACTGCGGAGTGGAGCATTGGCCCTCCCTTCTCTCCAAATGCTCCACCCCAGGGGCCCATAACTAAACAATCATTCCGGTTATATACACATAATCATACTCTCCCCCTGGGGTTAAAAATCATATGCCTCTCTGAACAATCTTGACGAGATATAGACTCCCTCACAGACCACCCCATTCACCTTATCACATTGCCTTCTAATAAATACCTTTTAATGTAGACGAACCTTGTGTATTTTATATATATATATATATATATATATATATATGTATATATATATATATATATATATATATATATATATATTAGTTTGGTGATTTACCACACATTGTGGAGACAGGCTCAGGCACTAAGGGTAGTGGTGTTGTGGAGACAGGCTTGGAGACTATGGTGAGGCCTAATAGAAAGCAGTTGTTGTTGGGGGATTCAATCATAAGAGGTGTGGAGATGGACAATGGTAATCTTGTGAGATGTCTTCCCGGAGCTACTGCTCACAGAGACAGTAGACATATTTGTAATATTGTTAAGCGAGCAAAGCAGGAAGGGGAATTGGATGTACTTGTCCATCTAGGGACAAATGACTTGGCTTGCAATGAGGTTTCAGAGGTAGAGGAAGTTTTTAGTGTTTTTGCCAATGATATACGGCAGGTTGCTTCCACACTGTCATTCTCTGAAGTTCTGCCTGTGCATTACACTCAGAATGACAGCCGGATGCGTATTAGGGACTTTAACTTGTGACTTGGTGAATGGTGTCGGGAGCAAGGATATGACTTTATTTCTCATGGTAGCTCTGTTTGGAATGGAAATAAACTATACAAAAAAAGATGGTTTGCATCTTTCTCAAAAGGGAACAAATGTTCTCAGTGAGCAGTTCAGAGGTTTTGCTAGGATGTATTTAAACTAGGAGAGGGGGGCAAAAGGGTGATAAAACATCAATCCAACTGTCCCCCAAAACAAGGACAGAAGGTGCCTGTAGAGTTGTGTGTTAAAAAATGATACGCTTAGATTCACGTCTACAAATGCTTGCAGTTTAGGAAATAAGAGCCATGAACTTGTGGCAATAATGGCAACTGATAATGTAGATTTAGTCGCTGTTACTGAGACATGGTATAATGAGAAAAATGACTGGGGCATAGCAATACCAGGGTACTCTTTGTATAGAAAACACAGGGAAGGCAAGAAAGGGGGAGGGGTGGCCCTGTATGTGAAGGAAAGCATAAAATCTAGCCTAATAAAAGTTAGTGAGGTGAACATAGAGTCCGTTTGGGTTACGTTAGAATTTGGTAATCACACAGTAACTCATGTAGGTGTGATTTATCGCCCCCAGGACAAATAGAAGACTTAGACCGGACCGGACAAGTTCGGTAGTTTACAAACGAACAAACTACCGAACGTAGTCAATAGTCATACCGTGGAGCTTGTTCCCCTCATCCAGACAAACTATTCCACCAAACAGTGTCCTTCTAGATGGTATAGAATTTGAACACTGGCGATGATGGAAGCCCAGCGGAGTTCAGGAGTTTCCGTGTCCGATTTGAGTTCCATGAACTCGACGACCAAACACCGCTGCCTGCTTTCATGCGAACAAGATGGTCGTTCATACAAATTGCATGGTTCATGTGCCTGTTTTGTTCCCAAACACCATAGGAAAATGCATGAAAACAGTCTTTTAACAGGCTTTTTGCAGGGCCCATAGTCTTTGGGCAGGAGGCTAGCCAGCAGGCCCCTTCAGGAACATGTGGCAGAGGCATTTCTGCCACAGTGTGTATATCTGTGTATTTGCAAGTTTTTCAGTGTGTGTGTGCGTGTGTGCATATCACAGTGTGCATGTGTATATGTGCATACATCTCGGCATTCAAATGCCAACACTACACACAAACACACTCCTGCATTGAAGCACCAACACTACATACAAACATACCTCTGAGTTAAATACCAAAATGTTATATATATATATATATATACTCTGCATTCAAAAACCAACAATATACATAAATGCATACTTCAAACGCCATCACCACATACAAAACACCCCTACATTCACACAAACATACTCCATACAAAAACATGCTTACATTCCAACACACATACACTGCTCAGTGCTACATAAAACCCTGCAAGCATGGGGAAATGGTAGAGCTCCAGCTGTCAAAGCATTGTTGGAGTTGAACGACAGATAGGGATCTACCTTTTGCCCACCCTTGCAATAGGGGGGCCCAAAACAATTATTGCACCAGGGTCATTTCTACTTTAGAAAGTGTGGGGGGGGGGGGGGTATGGTCCAGGGGAGCCCAAGCAAATGCTTGCCGAGGGTCCAATATTAAAGATGGCCCCGGGAGTAGCCCAAAGGTTCCATTTAACATAATCACTATCATAAGGTGTAGTGGGTATTGTACTTAGAGCAGGTATCTAAAAATCTGTGCAGAGATTAAGATTCTTGATTTAGAGTGTTAATTTAACATAATAAGGTTGTATTTGTTTGTTTGTTTTATCTGCAAATAGAATATATTGTCCTGGTAAAAATCCATGCAAAATGTAGTTATTTGCACATATGGTAAAAATATTTACCTGGCATCTGTCACCTGCCTACAAAACCTCTTTAAACATAAATCATGCCTCACCAAAAATCATCTCTAACCTTTCCCAGAATGCTTTGTACTCTAGATCTTATTAGATAGGATCCCAGGTGAGCTGCACTCTTACCTTCATTGCATATACCTGTTCATCACATCACCATAGCCAGATGTCTGGTAAATTATTAATTTTTTCCTATATTTACAAGTTTACCTGGGTTGGCCAGTGGATTAAATCAATGTAGATAAAGTTATGTACAAAACATATTTAATTATTTATGTTATGCATGGTAGAGTCATTTTTTGCATAGCAAAATTTAACTTGAAATAGTAGAAGCTATCCTGGCAGAATTTCAGACTTAATGCTTGACTTCCAGCTTGATTAACTACTCCATGTGGAAAATATTGAATCTCTCTCTTCCTTTAGATAAAGTAACTCCATTAAAGACTCACTTATGTTTTCAACAGTGGCAAAATAAAATAACTATTTAGGCATCTGGCTCTCCTCCATTCTTTTAAAGCTCTGTTCTCAGAATGTTCTTCCTTTAGCAGAAACATTTTGCACTAATCTAACATGGACACTGTTGGCATAGTGACTGATGCATCTCATTGAAGTGGTTATAGTGTTGGGAGTCTTTCCATTCAGCATTAAACCCTTCTTAAAGGGACACTATAGTCACCCTAACAACTTTAGCTTAATGAAGCAGTTTTGGTGTATAGAACATGCCCCTGCAGCCTCACTGCTCAATCCTCTGCCATTTAGGAGTTAAATCCCTTTGTTTATGAACTCTAGTCACACCTCCCTGCATTTAACTTGCACAGCCTTCCATAAACACTACCTGTAAAGAGAGCCCTATTTAGGTTTTCTTTATTGCAAGTTCTGTTTAGTTAAGATTTTCTTATCCACTGCTATGTTAATAGCTTGCTAGACCCTGCAAGAGCCTCCTGCATGTGATTAAAGTTCAATTTAGAGATTGAGATACAATTATTTAAGGTAAATTACATCTGTTTGAAAGTAAAAACAGTTTTTTTTTCATGCAGGCTCTGTCAATCATAGCCAGGGGAGGTGTGGCTAGGGCTGCATAAACAGAAACAACGTGATTTAACTCATAAATGACAGTGAATTGAGCAGTGGAATTGCAGGGGAATGATCTACACACTAAAACTGCTTTATTTAGCTAAAGTAATTTAGGTGACTATAGTGTTCCTTTAATGTTTTCATGCTAAAAGAAAGTCGCCAAAAGTCAATCCTTTTGTGCTGCTTGGGCTCATAGGTGGCTCTTTAACTAGGCTGCAGGTACACAGGGGCTTCGTAGTCACCTAATTTATCTAACTGGAGAGCAAGCTGTGTAACATGAGGCAGGCAGCAGAGGGCCACCACTAGAAGGTTGCCTGCTATCAGGAGGTGCGAGGAGTGACCACAATCAGCCACTCCTCGCACTAATATAATCAAAGTGCACGTACAACAATCTGTGGTGTGATAAATAAGCTCAACACTTCTGTGAGGAATCCTTTTTACCCACACCGTACTACAAAAGCACACAATAAAAATACATATTGTGAGTGTAGCGGAGTAGTAGTACAATCCACGGTGTCTCCGCTGGTAGTCAGGAATCAGCATATAAATCACAAGTAGCGTAGTAAATATCCCTCTTTCCCAAGAACTAGACGACACATAGTTTGGGAGTCAACTGAACTTTTATTCCACGGTTTCCTTACAGACATTGCAGGGGTTTTACTCCAAGGGACTGTGTGGGGAACTTAGCCTGCAAAACTATTTTCCCATCATGCCATGCTGTACTGGAGAAATAATTGTGCAAGAATGTGCTGTTAATCACATTATCTCTACATACAGCAAAACATACAATTTCACATTAAATTCCGTAACTGGTATAATAATAGGTTGAATTAGCCTCATTGAATATCTGGGATCTGAGCGCACCATCTGGTGAAATGCCGCTCAGATCCCTGCAGTAGAAAGAGAAAGCCACTCGAATTACCATTTTATACGAATATGCATTAAAATGAGACGAAAGACTGGGTACGTGAATTTACCGAAGGGATCATTTATCCGAACGATATGGAAGTCCAGCGGTGTTCGTGAAGTTGAGTAGTCGATTTTAGTTCCAGGCACTCGATGACCAAACACCGCTGGGCTTTCGTGAGAAAAGATGGCCGCCACCACATGTTCGGCATACGAACGGCGGCCACCCGCATACTGCATTAATCGACTGTAGATACATTGTAACTATCGTTAATGGGAGATACACGACCCCTTTGTGTGGTCTCCCATTCGGTAGTTTGATTTGTTTCATGAACAGTGGGTCTTACTACTGTTCGTGAAACTATCATATAAATGCTTGCGGCTTTCGTACCGCTAGCATACGAATGCTATGTATGGCATACAAAACGAAAATAGCACAAGTTACCGTATTATTCAGTTCCAAGTGTCTAGAATTGGCTAGTTTTGCCACAGTGAGTGGAGCTATAATGTAACTTTATAATATATAGTTGAATACTGTTGAGAGAGAGAGAGAGAGAAAAATAAAAGTGCAGAAAATCTCTAAAATAACAGATTATGTATTGCAATAGGTATTATACACTCACAAGGAAAGAGCCATTAAAATGGGCTCTAGTGTATATCACCTTCTGGATCCTTAAGGGAGATCCACAACCCACCTCTGTAGATATAGATGTTCAATAGCAGAATGGATTTGCTGAAGGAAGCAAGTATAGTATAGTGTGATACTGTATATGTAAAACAATATATAAGAAGTACTGGTTGCACTAACATGGTTCCACTATGATTAGGCAATAAAATCATGAATGAAGAGTGGTAGATGCTCTCAGCATGCTGGTATATTCCAAATGCCATTCTTTATAAGATCAATTGAGTTTTAATTTCCCGGGCTTCACGGAGTGTAACTTGCGTTCCACTCTTAGGTGCGTCACTTTCCTCTATTTGTCGAACGCATCCTTGCATTCCACCAGGTCCGGCTATTTGTGTCACTTCCTGTTTCCCGTGGAGCACATCCTTGCGCTCCAATGTAACAATCGCGCTGTCCTTCCTTGAAGAGTTTGATTTTGGGATGCATATGCATTCCATTGTCCCAGAAATGTTCAGGAAATGAGGAAAAAGAAATACATAATAAAAAATACTTAATATAATGAGACCATGATATTTATAAAAAAACATATTGAATCTATCTTAAAACGTTTATGTAGTTAACAATCTGTAACATCTCAATAGGGTACCAAGATATAAAGTGAATATATATTGTGCATTGCACTAATTATAATGATTAAGGTGGACGTTTCCTTTATATAAAAGAATGAACTATTAAAAATAATATATGTTATGTTAATTTAACCAGAATGAATAAACTGATTACCGTATATACTCGAGTATAAGCCGAGTTTTTCAGCACATTTTTTGTGCTGAAAAACCCCAACTCGGCTTATACTCGAGTCAGAGTCTGTATTATGGCAATTTGCATTGCCATAATACAGACAGGGGGAGAGGGGGGCTGGCAGAGCTGTACTTACCTTTCCTGCAGCTCCTGTCAGCTCTCTCCTCCTCCGCGCCGTCCGTTCAGCACCTCGGTCAGCTCCCAGTGTAAGTCTCGCGAGAGCCGCGGCTCTCGCGAGACTTACACTGGGAGCTGACAGAGGGAGCTGCACAGACTGCGCGGAGGAGGAGAGAGCTGACAGGAGCTGCAGGAAAGGTAAGTACAGCTCTGTCAGCCCCCCCTCTCCCCCACTGAACTACCAATGACACTGGACCACCAGGGAAGGAGCCCCCCTCCCTGCTATGTATCAAGCAGGGAGGGGGGACGAAAAAAAATATAATAAAAAAAAAAAAATAATAATAATTCCATTAAATAATAAATAATAATAATAAAAAATATATAATAATATTAAAAAATAAAAAATAAAATAATTAATAAGATATCAAAATAGGGACTAGTAGCTCAGCAAAGGGAATAAGGTTTTTAAACTTGTTAAATGACAACTTCATGTCACAACTTGTACAAGCACCAACTAGAATGGATGCTTGTCTGGATCTGGTTTTAACAAACAACATGGATCTTTTGACCAACATTCAAGTAGGTGAGCACTTGGGAAATAGTGATCACAATATAGTGTCCTTTGAAATAAACTCAAAAAAACAAAAGCACATGGGGTATACTAAAACATATAATTTTAAAAAGGCCAATTTCAATAAGATAAGGGAAGCTTTACAATATATTGACTGGCATAAACTCTTTAGTGAAAAGAACACTGAGGATAAATGGATCATCTTCCAACAAATATTAGAAAGGTACATTTCTCAGTATGTACCATTGGGAAATAAGTATAAAAGAAACAAATTAAGACCAATGTGGCTTAGTAGAGAAGTAAAACAAGAGATTAAAAATAAGAAAAGGGCATTTAAAGCATTTAAATCAGACAAATCAGATGCATCTTATAAAAGATATAAGAAAGCAAATAATGCGTGCAAAAAGGCAATTAAACTTGCTAAACTTCAAAATGAAAAAATGATAGCTAAAGAGAGCAAAACCAACCCCAAAGCATTTTTTAAGTACATAAATTCCAAAAAACCCAAAAATGAAAGTATAGGTACACTTAAAACTGAAACGGGGGTGTTGGTTAATGAAGACCAAGAAAAGGCAGGAATTCTAAATAACTATTTCTCCTCCGTATATATTAAAGAAGAACCCATGGCAATAGATGTGCAAATGATTGCTACTAAAAACTTGCAGAATAATTGTAATTGGTTAACTCAAGACAATGTGCTGCAGCAACTAAAGAAAGTTAATATAAACAAAGCTCCAGGGCCTGACGGTATCCATCCACGTGTACTTAAGGAACTAAGTGTAGAAATAAGTGAACCTCTGTTTTTAATCTTTCAAGATTCTTTTCTTTCAGGAAGTGTTCCGGAGGATTGGAGGAAGGCCGATGTGGTTCCTATATTCAAAAAGGGTTCAAAATCCTTGCCTGGAAATTATAGACCTGTGAGCTTAACTTCTGTGGCTGGTAAAATATTTGAAAGGTTATTAAGGGATAATATTCAAGAATTCCTTGAGAAGAATATGGTTATCAGCAAAAATCAGCACGGTTTTATGAAGCACAGGTCATGTCAAACTAACTTGATTGCGTTCTACGAAGAAGTAAGTAGAAGTATAGATCAGGGTGTTGCAGTGGATGTGATCTATTTGGATTTTGCCAAGGCATTTGATACAGTTCCACACAAAAGATTAGTGTTCAAACTCAAGGAAATCGGTCTCGATGAAAATGCTTGTTCTTGGGCTTAAAAACAGAATACAAAGAGTTGTCGTTAATGGTAAATTTTCAAGCTGGACAGAGGTGGCAAGTGGTGTCCCTCAGGGGTCTGTTCTGGGACCCCTTCTATTTAACATTTTTATAAATGATCTTGAAGACAGCATTGAAAGTCATGTTTCAGTGTTTGCAGATGACACAAAACTTTGTAAAATAATACAATGTGAGCAAGATATTACTTTGCTGCAGAAGGATTTAGATAGACTGGAGGACTGGGCACTCAAATGGCAGATGAAATTTAATGTTGAAAAATGCAAAGTTATGCACTTCGGCGTAAAGAATACACAAGCAACGTATACCCTTAATGGAAGTGAATTAGGGATAACAACACACAAAAAGGACTTGGGAATTGTTATAGACAACAAGCTATGCAACAATGTGCAATGTCAATCAGCAGTGGCCAAGGCCAGTAAGGTATTGTCATGCATGAAAAAGGGCATTCATTCTCGGGACGAGAATATCATTTTGCCTCTCTATAAATCACTGGTAAGACCACATATTGAATATGCTGTGCAATTTTGGGCACCTGTTCTAAAGAAGGATATCATGGCACTAGAAAAAGTGCAGAGGCGGGCTACAAAATTAATAAAAGGAATGGAACATATCAGCTATGAAGAAAGGTTAACAAATTTAAACCTATTTAGTTTAGAAAAACGTCGCCTGAGAGGGGATATGATAACATTATACAAATATATTCGGGGCCAATACAAACCATTGTGTGGAAATCTATTCACAAACCGGACTTTACATAGGACACGAGGCCATGCGTTTAGACTGGAAGAAAGAAGATTTCGTCTAAGGCAAAGGAAAGGTTTTTTTACTGTAAGAACAATCAGGATGTGGAATTCTCTGCCTGAAGAAGTGGTTTTATCAGAGTCCATACAGATGTTAAAACAGCTACTAGATGCATACTTGCAAAGACAGAATATTCAAGGATATAATCTCTCAATGTAGGGTAATAACTGCTTGATTCAAGGATAAATCTGACTGCCATTCTGGGGTCAAGAAGGAATTTTTTGTCCTAGCTTGTTGCAAAATTGTGCTTCAAACTGGGTTTTTTTTGTTTTTTTTTTTTTTGTTTTTTTTTTTTTTTTTTTTTTTGCCTTTTGGATCAACAGCAAAAAAACAGGTGTGAGGAAGGCTGAACTTGATGGACGCAAGTCTCTTTTCAGCTATCTAACTATGTAACTATGTAAAATGCCCACCCTCACCAACACATACACAAACACACACTGCATCACACACACTCACACTTCATTCATATACACACACTGCACTCACACACACTGCACTCACACACACACTGCACTCATACACACACACTGCACTCATACACCCACACTGCACTCATACACGCACTGCACTCATATACACACACTGCATTCACCAGTAGCTGCTGCATTTCCCACCCTAGTCTTATACTCGAGTCAATAAGTTTTCCCAGTTTTTTTGGGTAAAATTAGGGGTCTCGGCTTATATTCGGGTCGGCTTATACTCGAGTATATACGGTAGTTTAAAAAGTAACATTTAAATTCTTGGTTTAATCCATTTGGGATTAATTTTTTTTTAATTAAAATTACCTCCTCTCCGGGAGGCGGAGCTAAGCAACCGAGAGAGAAAGTCGCATGGAGCATGAGCTCCGACTCAACCAGGCCCAAACTTAGCAAAACCCAGCAATTGGCAACACCTAAACGGTACTACCATAGCCCACTGATCCGCCAGGTACCGGACCAACACAATGGGGCGGAAATCAAAGATGTCCAAGCAAGAGAACCCGAGACCGGGCCCTAACATTGCCGAGCTGCTCTGCTAAACACAGGGGGCGTCCAGGCCCAAAATGGCCGCCTATCCGGAAACTTACTCTGAATTCTCCGATGACTTTTCCACGGGAGAAGATGAAGCAGACCTCCCGGCGGAGCCGGCACCAAAACCGGTTACTCAAAAGGCGCATGCCTCACCGGTAACGACGGCGGTGTTGAAATCCCTGCTCGCAGATCTCCAACGCGCCCTCCATTCGGATGTAGTGTCCCTACAGGCTGACATCCAAGGCCTAACCGGGAGAATGGGAGCCCTAGAAACGGAGTCTAATAACCAAGCCACGCAACTAGCAGAGCTGCAAACGGAGGTACAGGGCCTCAAAAACCAGAATGAGAGACATGAGCACCGGTTTGCGGCACTCGAAGATGCTAAGCGGGCAAATAACTTAAAAATCCGAGGCATTCCGGAGAATACCCCAACGGACGAATTACCGCACATGCTAAGGCGCTTACTGACAGCCCTACTCTCGCCGCGACAGGCTAAAACAACGCAACTGGACGGCTTCTTCCGAGCCCCAAAGCCAGCTACCGAAACACCCAGAGACCTAATCATAAAATTTCAGCGCCACAAGGATAAAATGGCGGTCGTGGCGGCAACTAGGGGAAGTTCACCCTATCAGTTTGAAGCGATGGATCTAACATTTTACGCGGACTTAACTGGCAGCACACTCGCCTGGAGAAGGTCCCTCAGACCATTCACCATGCTGCTGAGGCTGAAAAACATACCCTACAAGTGGCTGATGACCCGAGACCTATGGATCCAGAAAGGTGACACCAAGCTCACAGTAAGCACCCTCACAGAAGCAGCGGCGCTACTACCTGCCCTGGGGCTGCCAACGGACTCACTTCGCCCCGCCGCGAACCAAAATACTACCACCTCGACACACGCATGGAACCCTGACCGGGTGACCGCCTTCGTCCCACGAGGTCCGACTCGGGAACAACATGACCCGGCAACAACCTGAACTCACAGGCGAGAGCCATCACCCTAAGGACTCTACACTAAAGCATGATTTTTTTTTCTCTTGTTTTTCTCTCCTTATAATTTCTCTGGTTTCCACGTTAACTTCCTAATGTTTAAATATTGACAAAGTTGCCAAAACGACTGATCACACTCTCGACACACCTGACTAGAAGGCCGAAGGGCCATGAACCACTACCCGCCCCCACGCCTGACAGAACTTACACAGGGAACCCGCAACCCAACCCAACAGAGGCAGGCAACACACTAAGCAAGGCACAGAGCGACATGACATCCCACTACAGGGAATATGTCATTTAAATGCACCACTCACTATAAATTTCCCGGGTTATACCATGCACGCCAAACACACTGCCTATTTCCCGCAAGCCACACTTAGCAAAGGGTCCGACGGAGACAACAAGCTCACACAGGACACCGGGAATGCATCCCCAAGCTATAGAGACCGCTATACATAAAACGTCCAAAAACAAAAATGTGTAAGATATAACAAGCCACGCAATGTTACCAACTGTTTAATGTTTATTGTTCCAAGTCGCACAGCTGTTGTGGCAATGTGACTAAATATGTTACTCTACGCACAACCAAAATAAAGAATTTAAAAAAAAAAAAATTACCTCCTCTCCGGTCTTTTTTCACTGACTTTAGTGCACAGAAGAAAATATTTGGGGGATTTTAATAATGATGACTCTTAAAATTTTGGGAAGCACTGTGTCTCCAAATCCATCTTTATATTCATGATATGTTTAGAAATTCTGTTTTGGAGACACCTAGTTGTTCTTCCAATATAGCAAACCGTAGGGCCATTTTAACACATATATTGCATTTTTGGAGAAGGAAATTGATCCTTAATTTTGACATCTTTATTGATGTGGTCTTTAGTATTTTTAATAAATCTTTTCTTGCTCCAAGTTTCTCTACAGGGTAGACATAACCCACATCCAAAAAAGGCTTCACTTTTGTTTAGAAAATTACTTCTTTTTTTTTTTTTTTGTTTTTTTTTAAGCCTGATTTTTAAAACTACTTTTTACTAGCAAATGTTTTATCTTTTTGCAACCTCTATATATTATTCTTGGTTGTGCTGGTAAAAGGTTCTTGAGAATAGGGTCGTCTTTAAAGACAGGCTAATATTTCTTTATTGTTTGGTGTACTTTTTTTATTAATATTATAAGTACAAATAAACAGTATATTCATTCTCTGATTTGTATTATTTTTTCCCTCCCTTTTTTATATGCAAGTAATGTCTTCCTTTGTATTTTCTTAACTTCTTACATATTTCTTTGTAGGTCCTACTATCCTGTAGCCCTTTTCTTCAAATTGCTGTTTAATCCTGTTTGCTTGAGCTAAGAAGTCTTTTTCCTGTGTGCAGGTTCTTCTTACCCTGAGGAACTGACTTTTGGGTGCATTCTTTAGCCATGGGGCATAATGGCAACTCTTTAAATCTATGTAGCTGTATGTATCTACTTCATTCAAATATTTTTTGTGTGGATATCAAAATCTCTGATAAAAATGGTAAGATCTAAAAAATGGATCTCTTGCTTGCTATGCTATGCAAGGTTAACACAATACTCCAATCATTTTTGGTTTAGGTTTTGTAAAAAGAGGTTCAAATGTGTTTCATCACCTCTCCAGATAAAAAATACATCATCAATGAAACGGCGATATACAACCAAGTCCACATAGAAGGTGCTTTGGAAAATAAATTCTTCTTCCCAGTAAAAATTGGCATAACTGGGAGCGAACTTGGTTCCCATCACTGTTCCATTGATTTAGTGCTTGCATTACTGCAGATCAAAGGAAAAAAAGGGAACACCAGCATAGCTGCTGAGCATCAGATAATATTGCAGTAGTTCCCCAAAGATTAGGTTATCCCCTTCATTAATTGTTGAAAGTCTGGGCGAAGGTTTTATCTGTGATGGAGCTGGTCTATACTTGCCTGCCTGCACCGGCCAGCTCCTTCACACTGCAATACACCAGGCAGCCAGCTCTTTCACCTGCAATACATCAGGCGGCATTACATCACTCTCCCCCAGCCAATTTATTGTGCTGTGGGAGAGAGTGACAAATGGGTATGAAAGGATAAAGGGAAATGGAGATTTGAGGAGAAAGGGAGATGAAACTTGGGTGATAGGGGGAAAAAAATTGAGCTTGGTGAAAGAGAGAAATTGAGCGAGGATGATGGAGCTTAGAGGGAGACACTGCTTATAAGTTGAGGCTCTCAGGACAGCAGTGCCTCCATCAGGATGGTCCAGCCTATTATCTGTTAAGGGGACCAGAAGGGGGTTGCAATGGGCCCTGTAATGCTACAGGACCACACTGCAGAATCCGATGGCACAGACTCCTTCCAAGGTACAGCCACTTCATATGCACGGCCGCACTGGTAGTAAGTGATGTACTATCTATTCCTTCCAGTGCTCAGAGAAGGCCATGAAGGAAGAAAGATTCAGCTAATCAAAGTCCCTGAAACAGCTCCTAGTTAGTTCCAGATTTCCACTTGGCCACATGGAAATCTCCTGGCAAAAGGTAGGAACAGAGTAGGGTGGTAAGGATCTTAAATTTCAATAGTTGCATTTGTGTATGTCTGTCAGTGCTTGTGTGAGTATGTTAGTGTTTGTGTACCTGGTAGTGGGTGGGTGTGTTTGCCTGTGCATTTTGTCTGGCATTAATAATTACTGTGTGAGTGTATGTCTGTCTGGCAGCTTGTATCTGGGTGTGTATATATCTGTCTGTCTAGAAACGTATGTGTGGATTGGTGGGTGCTCTGTGACTGTGTTTGAAAGAAGCCATAAGTGTCATGAAGGCAGCCCTGCAGGAGAGTTGAGTGAGTGGGAGCAGAATGTAAGCTGTGCTTCATGCAGAGGGGAAGTAGGAAGGATTTGTGACCACTAGGGACACTTGTGAGTTAATTTTATTATTGCTTTTAATTATGGGTGTCACCAAGGACCTCATGTTTAGGTTTTGCCTAAGACCTTGCAAAGAATAAAGCAGTCCTTGCTTGGGCTAATGAGGAAGTATTAGCCTGGTAGCCTGAGCAGCAATGGGCTGCTGTGATTGGCTGAGAGTGTTAGCTGACCTCTTTGATCCAATAACAGTGCTCATTGCATTTATGAATCTGTATGGCAAGAAGAAAGTGTATAATATCATCCCTACCCATTCCTCCAATAGGGGCAGTGCTTTAGGCAGCCAGGGATGCTAATTCACTTATTCAACTGCTTCAAAATTGTTCAGAATGGAATGAAGGGACAGTATCAGAGGACTCCAGACACTATAACCAATACAATGAAATGAAATAGTTATAGTGCCCACTCTTCAAAAGGTGGACAGTGCCTCATCTCACTTGTTTGAATTGTTTATCAGTAGCCCCAGGGCTACTTTACCTTATTAATACACTTTCTATACATATATGGCTGGCTATGAGTTTATGGAAAACCTTTTAAATAATTATTTACACCATCTTAATGACAAGATATCAAAATTGGCATCTATTTTCCAAACATCATGATACAATCATTTTGTTTTTAACCCCTTAACACCGCAGCCAAATGTACAAGTTGTGAACGAAACAAAACGTAAACAAAACCTGGCATTTGCGCTATATGTCTGTCCAACCGTAATTCACCTCTTTCATATTAAATGCACCCCCCCTTATTATATATCATTTTATTCAGGGGAAACAGGGCTTTCATTTAATATCAAATATTTAGCTATGAAACATAATTTAATATGAAAAAAATGGGAGAAAATAAGATTTTTTTTGATTTTTTTCGTTCTTCATGACATTTTAACTGTCAATGTCATAATACTGTTTGCTTTTACTGCAATAAAATACACATATTTGTATTCAGCAAAGTCTCACGTGTAAAACAGTACCCCCTATGTACAGGTTTTATGGTGTTTTGGGAAGTTACAGGGTCAAATATAGCGTGTTACATTTGAAATTGAAATTCGCCAGATTGGTTACGTTGCCTTTGAGACTGTATAGTAGCCCAGGAAATAAATTTACACCCATAATGGCATACCATTTGCAATAGTAGACGACCCAAGGTATTGCAAATAAGCGATGTCCAGTCTTTTTTAGTAGCCATTTGGTCACAAACACTGGCCAAAGTTAGCGTTTGTATTTGTTTGTGTGTGAAAAATGCAAAAAACGCCAATTTTGGCCAGTGTTTGTGACTAAGTGGCTACTAAAAAAGACTGGACATACCCCATTTGCAATACCTTTGGTTGTCTACTATTGCAAATGGTATGCCATCATAGGGGTAATTTTCATTCTTGGGCTACCATAGGGTCATAAAGGCAACGTAAGCAATCTGGCGAATTTTAATGTGAAAAAAATTAAACACAAGCCTTATATTTGACGCTGTAATTTTTGAAAACACCATAAAACCTGTACATGAGGGGTACTGTTGTACTCAGGAGACTTCGCTGAACACAAATATTTGTGTTTCAAAACAGTAAAAAGTATTGCAGCAATAATATCGTCCCTGTAAGTGCTGTTTGTGCGTGAAAAATGCAAAAAACGTCACTTTTACTGGCGATATCATGGTTGTAATACATTTTACTGTTTTGAAACACTAATATTTGTGTTCAGCGAAGTCTCCCGAGTAAAACAGTACCCCCCATGTACAGGTTTTATGGTGTCTTGGAAAGTTATAGGGTTAAATATAGTGCTAGCAAATTAAATTCCCTATACTTTCGGCATGGGTGGTCAGGCAGGTCCCGCTAATTGTAATTAATTAGGATACCTAATTATGTAAAATTATTACATAAATATATGTGTAGAATTAATATATGTATATATATACATATGTGTATATATACGTATATATATATATAATTTTTTTTTAATATTTTTATTTATATATAGGTATATATATAGTGATATATACGTATATATTTATGTATATAGATATATATATTATTTCGTTATAAGTGTATTTTGATATAAATATATATATATTAATATCAGAATACAGTTAGAACGAAATAAAACACATCTATATATTTTTTAATATTTTATTTTTAATTATTTTTTTTATTTAATTTTTTTACGTATTTACATATTAATTTTTTTTATATTATTTATAAATATATATATAACAATAATTATATATATATTTAATCCGTATCAGTCTACGTGTAATTTGATATTAATATATATATATAATTATATATATATTAATATTAAAATACACCTAGACGGTGTATGTGTATGTGTGTATATGTGTATATATATATACTTAGATCATATATATATAATATATATATATGATCTAAGTATATAATTTATTTATTTTTACACTGTTTTAAAACATTTTTATTTTATTTTCAGCCAGCAGGGGGACCAACTGTCATTACAGTTGGTCCCCCTGCTGGCAATGCAGCAGGCAGCTATACCGGCCATGTGATTGTGAGGTCCTCGCAAGGACCTCACTCTCACATGGCCGGGAGGGCTCCTGGAGGGCGGACGTGCCGCGGGGGGCTCCCTGGGAGTCCCCCGAACCGCGATCGCCGGCGTGGGACCGCCAGCGACCGGGTAAGTTACTAAAAACCGGAGGGCGTACTATTACGTCCGGCGGCGTTTAGAGCCGCTTTTAAAAGGACGTAATAGTACGCCCTCCGGTCTTAAGGGGTTAACCTTTCCTTTTTGTTTTTTGTTTTTCAATATAACATTCCTCAGAAATTGTCAATATTTTTTTCTATCCTAGTCCTGACATGCTGACAGTAGGGGTTTATGGCAATGGGTCTCTAACAGACAGTTCTCTAGAGCAGACTTTCTTCCCCATCTTGAAATTAGTGTTTCCTTTAATCACTATGAAATGAATTGCCATATTCTCCCACTTATTGTTTTTATTACATAACAAAAATAAAGGAACTTAAATCAACCAAGGGACTATAACAACACACTTATGGCCTTTATGGTTACCTTTAGCTCCTATTTAAAAATCAGGCCACTTCAGATTAAGTTGATAAAGACATCAGGTATCTCTTTCACCCTCATCTACTTTAAATACCTTTATTTTTATATTTTCCTTTTTCTCCATCTTTCAGACATCTTTTTTTTTTCACTTTGTTTTGGGTTCCTCTGAGGCAAAACTATCCACTTATTGTATGCAAGACTGTGTTGGTTCGACTATTTGGGGTTCCCAAACAGAATACCGATATATTGTTCATCAGTCAAACCAACCACCAAACTTTGACTCCACCCAAGGGAGTCGTGTGCCTCCAACTGAGTACATTCACATCAGAAAATGCGGTCGGATGGGTGGCCGCTGTTCAAATGACCGAACACATGGCGGCGGCCATCTTTGCTGATGAACATACAGTTTGGTCGTCGAGTGCGTGGAACTATAATCGGACACTCGTCCGCATGAACACTGCTGAACTTCCATCCTGTTCGTACGTTCATTTCCTTTCGCCTAAACAGAGCGGCATTTGACTGAATGAAACGAATGAACACAAGGCACATGACTACCTATTTCATGATCAGTTACATTCGTTAGTTTAACAGTGAAAACTCCTAAAAGAAAACCGGTCAAAGCATACAACCCTGTTTTGGGACTTCGCCTCCTGGTTGACCTGTCTAAACTTCACTCAAATGACGTTCCTATTCTACCGAACGGATCTGAGCAGTATTTCGACAGACTGGAGGCTCAGATCCCTGCTATTCGGTGAAGTGTTGTGGAGTTCAGACTAGTATTTTTATAGGAGTTATGATGGTTTAAAATATTGTTTTATTTTCTGTACTTGGGAGATAATCTAATTAAAGAATTGTCCTTGCGCAATTATCTTCCAAGTACAGAAAAGGAGTGTGGGAAATGTGTCTTTGTTCCCTGTCCCCACCAAGGCCTACCAGGGGAAAACCCCTGGAATGTAATTAAAGAAACCCATTGCATGGGGAATTGTATAAAAGCCAGCTGTGGCTCAATAAAAACCAGTTGACTCTCAAAGCTGTGTATCGTCCAGTTATTGGGGAATTTGGATAAGATTGCCGAGCTACGCTTCTCCTGGATATTGTACAAGTCTACCAGCGGAGATATTGATGTGAATACTGCAGCTCCGCTACATCCTCTCTATCCTATTTCTTCTGATTTATTCTTTAGAAACACAGGTGCATTTATCATATTTGCCTGGTACCAGTTCAGAGGTTTCTAGTTATCTTAAATATTATCCTATCTACATAGAATGTACATATAATAATCTAGGTTGAAAAATTCAACCTTTAAAATGACATCCTTTTTACATTACTATATAACCATTTTATATTTCATTAAATGCTCAATATATTATGATGGCACAAAAATGTAAAGAAATTATTAACAATGATATTAAAATATATTTAGGGCAGAGGATAGAGCACGCATGTCTAGCTAGCTCTGAGCTGTTTCGGCCTAATATAGAGATTAAAACCAGACCCCTGAAAAAATCTGGCGAGGCTCTCATCATGTCTCAACACGAGCAGCAGGCAAGTGGAAAAAGCACAGAAAACTAACTTTTTTGGTGTGAAATCCGACTTACAAAAGCAGAGCAGGCCGCGAGAAGAGGCCAAAGATGGCGCCAATGCAGACATGCCGAGCACACCTGACTATGAACGCGGGCTTACCTGTAATGCAGATGGTGCTGTAATCGATGCTGGATGCAATGTCCGATAAAATACAACGCACACTTCACAACTCCTTAAAAGAACTCCATTCAGATGTCCAAAAGCTAGGGACCAGATCCTCAGCAATCGAGGACAAGATGGCAGAACAAGTGGACGCCCATAATGACTTCACCACGAAAGTTGAAGGTCTCATCTCCCAAATGGAAGCATTTGACGACAAGATGGCTGACCTGGGAGAGAGAGGAAGGCGCAAGAACCTCCGCCTGAGGGGCATCAAGGAAGAAGTGTCTCAACCTGATCTCCAAGCACATATCACGGGCCTACTCAGGGCCTTAATGCCGGACCTACTACAGGTTATGCTGCTAATGGAGTCCCGAAACCCAAAGCTATCCCTACAGATGTCCCGAGAGACGTGCTGGTTAAATTGAAATATTACCACATCAAAGAGTCCATCTTGAGGAAGAGCAGAGCAGCAAAGTCCCTCCCGCCACCATACGACAGAATCCTAATATTTGCCGACATCTCAGCATTCACCCATAGAAAGCGGAGAGCCTTCTCAGAAATAACGCTAAGCTACATAACCAACGCCTGCCATACAGATGGGGACACCTGGTGAAGTTAATCATCCAACAGAACAGGAAAATGCACGTCATTCTCTCTCCTTGTCAGTATATTTATATCAGCAGACATTTTGTGTTAAGGCAGAAATTAAAAGTGTATACAATAAGTCACCTCAGAACAGAGGTGACTCCATTTTGCATTACAATGTTAAGATGGACACAAGATTTCTCTCTCTATCACTCTATGCATTCAAGTCTGAGCTAAGGAATGCGACTTATATAAACATTGGAACAGATAAGGCATGATGGGGGGGGGGGGGGGGAAATGCTACAACCCAGAGAGAGAAATATATATATATATATATATATATATGCATATATATATATATATATTTAATGGAAAAAAGGATATATACATATATATATATATATATATATATATATAATGGAAAAAAGGAGATGCACTCTGCGGTCTTTATGAACAAAATCACTGGTATTTAATGTAAAAAATGTTTACGTAAATCTGATCAGATTTATGTAACATTTTTTACATTAAATACCAGTGATTTTGTTCATAAAGACCGCAGAGTGCATCTCCTTTTTTTTCATACAATATATACTTCTAGCATGGAATTGCACCAGGGCATACTATCAATATAGTACTGGAAAGGGTGAGTGCCATTATATATATATATATATAATGTATGTATGTATGTATGTATGTATATATATTACACACACTATCCACAAATAACTTACTATTATTATATTAATCATATATAATTAGTACTATGTTAATAATATAGAATATCCATGGATATAATAGAAGAAATATATTATTTACAAATGTTAGTGGAGTATAAATAATCTTAAAGGACCACTATAGTGCCAGGAAAACATACTCGTTTTCCTGGCACTATAGTGCCCTGAGGGTGCCCCCACCCTCAGGGACCCCCTCCCGGCGGGCTCTGCAGAGAGGAAGGGGTTAAAATCTTACCTTTCTCCAGCGCTGGGCGGGGAGCTTTCCTCCTCCTTCCTCGCGATGTCATTGGCTGAATGCGCATGCACGGCAGGAGCCGCGCGCGCATTCAGCCGGTCGCATAGGAAAGCATTTACAATGCTTTCCTATGGAGGCTGGCATCTTCTCACTGTGATTTTCACAGTGAGAAGCACGCCAGCGCCTCTAGGGGCTGTCAATGACAGCCACTAGATGCTCTGGAGGCTGGATTAACCCTCAGTATAAACATAGCAGTTTCTCTGAAACTGCTATGTTTATAAAAAAAAAAAAAAGGGTAAAACCTAACTGGACCTAACCTAACTCATTAAGCTGAAGTGGTCTGGGTGCCTAGAGTGGTCCTTTAAACACAGATTCACACAAGAAAACCAGACACCAAAAAACATACAAGATAACACTAAGTAATTCATTTTACTTTCTAAAAAAAAATAAAAAAATTGAACATTACTAGTTCCATTGTAAGAAAAGAGGTAAAGAAGGTATAAGCCAGACACTCAGACTGGAAAAATGCTTTGAAGATGGAAGGTTCTATGATGTATAGTAGCCATAAGAGATAACAAAAATGATGTAGAAAGCATCACAATTTCAGTTAACCCATTATACAAAAAGGTAAATGGACCCCCTGACAAGAATTTTCAATGATGTAATTGCGCCACCTAATGACCAAAATCTAGGTGATAGTCTGTAGGGAAGACAAACCCACAGTTCCCTATTGGTCACATCAACTAGTGACGTGCAGAGAATTTTCTGCTTTAAAAAGGAAGGACAAAGGGAAGAGCGAAACACTCTCAAACTCTCGGGGACTTACATATTTTGACTCTTGGACTGGACTCAAGGCTCCCACTTCCAGACTCTCAAACACTCTCTTGGACAAACCTAACTCTTAGTATTTTCTTTTCCAACTAACACAACTTCAGAACTCTGAAACCTTTTCTATTTTCCACAATTCTCATCATACTTCATTCAAAATTGCTACATATCTACACATTTGATAGAAAATCTACAACCTAACTGGTAATTATGCTGGTTTTATTTAATTAAATTAAATACATTTTTACTAATAGCAGGAATATGTATATATAAATATTGGTCAGTTTTCAATTATTAGAAATCATAATTAGCTAAGGAATATATAATTATACAAATTCCATTCCTGCAGGTGGAATAAAGATAATGATATATTAACGGTAAATTTGCCAAATATTAGCATACCAAATTTGTATCCAGAGGTATTGACTTGTTCTGATATAAGATAGTGAATCTTATTTAGGAAAGTTAAAATTCGGCAAACATAAAATCTAGTTAGAATTATTCTTATTGGATGGACTTAGGAATGGTAAATGACCCAATAAGAGAATATTGTAGCTATAAAAATTGCAATATAATAGGATATCTTGCCTATGAGGATTGTAGCTAGCAGTGATAGAGTTAATTCAGTGTGATTTGACTGTCAGCCAAAGTTTTATTGCTTTGTGTTGTGCTGCTGGTTCTGTGGTTAAGTTGATTTCAAAGGAGTGTCCTGTCGTAAATCTTATTGACATCTGTTGCATATAACTGTTGCTTTTAGTTGTCTATATTGTGTTGAAACCGCTGCCATATTGTATACTTATGCTATACCTAAATATTCACTGATTATTGTCACGCATGTTACATATATTATTTTTATTATTGTTGTCACAATAAATTATTTTTTATAATTAAATTGTGATTAATGTGTGAAGTTAAATTTTCTAGTGAAACTTCCTCTAGGATCTAAGATAATTAAAATAGTGGGCAATTCTCAGCTTTAAATAATCAATCTGTAAAACAGTGCCAATATATACATTTTTGATATAATAAAATGATTAAATTCATTGATAATTTTTATGAAAATATTATTTTTAATATTATCACCCCATAAATATCCTCACATCCTGAAGATGGAGTTCGGATGCTACGCAGCTGGGGAATGGACGCAGGCCAGCACCAGCCTCAAGCTCGCAAAGACTGTTGCCCGAGTGGAAAAGAGCTTGCAGATGAAAGCCCGCACAAGGAGCTCTGTAACTGTTTTCGGTTAGTTATCAGTTAGCTTGAAGGTTTATTGCCATATGCCTAACTAGGTTCTGTGGAAGGGAATCACATAGTCAAGCCTCAGGGCTAAAGTAACAATAGCGCCTTTTGTGCAGCCCAACGGAGAATGAGTATGTTTAGAGGACCCTGTCCCTCCCACACTTGGCATTAACGAGTTAGGTAGGCCGTGCAAAACAAAACCGGGGGGGGGGGAGAAACACAAAAAAATAAAAAATAAATAAACAAACACACAAAAAATAAACAAAAAATAAACCTGAAATAATAAATAAATTTTAGAAATTTAAAAATCTGTATAAACATACCTACCTATCCCATAGCAGGAGGGGTAGGCTCCGGTTACAAGGGAGCTCTAGTATAGAACACCGCACACCCTGTATAGTACTGAATGAAAAAAATCCTTCTCATTTAAATTTCTATATAGCGAACCATAACCGTTCGCGCACTAAATATATAATACACAGAGTCTTAGAGTCAGCCTCTTGAGAGGCAAAACTGGGTCTCTAGCCATTTTTCATAACAACTACAGGCCGACCCAAGCGGTCTCTTGGACGTTCTGAATAGAGACACATAGCCTCCATACCACATGCACCCTAAAGGGGTGCCAAGCCTTAACACAGGCTATGTTTCTGTTTATGCATGTTTTTTTTTGTTAGGTTTAATGTTGATGCTAAAACCATGTTTAATATGACGCTAACACTGTTTGCCTCCCAGACGGGACCTGCTACAACATGGAAATCTTCCTTGCGAACGCAAGGTTACACTGGCACATACTCTTGTACTAACAGATATGAGTTAATTAAAATGAAGGAAATGAAGGAATAAAGTGGTACTTAATAAAAGAATAAAAAGCTAGTGCTGCTAAAAAATGATAAAATAACATCAACGTTTTGGCTCACATCTGGAGCCTTCTTCAGGATTTCAAATATTTATATTTTATATTTGTCATCCTGAAATAGGCTCCAGATCTGAGCCGAAACGTTGATGTTATTTTATCAGTTCTTGATATGAATTAAAAGTTATATTTTAACTACACTTCAAAGACCATGGAGTGCTTTCCATTTATTTGGGTGGATATATATATATATATATATATGTATATATATATATATGTGTGTGTGTGTGTGTGTGTACGTGTGTGTATATATATATATATATATATGTGTGTGTGTATATATATATGTGTGTGTGTGTGTATATATATGTGTGTGTGTGTATATGTATATATGTGTGTGTGTATATATATATGTGTGTGTGTGTATATGTGTATATATATATATGTATATGTGTGTTATTAAAAAGTGTACATTAAAAACTGTGAATAAAGAGAAGGTGAATCTATCATAAAAGGGAGGGTTAGAACAATAATATAGAACATATATACTATGAGATCTCGGAGACTGGACTAATAGCGGGTTAATCTCTGCATTTCAGAAACGATTATCCGAGGCACTTCTGGATGAGATTGCTGCCAAAGATCTACCTAAAAGGTTAAATTAATTTATCACATTTGTCATGCAGATTGATAATAGACCTAGAATCAGAAATAGAAACAGACGTATGGCTATGTCATTGGCACCTCATTTTTCCAGACCTGTTGTTCCTGACCTCTCTGCACAGTCCGAACCCGAACCTATGCAGTTGGGGGTCAATAGACTGTCCGAGGCAGAAAGACAATATAGGAGAAAAGAGGGTCTATGTCTATACTGCGGTTAAAAAAAGGACATACGAGGTGTGCTTGTCCCATACGTCCGGAAAACTTCCGCACCTAAGAACCTTAATGGGACCGGTCTTGGGTGTGATGGATACGTCCTCTGGTAAAAAACAAAATAGATTTCTCCTTGACATCACTGCCCTTCGCAACAAGAAAAGCTTTTCATGCAAAGCCGTGATGGACTCGGGTGCGGCGGGAAACTTTACTGACATGCATTTTGTAGAGAAACACTCCATACCTATCAAGGTGAGATCATCACCTCTGGCCATTGAGGCTATTGACGGGAGACCTCTCTCTCAACCTCTGATTACCCATGAAACCATGCCTATTATCATGTCTATCGGAGCATTACACAACATTCCAGATAATTAATTCTCCTTCTTGTCCCATCATATTAGGATTTTCTTGGCTCATTAAGCACAACCCTCATATTGATTGGGCTAAGCGTGAAATACTGGATTTGAGTAAAGACTGTATAGAGAGATGTATGTTACCAATTACCAAGAGAGTGGGCATCGCTACTTTGCCTACCACAATGCCTCAGACCTCCGAAATTTCTCTACAGTACTGTGAGGTTAAAGAGCCAGACTAATATTCTACCTCCTCACAGATCATATAATTGCTCCATAGATCTGCTACTCGGCACTATGCCTCCTAAGGGAGTAGTATATAACTTATCTCCACAGGAGAGTAGAGTCATGGATGAGTACATTAAGTATTCTCTAAGTAAAGGCCACATACATAATTCATCCTTGCCTGCTGAAGCAGGGTTCTTTTTTGTCTACAAAAAAGATGGTGAATTATGACCATTGATTACCATAAAAAATGCCTATCCCATTCCCCTTATCTCCGAATTGTTTGACAGACACCAGGATGTTAAGATATTTACTAAACTTGACCTTAGGAGTGCGTACAATTTTGTAAGGATTAAGGAAGATCATGAGTGGAAAACTTATTTTGTTCTTGTGTACCTGGATGATATCCTTATTTATTCCCCTGACCTCCAGACTCATCACAACCATGTCAAACAAGTGCTGCAAACTTTGCTTAAAATTGTCTTTATTGCAAGCTTGAAAAATGCGTATTTGACCAGTCGGAGGTACAATTTCTGGGTTATAATATCTCTGCCTTTGGTTTCCAAATGGATCCTCATAAACTAGAGGCTGTTTTACACTGACCACTACCTAATGGATTAAAAGCAATTCAAAGGTTTATTGGTTTTGCTAATTACTAGAGGAGATGTATCAAAGGTTTCTCTTCTGTGATAGCCCTATCACCAATATGACACGTAAGGGGGTTAGTTGTACTGTATGGTCTAAAGAAACTTTTGAACTTCTTAAATAAAGGTTTGCTTCTGCTGACCTATTGATACATCCTGACACCAGCAAACCCTTCATACTGGAGGTTGATGACTTACACTTACACACCTGGTTCCAAAAACGTTAAAGCTGATGCCCTCTCTAGACAGTTTGATATTGAATCAGAACAAGAACTAAAGACGTCCCCTATTGTTTCCCCTGAATGTATCATTGATTTCACTGTTCTTTCCTTTTCACTGTTCTTTCCTTGTCATCCCCTTTGCTTTGTGCTATCATGGCGGCTCAATCCCAGGCACCTTGCAATAAACCTCTGGATAAATTGTTTATTCCATTGACTGAAAGAAAGGAAGTAATGAGGGTATTCCATGACAATGTGGCTGCAGGGCATCCAGGCATTAATAAGACCATTTCCACTGTCTCTGAAGAAAGTGTCCAGTCTACCTCAGAAGCCAAAGTGTGAAATTCTATGGCATAATCTAAGACAGACCGGTTCCCTTGTTTGATATGCATTAGGAAAGTGGAGGCGTCGTCCTCCCTACCCAATGGTTCAAATGTTAATTTGAATTCTGCAAGGAATTCCTGGTAATAATATGCAATACTCCTATTACTCTCCCATAACGGATTGACCCAAGCTTTTTAATGTTTCTTACATGTTTGTTAATTCTTATGCGGAGTGGGCGTTTAGTTCTTACCGATCTTCATCTCCATATTGCACCTTGGATCCGGTAAGGGTAGTCTCTCCCTGCAAATTGACACAAAGCCTACGAAAGGGGTACAGTTGCCTTCCTTAAAGGCACAGAAGCTGAAGTGTTTAGAGCCTATATCCATATAAAAGGCTCTAATAAATGTGAGTTTATTTTCACTCACTTTACTTTTACCATACAATATTGTTCCATCTCTTGATTCTCTTTTATTTTTCTTGTATAGCCCTGTTGTGGATCCAAATAATGATCTTTGTTATATTCAGAAGAAGCCCAAATTATTATTACAAGTGCACTTGGAGAAGCGAAAATTAGACACCAGACACCTGTTTGTATTCAAAATAAGCCTCTGCCGTTTTATTCATCAGCTGGGTTTTATACATTAAAAAGTAAGTGCTTACGTGCAAATACTCATAGAACAGTAGTAGGAAGGGAGTGCAGATAAGACATAGAGATGAACGTCATGTACACATAACAAATAAGTTCCAAGGTAAGAAAGAACAAAAATGATTAGGGAAGAGACATCTCAGGTGGGGGCTCTCTGCTCCCGGAACTAAACATATATGGTCTTAAGTGTCGTGTTAAGCATCAAGCATTTCCTGAGTCCAAGTTAGCCAATTTTAATATAGGATATCATTATATGACACCTACAAGCTTGAGCCTTGCAAGATAAATTCTATCACAGCCCCCATATATTCTGTGGGGTAAGTGTATGTTATTTTCTTGTGAGTACACTTATACAGTGCTGCACTCATACTAAGTGTTGGGAACACCAACCAGACTCTTAGCTGTGTTTATTTGGTGCTTATATATTGTAGTGGGATTTGGGAGTACCCACATAGTGTATTCAGCAGCTACACTAAAGAATAACTTACCAACCACTAGCGCCACTTTTACCACACCTGTTGTGTTTTATAAAAAAGGACTTATGTTTTACCCCCCACATATGTTGGGGATGTGCTATAAGGTGATGAGGTGTCAGGGTTTCTTTGCTGTTTTAAACAGCAACCCTTTCTGTTTCAGTGATTGAGTTTTCAGCTGCAATTACTATGAGCTGCTTCTGCTTGTTGCCACGGTTACTCACCTGTGAGTAGTAATCAACCCTGCTGCTAATCAGTTCTGCCTATTTAAGCAGCTAAGCCCAGAACCTCCTTGCCCTTGCGTGGTTTCCTGTTTCCCAGAAGTCTCCTTGTTCCTGTGTTTCCTGTTTGCTCCTGGTTCCTGACTCCGGCCTTGTTCCTGACTCCGCTGCTCTCCGTGCTCCTGATCCTGGCTTGTCTGACTACCCGCTCTGGTGACTGACCCCTGCTTGATTCCTGGACTTTGCTTTTGTTATTTATTTGTTATTTATTAATAAAGGTGTGTTTGCATCTACTTCTGTCTCTGTCTGGTTCCTGGTCCCTGACATGAGGTGCCTGTGGATTTGTGACTTTTTTTATATGGAGCCCCAAGTCTCAGAATTCGTAATTAGCATTGCAAACAAACATACTCTAGTAGTTTTGTCCTCACTCTCCCCTTTCTTCTGTGTCTAAAAGTGAATAATGGTAGTACATTGGAATCTTTGTCAGCCATGAAAGATTGCTAACTTTATTAATCCCCGTACCAATGTTCTCTGCTGTCTAAAAAGCACTAAAATCCACAGCCATTCGTTGTAGCAAAATATTGAAGAAGTTACTGTTATTTGTACAGAACATTCATCTCTCTTGCTAGTAATAATAAAAATATAGTTTGCATTTTTTTCCTGACAAAATATCTAGTGTTTGTTAGTTATGCAATAAATAAAGCTAGATTTATTACTTGGCCTAACCATACCTGCATTATGAATCCTACTGTTTTGCCAGGAGGTGTCATTCTGGAGAGTAATACTTAGCCCCAGGGTGTTCTCCGCTTGTAGTTTACATAACATTGCTAATAAGCGAAATAAAATGCTAATTCTTAATTCCAAAATAAATATTATTGTACACAATAATTATTCCAGATTGCATGCTATTTTCTGGAAGCGTGGTCATACATAGTGTAATTTGAATTAAAGAGTATTAATGTGACCCAGATTCAAGTGTGTGATTGCCTGAGGGTTTTGAGAATATCGCTAGCATTTCTATATAGTATACAGGGCAGAATTACCATCGGTTTCTCATTAGCTGGGTAATGGCAAAGCTTTCTTTTTGAAGAAAAATGCATTCATTTAGGAAATGTTTATCTCTTGGGAATTAAAAATTAAAATCACAGCAACCACATAAATTTATTACCATCTATAATGAAAGTGTATATCATATGCCCTAGATCAGGAATCCCTAATATTAGTCTGCCAATCTTTGGCCAATCACTATGACTACAATGAGTCATCACAGTTCAGTATTTGCATTAATAATTGCACTACGAGGCCGATCATATATACAGTTATTACATTTTACTGATTATGCACTTTATGCAAGGTACCACAAACCGTCATGATGTCATGGGAGGTGGTCCGAAGACCGGGATCCTTTATGTGCCTGATGAGAAGATGGGAGTCTTCAGCGTGGAAGTGGATTTTCAGGGCCTGGTGCAGGGTAACCGCACGCCCCCTGGTGTTGAGCACCAGCGTTTGTGCGGCCACATACCAGGGCCCTGATACAGCTTCTGTGGAGACTTAGACATCCAAAAATGGCCAAGATGTTGCCCACCACTGCAACAAAGTACTCCAATTACGGTGGGTCCTAACTGCCTAGATATGCATGACTAAATAAACAATAATAAAACACACACAATAATACATACAAAACAATAATAAAACACAAACAGCACTTACCTGCAAGAAAGGGGCAGAGGACTTGGAACAACTGCCTGCAGGAACCAACTGAAACAAAAGGATTAATGCAAAAGGAAAGGGTGTGCCAACAAAACATTTCAAGGAATCCAGGAGACTGGGAATTCCAGGAACAGGATAAAGGAATGAACCCAGAAAACCCAGCATAAAGAAAACCAGACATGGAATAGAAAACCAGAAAAAACAAGAAAAACTAAACAAGAATTGTAAAAAGAGTACTGGATACCAGAAGCCAAGGCCAGACATCTCAACAGAGCAGGATGTGACACATTAGGTAAGTATGGAGCCATTCAGGTTTGCAGTCATAGGTCCAGACTTCTCTAAGGGAACCTTTGAATGTGATTCCTTACAATAACATATGAATTATATTATGATTATGAGTGGATACAATGAGCTGGGAATAGGGAATAGTTTTGAATATACATTTTAAATATACTGTAATTATATAGAATGTACTATACATGACTTATACAGCCCATGTGGTACAAGGGAGGAGAGAACAAGAGTAGATTTCTATATAGTTTAAAACTTCACCCCAGGTGAGGTTAACAGGACAGAATTTATTATATGGGGTTCCCTGGCTCTCTCTTAAAGATATATGCAATGTGAGATATGCAGTATAACTGCATAAAATATGACATGAACATCACTCCATCACCTCTGTTTTTAGTGTTTGTCTGTGTATTTGCATGGGTGTCAGGCCAGCGTGTGTACCTGTGCATACATCTCAGCATTCAAAAGCCAACACAAATACACCCTTCCATTCAATTGTCAACACTACATACAGACACACCTATTCAAAATCAAACATTACAGATAAGTAAATCACTGCTTTCAAATTACAATAGCACATACAGACACACAACACTACACACAAAACCACCTCTATATTCACATGCACATAATGCATACAAAAACATGCTTACATTCAAGCAAGAAACACTGCTCTGTGCTAAATACAACCCTGCATGGATGGGCAAATGGTAGATCACCAGCTGGCAAAGTATTGCGGGAGTTGTACGACAGATGGGTATCTACCTTTGGGCCATCCTTGCGATTTGGAGGATGGGGGAAAATATAATTCTTACACCAGGGCCGCCACTGTGTACACGAGATTTAAATATGAAATGTTTACATTTATTCTGTATGTACATAATATACCTAAACTCCTACTATTCAGGACTTATTGTGCAGATTGATCAATATACATCAATTTGCACATAATGGGGCACTTCTTTAAACAGAAATCCATTTATTTTATTATCTTTGATTCTATGCTCTGTAATTAAGTTCTGATTTCAAAGGGAAATTAAAGGGACACTATAGTCACCAGAACAACTACAGCTTATTGAATTTGTTCTGGTGAGTAGAGTCACTACTTTCAGGCTTTTTGCTGTAAACACTGTCTTTTCAGAGAAAATTCAGTGTTTACATTACAGCCTAGTGATAACTTCACTGGCCACTCCTCAGATGGCTGTTAGAGATCCTTCCTGAGTCATGGCTGCCTAAAACGCATCCAAACATTCAGTATCTCCTCCCTCTGCATGCAAACACTGAACTCTCCTCATAGAGATTCATTGATTCAATTCATCTCTATGAGGAGATGCTGATTGGCCAGGGCTGTGTTTGAATCATGTTGGCTCTGCCCCTGATCTGCCTCCTTGTCAGTCTCAGCCAATCCTATGGGCAGGGCCGGATTAACATAGGGGCTGATGGAGCTGCAGCTCCAGGCCCAGGCCCAGGCCCATGGAATAGGCCCATTTTTTTTTACACACTACTTTTAGGTTTGCCACCTGACTGGTATTTTACTGGCACAGGCGGTATTTGAGGCTGTCTGGCTGTGCCGGTATTGCAGTAATACCGGCAATACAATTGCAGGTATTTTTCTCAGTATAAACAGAGATTACTCTGCAATACCAGCACCGGCCAGTAGGGGTCACTGTGTATGAGGCAGGGATAGGAAGTTACAGCATATCCCTGCCTCTCTCTACTACTCACTGATCTGTGGGGGAGCAGCTACACAGCACAGAGAGTCCAGACAGCAGCTCTACAGCTGAGGTAAGTGAGGGATGGGGGGAAATGCAGCAAGGAGACATGGGACACTGAGACACAAGAAGACACATGTGGACACTGAGACACATGGGGACACAGACACTAGGGGGCACTGGGAAACCTAGGGACACTGGGAGACCTGGGGACACTGAGACACTTGGGGTCCCTGGAAAACATGGGAATACTGAGAAAGTAGGGGACACTGTAAGACATGGGGACACTGTGAGACATAGGGACATTGGGACACAGAGACATTAGGGACAGAGTGTCCCCATGTCCCCAAGCCAGTGTCCCTAGTGTCCCCATGTGTCCCCATGTCTCCCAGCCAGTGTCCTCAGTGTCCCCATGTCTCCCAAGTCACCCAGTGTCTGTTTCCCCAAATGTCTCAATGTCCCCATGTCTCCCAGTGTCCACATGTCTATGTCCACAAGTGTCCCATGTCTCCCAGTGTCTCCAAGTGTGTGTCTCCCAGCCAGTGTCTCTAGTGTCTCAGTGTCCCCATGTCTCAGTGTCCCCTAGTCTCCCAGTGTCCCCTAGTCTCCCAGTGTCTTTGTTATGATATCTCTGTGTCCCTAGTGTCTAGGTGTCCCCAAATGTTTCAGTGTCCCCATGTCTCCCAGTGTCTGTGTCCCCATGCCACTGTGTCCCCGGTGTCTCAGTGTCCCTATTTCTCCCAGTGTCCCCATGTCTGTATCCACAAGTGCTCCCATGTCTCCAAGTGTCCCCATGTCTCACTGTGTCCCCTAGTATCCTAGTGACATGGGAACACACTGAGACATGGGGACACTGGGAGAAATGGGGACACTGATACACTGGGAGACTAGGGGAGTGAGCGACATAGGGACACTAACACTGTGATATATAGGGACACTGGGAGACAGGGAGACACTGGGAGCAATCCATCTATACAGCAGAATTAAACTGTGAGTAGATTGTTGAGGATTTTACAGAATTTTCTCTTATGTCACTCCTTGTGATTTACATCACGTGATGTCATGCATAACTAATTATACAAATGATTAAGGCTGGTATTTTTTCCAAGAAAGGTGGCAACCCTAACTACTCTTCACAAACTCTTGCTTAAAGGAACACATTAATGTATTTCTATCCCTATTATGTTAAAACCACCATCTGGCCAACTCTTGCCTCCCTAAATATAGAAAAATCTGACATGTATTCAAGTCTGCAGCTGCTGGCTCTGCCTCTGAACTGACTTCTGAACTGAATGCTTCCCCAGTGGATTCGCTGAGACTGTCAACTAGGCAGATCAGGGGCAGAGCAAGCACAAGTCAAGCATAGCCCTGGCCAATCAGCATCTCCTCATAAAGATAAATTGAATCAATGCATCTCTATGAGGAAAGT
This sequence comes from Pelobates fuscus, assembly GCF_036172605.1. Classification (NCBI taxonomy): domain Eukaryota; kingdom Metazoa; phylum Chordata; class Amphibia; order Anura; family Pelobatidae; genus Pelobates; species Pelobates fuscus. The sequence continues at coordinate 178,487,770 of NC_086322.1, forward strand.
TCAGTGTCTGCATGCAGAGGGTGGAGACACTGAATGACAGTGCTGCACACTAGGCAGTACTGCCCCAGGAAGCACCTTTAGCAGCCACCTAAGGAGTGGCCAGTGGAGGGATTTTCTCTGAAAAGACAGTGTCTAATGCAAAAAGCCTGAAGGTAATGATTCTACTTACCGGAACAAATACAATAAGCTGTAGTTGTTCTGGTGACTATAGTGTCCCTTTAAGTTTGGAAGCTTAAGAGGGACGTATGGGAACAAAACTTGTGTAGACTGGCTGACAATAAAATTAGTTTAGGTAATGCAGACATTGGTCTCTCTAACACTGTGGCATGTCCCTTTTCTTCTACACTCACTATATACACCTTTTCTCTGCCCCAGACTATATACCAGGAACTTCTGCCTGCTAGTAAGAAGGTAAGGAGACAAGTGGACATGTGAGTGCTAGGGGACAGTCCTTAGAAAGCTTGGAGTAGGCACATCATTTGATGCATTTATGTCAAGCTCAGGGTGCTGCCTGCATAGTATGCCCTTAGTTGGACAGCCTGCATGATTGGCAGGCAGCCTGACATGTATTCATGCCAGGCCGGCCTTCCAATTCTTTGGACAAACATGCCCCCTTTTTGGGCATGTTTACCCCTTTTGGCAGGAATGGTCACGTGATTCGCGCCAGTGGCACACCCTTTTACCGTGCCCATTGACTTCCCGCTTGACTGGACAGTGCTGTTAGGGGGTATGGATTTACTTGAAAGATGAAAACATAAATTAGAGAGAGATTAATAGAGTATGTGAGAAACACATACAGTATGTGTTTTCGTATAGCTGCATCCTTTAGTTTTCCTCCAACACCATCTCCATCAGATACATGACGCTTGGAAGGTATGATTGTTTTAGTGTTTTTGGTCGATAAGATTCTGTAATTAGGCCCATCATAATTATCAACACCAGGCCTTCTGGGCTCTTAATCTGGCCCTGCCTATGGGGATGCATTGTGATTGGATCAGGCCACCACTTCTGATGATGTCAGCAGACAGGTTTTGACTATTGCCTATTCTGAGTCAAACAGCATGCAAATCTACAGCTTCAGGCTTGAATAAAAGTAAGATTTTGCTATTTTTAGGGATGCATGAGGGGACCAGAGTGACTAGATAGTGGTTTTAACACTATAGGGTCAGGAATACATGTTTGTGTTCCTGACCCTATAGTGATCCTTTAACTATATTCTTGGTTCCAGTTTTTGGGGAAGAGAGATGGGTATCACTTGGTAGCAACTCAAGAGTTAATAACAAGAAGCTGTATCTCATTACACCTCAGGTCATTTGGCCTGTATGGAGTGTCAAATATTCTAACTATGGCACAGTAGGAAATGTGCAGCCACATTTCTTTCATTAAAGGTTTTTTTACTGTAAGAACAATCAGGATGTGGAATTCTCTGCCTGAAGAAGTGGTTTTATCAGAGTCCATACAGATGTTCAAACAGCTACTAGATGCATACTTGCAAAGACAGAATATTCAAGGATATAATCTTTCAATGTAGGGTAATAACTGCTTGATTCAAGGATAAATCTGACTGCCATTCTGGGGTCAATAAGGAATTTTTTGTCCTAGCTTGTTGCAAAATTGTGCTTCAAACTGGGGTTTTTTTTTTTTTTTTTTTTTCTCTTTTGGATCAACAGCAAAAAACAGGTGTGAGGAAGGCTGAACTTGATGGACGCAAGTCTCTTTTCAGCTATCTAACTATGTACTATGTAGAGGATTAGAAACTAAAGGGATATTATAGTGTAGACATGTGCAATTTGTTTCGGTCCGAATTTAAATTTGGATGAATTTTGGGCAATTCGGACATTCAGGTACTTCCGAATGTCCGAATAGCTGAAGTGCCGAATTCCTGAAGTTCTGAAATTGCCGAAGTTCCGAAATTGCCGAAGTTCTGAAGTGTCGAAGTCCTGAATGGCCAAAGTCCCGAATTTCGGAATGCCGAACCGAACCAATTTTTTTCCCCATGCATATCCCTATTATAGTGTTAGGAATACAAACCTGTAGTGCCTATGTGCAACTACATAAAAATATTATGTAAAAACATTTTCACCCCCCTTACCATTTTCCCAAACCACCCTCAATATATCAATGAGTCCCAGACAACAGATTAGAAGGCATCCAACTTAACCAGCTAAATAAATAACAAATACTAATAAGGAATAATTGACTAGGGTGGCGGCACTGAGGCCCTAACTAGATGCCTCAGACCACAAGAGGATGTGGCTCCCACATAGTCCTGCAGTGGTGCCACCATTGCTTATGCCCAAGCAGAGGCATGCTTGACCTCAGGGGAGATCTTCAGCCACAGCACCTAACCAAGATGCTCTGGAAGGGCTCCCATGTAGGCCAACACCTGGAGCAGGAAACAGCCCATCCAAAAGCTGCCAGCATTCCGGTTATCCATCTCTTCATTACTATGCAGCCGCAATTCTAATATGAGAGGGAAGTCTGATATAACTCACGCTCAACAGAGCAGTGGCGCCACCAGGCTGAACAACTGACAGCTACCACAGGAGAGTTGAAAAAAACTAAACCAGGCAGAGTGGCGAGCTCAACTAAGTAGGCTTTGCACCAAACAACTAACCACTCTGACTAAGGAGAGGCAAAACTCAGTGCCTCCTGTACCAGCAAGTTCACTGCTGAAAACCCAAGAGTAGGAAGGGCAGGAAAACCTGCAACGGAGAAACCAAAGAGAGACTGGCAGGCTGGAAGGGCCTCCAATAAGTAACCAATTAGTTGCACTCCCCTCCACGGAGACAACCCCTTATTTATGTGCCCATTAGGGAGCACTCCACTCCCATTCTTCTGGCACTACTGGCAACTAACCCTTCACTTTGCATTGCAAGCTCCCAGAAGTGAGGGATTATAGGTCTTCTTCATTATTTTGCTTTGTCAGAAATCTATAATATCTACTGTGAAACTGTATAGCAACATAAGTCACATTTCAAAATAAATAAACTATAACTATAACTACAAGACAGAATATTTCAGACCCCTAGACCGTCCCGGGCCCCTGTCACAGCCCCCAGGGACTTGATTGTATGCTTCCAGGCTGGACAGGACAAGGCCGTAGTGATTGGCACTCTCAGGGGTCACACTCCTTACAACTTTTATAACTCTCCTCTTACCTTCAACGCGGGCCTCTCACATTTGCATATAGTATTTATGGATGAATGCAATAGTTTATTTTATTAAAAAAAGAAACTTGTATTCCTTTTGATTCGAATAAATTTGTACTCTACCACCTTATAGATTTAACTTAAAATGGCTATTTAGAATTATCATTTCTGCCTTTTCCTGGTCTTCATTAATGAACACACCAATCTCTGATTTCATTGTACTATTTTTTTTAATTTATGAACTGGGGTGGGGTTTGGTTTTGCTCTCTTTAGCGATCACTTTCTCATTTTCTAGTTTAGCCCATCTGATTCACCTATTGCATGTATTTTTGGCTTCTTTATATCTTATTTATTTATGCTTCTGATTTAAAGAGACACTGTAGTCACCAGAACCACTACAGCTAATGGAGTTGTTCTGGTGTTTACTGCCTGTCAAAGCAGGCTTTTCAATGTAAACGCTGCCTTTTTTAGAGAAAATTAACCTTTTTAAAATTATATGTTTTAGTATATTCCATGTAATTTCCTTTTTTGATTTTGTTTTAAAAGACACCATATTGTGATCACTATTCCCAAATGCTCCCCTACTTGAATGTTTGACAAGAGATACATATTGTTTGTTATAATCAGATCCAGACAAGCATCCTTATTAGTTGGTGCTTCTACCGATTGTGACATATAGGTGCCATTTAACAGGTTCAAAAACATGATTCCCCTTGCTGTACTACTAGTGCCTATACCCCAATTTATGTCCAGGTAATTTAAATCTCCAATAATTAATGTTACCCAGATGTGCAGCTTTCCCAATTTGCTCTAACAGCTGTTCTTCCTCATAGTCTTCCTTCCAAGTTCCTGTTAATTACTATTTATTGTTGCACTGTGTGATACAAATTAGCTTGACAAAGACCGGGGTTACCAGTAGAAACTTTGCTGTACGCTTGAATAAAGGGACACAGATACAAGAAGGACATTCTGAAGTACTTTGTATTTGTTTATTTGTTGGTAATCCTGCTGGCTTGTGGGTGAAAGCTAGACTCTGCACTCTGTGGGTATGTACTGCTACATACCTTGGTGATATATACATGGAAAAAATGGTCAGCACATATGAACCCCTTAAGGACTGAGCCAAATATACACGTTTTGATCAAAATAAGACGTAAACAAAACTTGGAATTTGACTATATGTCTGTTCAACCGTAATTCACCTCTTTCATATTAAGTGCACCCACGCTTATTATATAATATTTTATTCAGGAGAAATAGGGCTTTCATTTAGCATCAAATATTAAGCTATGAAACATAATTGAATAGGAATAAAGTATAAAAAAAATCTGAGAAATTAAGAAATGTTATTTTTTAGTTCTGCATGACATTTTAACTGTGAATGTCATAATACTGTTTGCTTTTACTGCAGTAAAATACACATATTTGTATTCAGCGATGTCTCACATGTAAAACAGTAACCCCTATGTACAGGTTTTATGTTGTTTTGGGAAGTTACAGGGTCAAATATAGCATGTTACACTTTTCATTTTTTTTTCACATTGAAATTCGCCAGATTAGATACGTTGCCTTTGAGACCATATGGTAGCCCAGGAATGAGAATTACCCCCCATGATGGAATACCATTTGTAATAGTAGACAACCCAAGGTACTGTAAATGAGGTATATCCAGTCTTTTTTAGAAGCCACTTAGTCACAAGCACGCCCGCCTTCCTTTAGGGGTTAAAGATGATTTCCAAAGTTTCATTCAATTATGTAAATTCCAATAAGTAATGTTTCTCCTATAAACTATTTTCTCTGAATAATTGTACTGCCTTAGAGTCTTGCATTGTTGTATTGTTTTAAGGGGCGTGATAGAATAGGAAAAAATGTTGTTTTATAGTTGTTGTGTATTTTGTTCCGTAGGCAATAGATTAAATCCTAGTACTAGATGATTCTGTAAAGTATTTTCATCAGCACTCTTGTGATAAAAAAAAATTAAAATGGAAATATGAAAAATAGATGTGGATACCAATTACTGTAAAACTTATGGGTTTTCTTTACTAAATTGTAATGAATTAAAATCCAAATTGCAAAGCTTAGGTTATATAGCCAAACTGTGACTCTAAAAATTAGTTATTTTTCCATTCAGGATTTATTCCACTACAGTTTTGGAGTTTAGTGAATTGACTTTAATTTATAGGAAATATTTATTCTAAAATACAGAAAGTATACCTACCTGCAGGGGCGTACCTACAGCATTTGGCACCCGGGGAGGATTCTGTGTTTGGCACCCCTACCTCCAAAAATAAAAACACCTGAAATTTTTGGCACCACACACACACAGTTACAGGCAGACAGTCTCACACAGTTACAGGCAGACAGTCACACGCAGTTACAGGCAGACAGTCACACGCAGTTACAGGCAGACAGTCACACGCAGTTACAGGCAGACAGTCACACGCAGACAGTCACACATACAGTCACATGCAGTCACACAAACAGTTACCGGCAGACAGTTACACACACACAGTCAGTTACAGTCACACAGTCGTAGCCAGACAGTCACAGTCACACACACACACACACACACACACACACACACAGTTACAGGCAGACAGTCACATATACAGTCAGACACACACACACGGTCACAGGCAGAAGGACACACACGTAGTTACAGGCAGCAGCACACAGTCACAGGCAGACAGTCACACGAAGACAGTCACACACACGGTTACAGGCAACATGACACAGTCACATGCAGACAGTCACACACACAGTCAGTTACAGGTAGTCATACACAGTCGTAGCCAAACAGTCACGCACACAGTTACAGGCAGACAGTCACATATACAGTCACACACACACAGTCACAGGCAGACAGTCATACGCACACAGTCACAGACAGATAGTTACACACAGTCAGTAACAGGTAGTCACACACATCTGTAGCCAGACAGTCACGCACACAGTTACAGGCAGCATCACACAGTCACAGGAAGACAGTCACACACAGTCACAGGTAGTCACACAAACACACAGTTACAAGCAAGCAGACTGCATCTCACACACACACACACACACAGTTACAGGCAGGCAGACAGTCACACACACACACACAGTTACAGGCAGGCAGCAACACACACAGTTACAGGCAGACAGACAGTCACACACACATTCTTACTTACAGATAGTGTGGGCTGGAGGAGGAGTGGATTAACTGAAGTCCTTGCCTGGAGCCTGTTAGGTGGAGAAGCAGGGATGGGATGTCTTCTTGCTTCATCTCCATGTGCAGCCGTAACAGCAGCAGGTAAGAGCCGTGTTAAGCTCTGTCCCCGCTGCTGGTTTGGCTCCACCACCAACTTTTGTTAGCCCCAGCCCCCACTTTCCTTCCGTGCGGCCAGTTCAGCTGGTAATTGCTGGTCTCTGCGTGTGTGAGCTGTGCCGGCCACCCGGCACCCCAGCTGCCATGGGTCACAGCTCACACATCCCCCTCCAGCACACAGACCAGGGTCATGGCACCCCCCCACCTGGTGGCACCCAGGGTGGACCGCCCTGCCACCCCCCCCACACTCTCCCTTAGTACGCCACTGCCTACCTGCAAAATCAATAACATCTCCATATCACTATGGCCTTAAATGACTTTACAATTCATTGGATATTACAAGCAAATAATAATACTCAGTATCTATGTAAACAAAAGATTTATAAATCGATATATGATATGAAAAATCAATATTTGTTAAAAACACATTTGTTAACAATATAGCAATGTATGTAATAAATCTGTTTACCAATAAAAGCATTACATAAATCACATTAATACTACAATGTCACAGCTTAATTAACAGATTGTAATTATCATATATCTTATTTTTATAATCCCCAACTTGCCATAAATTTCCCTAGGTTAATTTCCATGTTTTAATTAGTTGTATTTACTACAACAAATTGTACACTGTCTGTAGGTTTAATATATTGGGTGGTTTGCCTTATGTAGTTTTTCAGAATAATTTTAACAACATCATGCTAAACTAAACCTGTTTTTACAAAACAGGAAAGTATGGGGAGCAATATTCCTATCCCTAAACTCAGCAAATAGAGGACAAATGTGCTTTTGTGCAGAAATACAAAACGTATAAAACTGGAGCTTCTCTAGGCGCCAATCTCAAATTTATATTTAATTTAATGCTTTGACAAATGTCTACATAGGATTCTGATAAATAGAACTGTTCTGAAATAAATTTGAATTTAACAACTTTTGATGCTTTGAAAATACATTTCTGCACGTTGTCCTTATAGCCGTTGTTTCATTTTAAAGAATGGCGTGTGGATGCAAAACAAGAAAACCTGATTCAGTTCGAGACTGATTTATTTCTCCCTGCTCCCATGCAAATTCCAACAGCTACCTTTTCCTCCCAGTTTGTGTTTTTTATTCCATTAGCTATCTTAATTATATCACAGGCAGAGGAGAGGGCTTGCTGACTGTATGTGGGAGTGTTACAGTAATAATTATTGTTCCTGTTGGTCTATGTTCTTTTTGTCCCTTTGTTCCATCAGGTCCAGGGGGTGTGCCTCTGGCCGGAAAATGTGTATAAAATAAATGCCTTTGTGCTTAATAAACCACCCCGTCTTACCTTCAACTCGCAGCCTCGTCTTGTGTTGTAGGGAACAGCTATAACAGCTATATCACTGCTAGCTCTTGTAAGAGTTCTCTTCAGCTATACAGCTATACTCTCCTGGAAGAGAGGTCCTTCCCACACGGTTCTGGATCCAGAGGTTAGACCAGGGTGGGAAGGAGAGGGCGAGACCCCAACCAAGCTACGGCGGTTCGTGGAGTCTGTGGTGGCTATTGTGTCCGGTGCGATGCTGATGGTACTTGAGAAGCACTAGGAGCATCCGTTGGCGGAGGTACCCAGCCAGGGTACAGGGCGCTCCGTCACAGTACCATCCTTACTTAAAAAGCATGGCAAACTAATGTAGCATTAAGTGCTCATATAGTCCTAAACAAGGGGCACAGAGAACATGTGGACCCACATTAAAGTATATTTAGGTATAGTGTACCCTGCCACATACCTATTATTGCTTTCTTCTGTATATGTATATGTGTATGTATAATGTGTGTAGATTTCTACATATTCTTTGGTTTTTGAGATCAGTTGTAGCGCATGCATAGCTTAGAATTTGAATTAGAATTAGAAGTTGCATTATTTGCTCTCTATTACATTGTACATGAAATGGCTGCATGAGAAGAAAATAGCCTGTGATGCTTTTAACATGTTATTGCAACATATAATAAACTTTTGTTGGCTATATGATGTATATAACTCTCAGCTTATGATTGATGTACTGTAATAATGTCGCTAAATTCAATTTTGCAGGTATTGTATTGAAGCTGGATATTCAATCCTTCCTAAATAAAAAAAAATTAAATAAACCACATATTAGCCAATCATTATACTTATATTATATTAGGACAAGCGTCATAGTTACTCTTGATTTATCATTTGTATCATACATTAGGAAACACGCCTACAGAAACCAACACCAGCTCTATTTTCTGCTTATAGAAGAAGATCTAGTAGGGGAATTGGCGCACTTGGCGAATTTTCTCTCCCAGATAATATTTCCTTTTACTAAGTAGAGAAAGCTTGCTAATGTATAACATAATAATACATCTTAGATAACTGTTTATATTCAGGAATACCCATCTTAAAGCGGCACTGTCCTCCCCCCACACACCCAACAAAAAGAAAAGAGTATTTTCAGATAGAATTAAATACTCAATTTCACAAAGTCAAGAGATATACTGAGACAAAATAGGGACAACCTAGTCTCTGTATATTTTCTACAACTGACACTTGTAGACACTGGGCGGAGCTACCGCCATCTAAAAGTGTCGATCCCCCCAGCCGTCACCAGTGACAGCTACAGGGAATTGGCTTTCTATATTTTCCTATGGAGATGTTTAGAGCATGTGCGAGAGTTCAGCAGTGACGTTGCCTTTTGGAAAGAAGCAGAAGAGGATCTACCAGGAGACAGAGGCAGCTCTCTAATTAGGCAATTTAGGCGGCCGCCTAAGACCTTGCGCTGTCAGGGGCCTCGTGGCCGCCTAAATCGCCATAGGGCAGACTGAACTGTCGGGTTCTCGGTCTATGACCGAGGACCCAACACAGGAGGGGGCCCGGTGGCTTGCCCTTTATACCACCAGGTGTGAGGCCCCTCTGCTCGGTCTGCCCAAAGAGCCAGCCTCCAGTCTGCAGCTCTGCTGGGTGTGAGCTACAGACTGAAGTGTCTCGCAATCTCCAGCCAATCAGAGCGCTGCCATAGGTTACCACGGGAACGCTCTGACTGGAGATCGTGAGACATTCTTATCTGCCATCACATTCTATGTTTCTATGTTTCTATGTCTCTCCCCTACACTATGTCACCCTCCCTCTCACACTAAGTCTCCCCCCTCTCACACTAGGTCTCCCCCATCACACACTAGGTCTCCCCCCTCTCACACTGTCACTCCCCCCTCACTCTGTCCCCCCACCTCTCACTCTGTCACGCCCAACTACATTACCCTCCCTCTCACACTGTCTCCCTTCCTCTCACTACATCACCCTCCCTCTCACTATGTCACCCTCCCTCTCATACTAATGTCACCCACCCCACACACTCTGTCACCTCTCTTCTCACACACTGTCACCCCTGACACTATGTCACCCCCCTCTCACCCTGCCACCCCCTCACACTAAGTCACGCCCCCACTACATCACCCCCTCTTATTCTGTCACCCCCTCTCACTCTGCCACCCACCTACACAATGTCACCCTCCCCCTCACTATATCACCCCACTCTCACTCTGTTACCCCACTCTCACTCTGTTTCCTCCCTACACTATGTCACCCTCCCTCTCACACTAAGTCTGCCCCCCCTCACACTAGGTCTCCCCCATCACACACTAGGTCTCCCCCTCTCACACTAGGTCTCCCCCCCTCACTCTGTCCCCCCACCTCTCACTCTGTCACCCCCCACTACATAACCCTCCCTCTCACACTGACACCACTCTCCACACACACTGACACCACTCTCCGCACACACTGACACCACCTCCATACACATTGTCATCCCCTCCATACACACGGGCACCACTCTCCACACACAAGGGCACCACTCTCCGCACTCTGGCACCTCCCTTCATACACACTGTCAACCCTCAACACACTGGCAGCCCCATCCATACACTCTGGCACCCCCCTCCATACACTCTGGCACCCTCCTGCTCACTCTGCCACAGTTACCCCTTTACTCACCCATCACCCCATGAAGGCAATCATTATACACACCGTCATAAAACATAGCTTCGCCATAAACCCAGTGCCAAAGGCCACAGGCAGTACACAAACATACATATGCTCAGAGAAACATACATACAGATACAAGGATGCTCACTGCCAGACACACACAGTTCGACAATGCAATGATATATACAGAGACTAACTCTCTATATCCAGTGCTGCAAGCTTCACCTTCAATATATCTACAGCTTCTTATACACACACAAGTCAACTGCTATTTTTTTTCAATAATGGTGTTAGTGATGGCCTCAGGTATGAGTTTCGCCTAAGGCCTCGCCAAGTCTAGAGCCGCCACTGCCGGGAGAAGATGGCTTGCAGCTGCGCTGGACATGTACAGGTAAGTAGAACACACCTTTGCCTGCCCCCCATGCCACTTAACACACAGTGGCGCTGTCACCATTGTGAGTCTTTGCAAATTCTGCAAATTCCCCAGACGGTGATAGTGCAGCTATAAAACCACCTGCAATATCAGGCACAATATGAAAAGATCTCCTACTCCTCCATCCCGTGCTAAGCCCTACATCCTTTTGAATTATTTGTTTTTTATGCTAGATATTTTCTGCTTTTACATTATTATCAGTTATTTATAATATCTGGATAGAATAACTCAATGATACTGAGTGCCAAGATTATTGTGTTCAGTTTGGAATAAAAATCACGTTGTTCAAGTTAATGCAAACAAAATAACAATCCCAGGCAGTAATCAGCACGTTGGTTAGCATATCTTTCATAGTGGGTGGTAATGTGACCCCTGGGACAGGATTATGTTTTTGTTCGTGCTAAATACAGGGGTTGAGAAAAAGCAATATCAAGACGGATTCTTGCATATATCCCCAGACTCTTCCTTAATAATGACAATAATAATAAATATTGATAATTATAGTAATAGTTATAACAATAATAACAATAATAATAACTGGGCTAGAGAAAATGTTCCAGTATTCCTTCTCAGTGTTAAAATCCCTTGTATTGCAGGAAAACACACTGCAATATTTTGAGTAGTACAAACGATATTCATTAATTTGTTTAAAAAAAAAAACATGTTTTTGATAGGTTTTCACATTTCATGTTTTTGTTTGTTTGTTTTGTTTTGTTTTTAAATTGAGATGGGGTTATGGCTGCAAATAAGGTCAATGTTTTTAAACGTAACTTCCCACTCCAGTAAGGTTTTTGAATAGCAATGCGAGTTTTCCTGAGCTGTGCTGGTTACATGACAGGTAGAAAGTAAGTCCATTATATCCATGCATTTAGCAAATAAGAGCCTAGGCTTGCATACACCAAGCTTGTGTTACACAGCTTAACATTTTTGTAAGGCAACACACCATTACCTAGTGTGGTTTCACACACTTACCTGGGTTTCACAGGGCTCCCAAACCTACTTCACTAAACTGGTCTTTTCCAGCAGGAGAAGCCGTATTTTATGGCTTAGAGCAGAGTTTCCCAATTGGTGTTGGGGGTTTGCCTGTCGGGTGGCCCAAGCATTTAGGGTGGGATGGGTATCGGTAAACAGGTATAAAACTGCGACCCGACCCCTGTTGTATGGGATGCTGGGAGGAAGTGACAACACTTCCTCCCAGACAGAGCACGCCTGTTAGAGCACCGGCTGGAGGGAGAAAGGGAGCAGTGGGTATGGAGCACCCAGCTTCAGCCAGCAGCACTGAAGGAAGAAAAAAGGTAAGTGAACAGCAAATAACAGCAGGTATGTGTGTACCTGTGTCAGTGTGTGTATCTAATGCTACACACATGAGCACACCTCCTCCTAAGTACTACAATCTGTTTACCATCTGTAACCAGATATTTTGGGGGGCACTACGAGCAGAACACAAAATCATGAAACAAACACAACTGTTAGTACATTGTCTATTTTGCTTGTTTCATGTTGTTTCGGTAACATTTATAGTTACAGAATTTGTACAACCCATCAATGCCCCAAATTTTAGATAAATTTCAAGTCATTTGAAAGAGAATGCACAAGTCTAGTAGGGTTGTAGTAAGTCTAGTAGGGGGTAGTAGTAAGTATGTGGAGGAGGCTGATTGTGGGATTTAGTGTTCGTATTGGGCTGTTTGTGGTGTAGCTTGTGTGGAAATGTTTTTATAGTCTAGACTATAGTCTGTATGTGGATAGGATTTGCTGTGAAAATGTGTGTGAAATGTGTGAAAATTGTGTGTGCATGTGACAGGGTAGGGGCTTTAGTGTGTGTATGAGCTGTAATGTATGTGTTTGTAAAGCACTGGGACTGTAGTGTGTGAAGGGGGAATAAGGTCTGTAATGTGAGATTATAGGAGCTGTAGTGGAATGGAGGAATAAGGGTTGCAGTGTGGGAGGATGGGACTGCAGCATATAGGGGGATAGGGGCTGTAGTGTAAAGGGGGCTATGGCACTTCTTGAGGTAGGTACCCCCATAGCTGCTGCCCCACAGAGCATTTCCCCAAATGCTGTGGTGTACCCCCTGGTGGAGTTTGTGTCATGGTTGCCGTTATCCTTACACACAGGAAACAGGATACCCACAAAGTGAGGGTCCAAAAGTCGTATTACCGGGCTATAGAGTCCAGATTTAACATATTACAAGAAAGAATCAAAGTCAGGAATAGCCAAGGTCAGGAATACGAAGATATAGATACATGAAAAACAAGCCAGGTCAGGATAATAGAAATACACAGGTCAAAATACATGCCGGTTCATGATACCAGAGGTTAACAGAGACAAATCAAAGCCAAGGTCAATAACAGGAAATTACAAGAAAGTCGCAAGAGGGCTAAATGTGTTATTAAACAGAAACCATGAAAGGACAATGAGTAAGCAACTGAACAGGCTTTAAATAGGTTCACATGAGTTCTCATTGGTCAACTCCAACAGCATTGGGGTGGTCTCTTTAAGGGCGCCCTAACTTTTTTGTAGGGGCCTGCAGTTCAGCCCGGGAACTAGCAGAGAGAGCCATTCCCGGGACTGAAGGTAAGTATTATTCTAATTCAGACCATATGGCCATGTAGAGCATTCTGACCGTGTGGCCTGTGGACAGGATAAGTGCGGCCTTACTCCAGCAGGGTCTGAGAAAGGTGAGTGGCACGGGCACCAGGTGCAGGTAAGTCTATGACAGGTTGCTCCCCTATTCCCATGGTCACAACGCCTGTGAATAATGTCCCTAACAAAGTGCCATAAACCGCTGTCAGTACGGGTGTTCTGAAATTATAATATCCCTTCTAAAATACAGTGATTGCTGTCAGATGAGACACAGCATTAAAGGTTGCATGCATACATCCAATCATGCCTTAGCTGTAAAATACCAACTTGTAGGTTTTATATTGAATGTACACACCAAATCACCAGCTGTCCCAACCCATGATTTTTAATATTATGTTTACTTATCCCTATAGTTAACAAATATGTATTTGCAATGGATGTAAAGTGAGAAACACACTCTTAATGTGCTTTATAAACTCCATCCTTTGCACCTGAAAGTCATCAGAGAGAAATCCTACAAAGTGGATGAGAAATGAAAGAACTGTTCTTTTTCTTGTTTGCAATGTTTGTCCTGGCTTTATCTGAGCTAGATTGTAAAATGCATTTACTAGAACACCAAAAGTTTACCACAAGTTCTAGGTGGTTTTCCATGTGTTATTCAGTAGTGTAATTCCAAGTGACAGTTCTTTAAAACTACAGTCCCCCTCAAAATCCCATTTATACACTTGTAATTTCCTTCAGTCTGTTTTAAAATAGCAGTATGCATGAGACCTGGCATGATCAACTCCTAGCAAAACAAATTATCCCTGTCCACCCATCCCCATGTTTCAAAGCCAAATGTGTCTCAACTTTTGCAGATGTAGCATGTCACAAATCATGCTTCACCTGGATGCCAGGGCAGCACATGCATTCAAATTGTGCGTCACTTTGGATGTGTATTCCTGCTCTCCTCGGCATCTCATACCTCAATGAACCAGCATTATTTTCTGACACATTAGCCGTTTGTGTCATGCTTGCCACCTTGCTTCTTTGAGTTTTGGCATAATTCTTTGTGCTAGCCAATGTGTTAGTACTGGGACTAGATAAGACCAGTTTGTTCCTTGTCCTGTCGATGTCTTTGTTACTAGAGCACATTCTGTTTATGCTTAGTGTTCTCCTGGTTTTTGACATGGTTTATTCTGATATCTGTACTCCTAGACTTCGTCTGGTACTTAAACCTTGTGTTTCTATGTAAGCTGGCCTGACTGACTACTCTCTGGCTTATAACATTCAGACACACTAAGGACTGGTTGGCGGCATGTTTTTCTTTTACAGTTTGCCTGGGTTTGCATGTTGCAGTACAGTATTCTCACCTTTACACAAAGGCACCATGTGAAGTGTTGCTTTCTGTCACCATCTGAAGCGACTCTTGACCCGTTATCACAATATTAGAGTATCTGGACCTATTGACACCTTAATGTACGAAAAACTCAGCCCAGCTCAGTCTATCATGCTTTCATTATAGTGTACCTAGTCCAAAATGTGTATATGCATGAAGACACTGCCACAATATGTTTTTATACCAGAGAAATTTTCTTCACGTATAGTTTTTGTTAAGGAGACTCTGGCCATGAAGAGTCTACTCCTCAACTAATGTCAGTCTTGGTTTTCAACTGGGAAATGTCATCTTCTCTTCTTGAGGTAGAATTGACCTTCTGAAGTTTGCTCTTCAACTCAAATCATGAAACACCATAAATACATCTCCTGTAGAGGCTGTGCATGAGTCATTTCTAGGTCATAAAACAATGCAATAATAGAAAAGGAGTCCTACTCTTTGCCAGCCATGGTGCCCACACCCTTAACAGAACCTACTACTAACATCCATTTCAAGTCTAAACTATATTACCCAGTGCCAATAATTTAGTAAAGAATTTCTGCAGCATTTCTTCCAGTACAGGCTACTTGCTTAGTATCTTTCAGTGTCTAAATCATGGGTAGTCAACCTGGTGGGCCCAATAGTGGGCGGTTTGGGATTTTAGGTGGGCGGGGGGCCTCGATTGACATGGACCAAGGCTGGCAGGGGAGATCATTTCATCTCCCATGCCGGCCCTTGCAGCGCCAGCCTTGCTGTAAGCCCTCTCGGGCTGGTGAAGAGATCAAAGATCTCCTTCACCGGCCCACTGGCACTTAGTTCCAGCAGAGGGAAGGAAGGGCCTGGGAGGATCTGAGTTCCTCCCGTGAGAAAGCTTGTTCTCGCAGGAGGACAGGAGAATCAGCCTGCAGCTGGAGGAGCTGCAGTTTAAAGTGAACAATACCACCACTGGACAACCAGGGCTTGCAGCATTATGTCCCCCTCCCCTCCCTGTTAAAAGGTAAAAATAAGGCAGGGGGAGACATTAAGATAATGTTCACGTCTCATCCACCTACACATAGCATAGACTCTATGCACCCTTCACACACAGACTGCCCCCTCACACACACTACACATTGCCCCCTCACACACATACACAGACTGCCCCCTCGCACTCACAACCCCTCACACACACAGACTGCTCCCCCCACACACATACTGCACCCCTCTCACACACTCTGGTAACTGACACACTGCACCCCTCACTTGCACTGCATGCCTCACTCACACACTGCACTCCTCACACACACACCACCAAAATTACATCATAAAGATACTGGTAAATGCTACCTTCCAAGTGTCAGGGATCTTACCTGGAGTGGGAGTCCGGCAGACAGAGTTAAGGCACCCTTTGCAATTCGGCACAGACCGAGGGGACTCAGGACAGAAATCCCCAAGGGTGTGACACAGTGCACTGGGGCTGAAATAACCAGTGCTTCCTGGAACGCAGTACAGACAAGGGAAATCCAGAAGAGTAGTCGGTAACAGAATCAGAAGTCAGGGCTGGCGGCAATCAGGCGAAAACAGTAGACGAGCAGGAGATCAAAACCAGGAGTCAGATAAACAGCAGTGAAACCAAACGGAACAGGAAACACGATCTGACAACGAGGACCAGACTTGCGAGGTTTAAATAGGGAGTCTCAAGCAATGATCATGGAACCAGGAACAGGTGTGCAAATCCCAGGCAAACAGGCTCAGGCTACAGGATACCAAGGACATGTAGAAACAGTCAAAGATGCGTGGAGCCCAATGTAAGGATCCTGACTGGGATGCAGGCAACTCAGGTTTGATCCCAGCCAGACCCAAATACACAATATTGTGTAAAACCCAATGATGATCCTGACACCAAGGATGTCTCAAATTGTAAAACATCCCTATCAAGTGTTCCTGTGGTTATCGGCTTAAGCAATGTTTCCCAAACCAGTTATGTCTAAACCACAGTAAACATAAATGGGTAATCCCTAAATCCTGGACTTAAAGGCATGCGTTATGGATGGGTTTAGGAATCACTGGGCTAAAACGTTATTGGAACCAGAAGATGATTTGTATACTTGGTAAGCCTATTTTTCTCTTTGATCATACATCTGTCTAATTTTTATTCTTTGTGTTCTATTAAGTAGCCTACAAAATATATTCACTCCTTCTACATTGTTAGCTAGTTTCTGTTAACAGTTTGTCTCATTTTCTGTTACATTCCTAGATTAAAATTGTAAAGTGGACTATCGGGGTCGGACCGTCAAGCTGCTCCTAAAGAAGGTGATTTAAGGCCAAAAGAGCCAAGCAAACCACTAACTATTGCTGCACTTACCTGGGGGAACCTATTAGCTGCCAGAGGATCCCAGATTGGACCCTGAAACACCAAAATACCGAGCCCGCCGGCACCTCAGGCCAGCCTCCACGCACACCCTGACGACAAGCTATACAGCTAGGGTGGAGAATTATTGACCTACTCCTAAGTATGCCTGTGGCTGCTGCCCGTAACCCTGTAGGACATGAAAATGGCGGCAAATAGAGGTCCGGTCCCGCTCCTCCCTGACCGGTGGGGGTCATCCTGGCCAGTCGGATGAAGCCAGTTATAACTTTGATAGCAACCCAACTTACAGCCAAAGATGGCGATCTCCCCATCTCCTATCATATCTAGGGAATGAAAACATTTATCATTCTACGCTTGGAGGCGGCACTACATGGGGACATACTCACTTGCCGGGAAGGGCTGCAGCATGTTGGCCTTGAACCCTGGGGGAACGGCTGCCCACTGGCGGCACGTTGTCCTCAGCCTCTAGGTTTGAGGGGCAGCCTGGAGGAACTTTTCCTCAACGCCGCAAGCCCTGTGGATCCAGATAGTGTGGAGCAGCGGTGTACCGGTGGCCGCGAGTGTATGACCAGTGTGTGTGGCTGGAACTGGGAGAGACATTTTAGGGGACAACGCCTCACTGAGTCCCTGAAGGTGCAGGGGAGGAGCAGGAGGTGGATGGCTTGAGGACGCTAGGACCCTAGGGGACTGTTTTAATCTCCAGGTCTGGATGGGGGCTCTAGGAGCTGGGGCTACCATGCAGCAGACAGCCTGATTACCTATATCTGATTACCATGGACTGCCGTATCTGAGTGGGATGGATGGGGGGAGCGGGGGAGGGGGGGAACCTTTTCTTTTTCTGTTTTACCATTTTTTACTGTTTTACGTCAATGTACCCCATTTTTGGCAGGTCCTACTCTAGCAGCCTAATGCTTGCTCTTGTGAGATTGATTCTCTTACTTGTGAAATACTTCCTTATTGGGACTCTCTGCAAGTCAATAGCAAGCATTAGGCTGCTAGAGTAGACCTGCCAAGAATGGGGTACATTGACATTGTGGCAGGCTTATGCAATGTATGATCATATAATGTAACTAAACCCCCATTATTTTTTGCTTAGGTGAGGTGTTTTTAAATAAAACTATTACAATCTGTAAGATTTGAAATCATTGTTTAGTGAATAAGTGCGCTGGATTATGTATTTTGTATGTTATATATGCATGTTCAAGTGAGTGCAGCCCTCTTGGTTTCATATATACATATATATACACACACACACACACACACTTGCATACATTCTATATTTCACATTACATTAGCAGTAAATGAAAAAAATGAAAATCAGTATTGAAGATTTGAAGCTCTAGCTATTCTAAAACACATTGTTGCCAGATGAATCATTGTAGCAGTGATTACTATCATCAGTAGGATTTGCAGCAATATATATAACAGCTACTGGTGAATTGTACAGGGAACATTTCCAAATCTGAGTTTATTCTTCAACAATAAATGAAGAAATCAGTAAAATTGCAAAGAATAAGTCTTACAAGAAAAATCATATTCTGGCAAAAAGCGACCAAATAGCATTTGTTTTGGATATTCATCCAACAGATGCAACATTTACTGAAATAATTTAAAAAATCTAATTATCTTATTTAGACAAATCGTAAAACGAAAACTGAACCTCCAAACATTGCTTCTTGCCGAGCTTCTTGTTTGCATAAATTAGAATTGAATTAAAATCTGCAATTTTAATCCGGCAAGTAAAACATTATGATGCTTTGAGAAGAACTAATTGGAAAAATGTTTGTTAGTTATGGCTAAATGTTGAATGTAAAATAAAGTACATTTATATGGCTGCCCATAAGAAGATATTGCAGAGATGACATTTATTTAACATTGGCTTTACGTTATTCAATTCCAAGAAGAGATCAACAGGTACAATTTCCAAGATACAACATTTGTATTTAGATCGATAGAACTTGGAATAAGCTCTTGTATGAACACCTGTGAGAGGTAACTACCCTGCTTCTTTCAAAAGCGGTTCAGGAAGTATTTCCAGATGGGCAGGGTAGGTAGGATGGTAGGGTTATTGTATATTTAGGTGTGGGCAAAGGATGTATAAGAGAGCACAAACTCTTAAATGCAACTGAAATCGGGAAACCAGTAGAAAGCAGAGCCATAAAGGTTACTGCAGCATGTACATATACTTGTTCGGAAAGGGTTGGCCAAGCTGCGCTTCCTAGTAACCTCCGATAGATGCGGATAAAGATTCTAGAGGTGTATAGCGACAGCATATATCGCTGATTTGGTATATCCTTCTTAGTTCAAAGGAAAAAAAAGGGAAAACAAAGTGCACAACTTATATTTGTTTGTTTGTTTTTTGTTCCAAGAGGTTATATGTACAAGAATGTAAATGTAAACGTGAAATATGGATGTACAGTTGTTATCACTGCACTTAACAAAAATAAAGAATTACAAAAAAAAAAGAGCACAAACTGGGGCGGAAATCATATTTTCTCAGTTTAATCAGAATACCAGTCTACTATCCCGGTTAACATAGCTGCTCTAGGTGTATTTTATAATAGGGACATACGTCCTAAAGCTCAGTAAAGTATCAGTATAGAGCACTAACATTAAGGTGAAGATCAGCCCCAAATGTAATTGATACATTGTCGTTTAAAAAATAAGTATAATATTGGTACTATAATGGGCAGGGTCTACAGCAGGGCTTGGCCACCATTGTCACTCCAGATGTTGTGGACCACATCTCCCCTAATGCTTTCTCAGCGTTACAGCTGTATGAGAGCTGAGTGCAGAAGGTTCCTACCCCTTGGAAGCATTAGAAGGATAGTGTGCAAGTGCAGCAAAGGGCTGCGCTAATCAAATGCTCTCAATGAGAGTTATTTGAGCTAGAGCTAAGTTTAACTTGTTTATAATTATGGAAGCACCTCTCGTGGCTGTCTTCTTGATACTACTTGGAAATTATTCAAGTATTTTATTTGGAACTGCAGAGTATATCAGGGCCAATTTCTTTTCATAACCCACAAGAAAAGAACAATTATGTATGTAAGATTATGCCCACTTTGTGATCACTGAATAAGTGTTCAGTTTTGCTATGTCGCTTTGCAGAACAAACTAAATAGTTTGATCAAAATTATCATTTCAAGCTTTTTAAATAATATTCTGAACAAGTGATGGGGCTGGGATACATGTTAATGGCTTGTATTTTCATTAACTTCCTTCAATTAAAACCTTTTTTTTTTTTTAAAGAATTTTATTATCATAGGATTTACCCTAGAAGAAAAAAATATATAAATATAAATAAGGTTAATAAAGTCTGAGTTCTGAATAAGCTTTTCATAGCAGCATGTAAATAGTCTTACCTTGCAGAAATATTGAAGGACATAAAACTTATAAACAGAACACGGTGCTTGTATAACCTTAGTACTTGTCCTACAATATAAATAATTCACAAACAGTCTCTTGTCCAGGGAAAAGAGCTATGTACTTAATGTAAGGATTTTCATTTTTTTTTTGACAATTTTTCATTACTCTTAGAGGTGGCTCTAGTGTGGTCTATTGACTAAAACATGAGTGAAGGTGAGCTGATAATTGATTTTCAAGAGTTATGCTAAAATTTCGGAAATTGGAAAAAGTCTCAAATTCCAGATATGTTCTACTCAGCCTAAAACTAATTCATATTGTATACTGATTTGGGGACCCAGATTTAATTTGAGTATTTCTTACCAGTATAATGTCTACTTCAAAAATAATGATTCACCCGTGGCTATCTTTCCATGATAGGGATTTTCACATGGATTAGTCCCAATTAAAGGGACACTACAGATGACTTCATATCATTAAAGTAGTCTGGGTGCAGTGACCCTGCCATTTTAACCTTGCAATGTAAAACATTTCAGTTTTAAAAAAAACCCTGAAAAAAAACCAACAACATTGTAATGTTTACATTGCAGGGTTAAATGCAACCCTAGTGGGTGTCATACTTCCACTGCACTGATCATGCAAAATTCAGTTACATGATGCGGGAGCCCATAGGAAAGCATTAAAGGACCACTCTAGGCACCCAGACCACTTGAGCTTAATGAAGTGGTCTGGATGCCAGGTCCAGCTAGGGTTAACCCATTTTTTCATAAACATAGCAGTTTCAGAGAAACTGCTATGTTTATGAATGGGTTAAGCCTTCCCCCTATGTCCTCTAGTGGCTGTCTCATTGACAGCCGCTAGAGGCGCTTGCGTGCTTCTCACTGTGATTTTCACAGTGAGAGCACGCCAGCGTCCATAGGAAAGCATTATGAATGCTTTCCTATGTGACCGGCTGAATGCGCGCGCAGCTCTTGCCGCGCGTGCGCATTCAGCCGACGGGGAGGAGAAGAGGCGGATCGGAGGAGGAGAGCAGGAGGTGAGGTCTCCGCCCAGCGCTGGAAAAAGGTAAGATTTAACCCCTTTCCAGAGCCGGGCGGGAGGGGGTCCCTGAGGGTGGGGGCACCCTCAGGGCACTCTAGTGCCAGGAAAACTAGTATGCTTTCCTGGCACTAGAGTGGTCCTTTAAATACAATGCATTTCTCTCTAAGAATGACAGATTTTGCAATGTATTAGACGTGGTCACTGTGTGCCTGCAAATTCAGTTCAACCATATTGTGTACATTTGATTGAACTGAATTTGCAGCCAGTTAGTGACCAATTCTTTATAATCTGAGGATTCAGATACTTTTTTCCATCATTCAGTTATGGATTTCAGCCATTCGGTTCTATCAACTGGCTGAGATCCAGGCTCCATTCAATCTTATTTGGAAACGGTATTAGAAAATCGGGACATGCTTCCCCTGGAGTGATGGTTTATTTTAATAATCTGGACTATGGGTATGCATATCAGTGAATAACAATGGTCACATTTACATTCCTTACTAAATGACAATAGTTTAACCCCTTAAGGACCAAACTTCTGGAATAACAGGGAATCATGACGTGTCAGACATGTCATGTGTCCTTAAGGGGTTAAAGCATGGTTAAGTCCTCTCAAAATGTTCTTGAATATGAGAATTGTGACACTTTCATCATTTTTCTTTAAATTACCTCAGCACTACAAGAGCGATGGTCTAGGCCAGGCATAGGCAACCTTCGGCACTCCAGATGTTTTGGACTACACCTCCCATGATGCTTTGCCAGCATTATGGGGGATGTATTCCATAACATCTGGAGTCAAAGGTTGCCTATATCTGGTCTAAGCCTTACACCATTATTCTCCCATGGAGAGTCACTAGTGTATCACACATGCTTTGTAACTGTCCTGATTTCAGCAGGACAGTCCCGATTTTTGGGTCCTATCCCGTCTTAATCTAGTGGTGTTTGGCTTTTGGGGACACCAGGTAACTGTCCACAACAACATAGCACAAGCGCATTATTAGATGCACTTGTGCTATGTATAGGGAACTAGGACCCTGCAGAGAGTATGAAACCGTGCTCCCTGCATTGTCATCCCTCAATGGGTCGGCAAAAATAAATGACACCACACTGACCTCTGAGTAATGTGAGCAGACAAG
This sequence comes from Pelobates fuscus, assembly GCF_036172605.1. Taxonomy (NCBI): domain Eukaryota; kingdom Metazoa; phylum Chordata; class Amphibia; order Anura; family Pelobatidae; genus Pelobates; species Pelobates fuscus. The sequence goes on from NC_086322.1 coordinate 178,510,456, forward strand.
CACCCTTTCTGAACGGGCCCATCTCTTACTGTACAGGTGGAACCTTTTAAGTGGAACCAGTGACATGATCAGGTCACTACTCCACCCCCTTTATTTATCCTACCATACCAGCTACCATGGCATCCTCTCCTGTTACCAGTACCTCCAGGTCTCTTAGTCCAGACTGATATAAACTATTTCACAGTGTATACTATAATCTTTAGTACTTGTGAGTATTACATTGTACTTTTCTGTAAATTGAATTGTTTTGCATTGTCTTTTTAAAAATATGCATTGAGAAAATTGTATCTTTATATAGACGATACAGTTCCACACAATAGGTTACTGTCCAAATTAAATTAAATCAGTCTAGATGACCATTCTTTTTCTTGGGTAGAACATTGGATAGAGTACAGAGAGTCAGTGGAGACAATTTCATAGCGGCAGCTGGGGCAACACACTGCCAGTTTTTTATTTTAATAATGAATAAATAAATTAAACTATAGGATTGTTTTGTTTTTTTCTGTTGGGTTTTTTAAATTTTTGTGTAAATATACACCTTTGACATGTGTCTATTCAAACATGTTGTTTACATCCTTTTAGTTATTAATACTGACATTTCCCTCCCCTCCCGCCTTCCTATGCTCCTCTATTACTGCTATGCAAATGTTTTAAAAAAGTATTTTGCCCAAAAATCTTATGAAATCCTATGAGAAGTTGTGTGAATAACCCTCCATGGCTGGGGTCACTTGTTCTTCCCAATGTTTCCTTTTCGGGCAGTAAATATGCTGCCCTAAAATACAAGCCCGTCTACTGTTCTGTCACAGGCTGCTAGCACCAGGGAGTGGAGTTGGCAGAACCCCACTTCTCCATATGCAGCCTCCATTTTAGCTCATTTTGTGCTGCATTGTTTAAGCCTGGTCCTTCTTGTGCAGTCTCTAATAATCATCCTCTGGCTCCATGCTTTGAGTCCTTCCCTTCTTTGCTATCTCCCCTGCTGACAACATCACTGCAGTCTTTTCCAGGCAGGAAAAAAAACATTGTTCCCCAGTATGTCTCGGGGATATATATTCTCAATATTTGTACAATTGTTTTGATATGCTTTTAACCTTATGTTACCCTAAGATACACCTATTTTGTATTTTTCCCCCACCTAAGATGGCCGACATCTTGCTATTTTCATAGTCCCTCTCCAATATGGCCGCCACGCTCCTCTAGATGCTTATGGATGCTCTTCTACAAGCTCCCTCCCTCCCGGCTATCGTACTAAGTTTCCCACAATCCAAAATTCACCTCCCTAGCACTGTTGGCTTCCCCAATTACCATCAGAGAGATATCCTGCAAGTGTGGACTTTACACCAATATAGGCTGCTTTACCTAGAGCTGCCAATATCTCTATACAGGGCTGGCCATAGGCCTGTAGGCACCCTGTGCAAAAAATATTCACGGCGCCCTACTCTGGCCACTAGCCCTCCCGGACCACATCCTTCCATTAATACTTCTAACCATTTAAAACCTACTTATTAATCCCCCACAAAAAAAGATTAAAAAGCTGTATCATAACACTAATTTTACATAAGTGCAATTAAAATGAGAAAATAATAAAGATGTATTCATCTTTTTCCAGCACCTCCCACAATGTCATGGAGGAGACATTGCCTACTGCACCAATGTCCAATCCAATGCTTCTCATACAGGGGATGATGTTGTGCATGCAGTAAAATGTTCCCATAGGAAAGCATTGAATCAATGCTTTCCTATGGGGCTCATGCATCACGTGACCGAGTTTTACTCAGTCAGTGCAGCGAAAGCACCTTGAGTGGCTCTTATACTGACAGCCACTAGAGGTGAACTTAACCCAGCAATGTAAACATTGCAGTTTCTCAAAAACACAGGCCCACTGCACTCAGACCACTTCATCTCAATGATCTCGGTGACAATAGTGTTACTTTAAGTAAAACTACTTTAATTTGTTGTTTAAAAGGTAAGAAAAAAAACTATATATAGCAAATGGTCTATTTTAAAAAGGATACACACTGACACATACTCACTCTCCCTGACACACACAATCACACATACACATAGAACCACTTTTAGATGCATTCATATACACCCACAATGATGAATACAATCAATGACACAAACACTGACGTGCACTCACTGCCACAAAAACACAGGCACTCATTGACACACACACAGAGCAAGCACTCACTAACACACACGCAATGCCACAAGCACTCACTCCAACAAATGGCATAATCATTCAATAACACACGTTGACACAAGAACTCACTGCCACAGGCATTCACTGTCACACACTGGCACAATTATTCACTAACACACATTAACATAAGAACTCACTGACACACACTGAGCAAGCACTCACTTACACACACATTGACTCAAACACTCAATGCCACAGGCACTCACTGACACAAGCACTCACACACATACACTGGCACAAATACTCACTAACACACATTGACACAAGAACTCACTGCCACAGGCATTCACTGTCACAAGCACTGAAACACACACTGGCACAGTTTAAGGCATAAACACTGTCACACAGACACTAAGTGTTGCATCTTATGACACATACAGACACTGACATACAATAGTTTACAAATGCATAAATCCACTATGTGGTTTACAGAGACATTAGTTTGGCAGGTCCTACAGGATTGTAATGGTTGGAGCCTGGCAGCACTGACAGAGATGGGGCACTAACAGACAATTAACAGATATATCAGGTCATAGAGTACTGACCTGCAGCAGTCAATAGCTCCATCCTCAGCCATGCTCCCAGACAGGATTAGCTGATCAGCAGGGTCAGGAAGGCTGTGAGGTGCTGGCACACCACCAATGGGAATCTACAGGCAGCACAGAGGCCATGAAAGAGGCCAGTGCTGTAAAATGTCGGCAAGTGACTGGCAGCCAAGAACAGGAGGAACGGGGGGCTGGAGAAGCATGCTTAGTGGATGAGAAAGCAGAGGAGCTGTCTGCTCCCTTACTGACTCCTTCTCCTTAGCTCTGCAGCCACTCACAGTTCCTTTTAAACTGCCTGCCTCTTTTCAGGAGCTTAGAGTTCATGGAAGCCAGGAATGTCCGTGATCTGTGTGCTGCTTCAGCCTGGTTACTCCCCCACAGCTCTCCTTTATATTAACCTCCTGTGAGAAGCAAGGGAAGGATTAGCAAGCCCTAGTGTCCAAGCATGTGCGAGCTGTGTTGGCTGCCCGGCGCCCCTGTTGCCGGCCCTGGCTCCATAAGATGTGAGTTGTCATTTTTATATCTCAGTGTTGTCTGTAGTGCACTTTACCTGCCATATTGCACTATTGGTTCCTCCTGTCTTCTGTTTTTTTTTTTGGTTGGGATTGGCTCAAGGACTTCTTTCAAAATATGAGAGAAGACACAACATCCAGTGGAAGAAAATAAATAAATAAATAAATAAATAAGATCCTACACTAGAGTTGGTAAGGTTGCAGGGTATAAGGGCATAACCCAAGGAGTGTAATATAGAAAAGAAAAAGACTGAAAAAAGGGATTACAGACGGGTCCTCCCAATCATCAGTCTCAATACCCCTGAATAAAGTTGTTCATAATCATGGCTAAAAATTGCCAGTATAGAACATACATGAAATATATGAAAAATAATAAATTTGTATTGGTCCCTTCTAGGGAAGATAAAGAACGACAAAATGTAAAAAATAAAGGTGTATATACAGTGAAAAAGTGTGAAAGAATAGGAATCCTCTGTCAAATGCTGGCCTCACAATATACCTTGTTGTCAAAAATAGTTGCAACAATGTTTCAAACGCTAAAAATAGCTATTGATGTGTATCTTAAGAGAAACAGTAGTGTCCCCCTAATTGAGTTGCTAAATAGCAGAGTTGCTAGGGAAGGGAGGGAGAGAACCCCCACTCACAAGGTATGCTAAAGCGATGGAGTATATGTTAAAAAATAAAGAATAATAACGGCACACTCAGACTAGCCCCAGATCGTGAGGCTGATGTAGCATAAACTCCCCTTTGTAAATCACATACAGTGGACCCCTAATATTGATAGCCCACTGGCTGTAAATAGAGAGCAGAGCTCCACACCCCATGTAACGGGACTGGAGTGATGAGAGCCTGCAAAATCGTTGGCTCCTAATTTTTCGTCACTCAGAATATGCTGCTCATATGCAAAAATAGACCTAAGTCCTGATATGGAGTCTTAAAAGCTGACACAGCGAGATAGATAACTGCCAATCAAATTGCCCATCGAATTGCTCAAATAACTTAATCTATTCTCGAACCGATGATAGTTCTACAGGAAAAAAACGCTGCTAATGTAGATCTAAACTCTGGTAGGCAGTCTGGGTGCTAAGTTAGCGAGGTGAGGCAAATACTGACTGAACTCGAAGTTCTATAATGTAGAGGAAAAGGCTTTCCTAGTACTAATATTGCAGAGAGATCCCTAGTCTAATCTCGGACCAAGTGGTCCAGGTAATGTCTCAACGCGCGTTTCGGCGCTTAACATTGCGCCTTTGTCAAGAGCTTACCGGAATGAGTAAGCCCGCCGTAATTTAAACCCCATAAGCTCCGCCCATCAGACTCCCGACGTCATCCTCACACTCGAGCGGCGTTGGTCGGTGGGCGGGGAATGAATGGTTGAGTGGCATGTGCAACCATCCAGCAAGTGGATAACTAAAAAGTTAACCCTGTATTTGCCAAAATCCTGGATGGATGCTAAAACAGGTCCCAAAGAGGGACTATAGTGGAAAATATCATATTTCAAAGTAAATTAGAGCCTGTTACTGCAGGAAAGTGTATAGATATGTGCTATTTTAGAGTTGGAGATGCAGAATCTCTTTGTATTTAAAAGATTGAACAATTGAACGAGTAGAATAAAGCAAAATGAAATATATTCAAAAGTAGATAGAGAAATGATAAATAAATAGAAAAATGAATATATAAATATATGTTACAAATATATACAAGCAGAGAATTTTTAGCTAATACATTGTCTAGATGGCTTCAAGATAGATCCAGATGGTAAATATTGGGGATGTTGTTCATATGTTGAAACCATATCCCTAAGAGTGTTAATTCTCATAGGGATGTTAGGTCCCTGAGGGGTCAGTTGGTGAACATATGTAAATACTGGATAAATCTTGGACATTTTTCAAATTTCCAGATGATGACCATATAAAAGGATCACGTTTTCTGGTATAGTGGTAAGGTGAATATTTTCCCATCTTTTTGACACCCTACTATGGACATCTTGGACAGTTTCCAAGTTTCCAGATGATGGTCATATAAAAGGATCGCATATTCTGGTATGGTAATAAGGTGAATATTTTCCCATCTTTTTTCACCCTATTGTGAAGGACCCGTGTGGGGTGCCGCAATGTATTATATAAATGGTGCGAATGAAAACCCTTCATTCAGACCCCTAGGTTGTAAGGTCTTGAGCCTGTATATCCAAAAGCTTTCACGTTGCCTGAGGAATGCGTCGTAGTCACCCCTCCTCTTGTCACGTTTCACCAATTCAAGGCCACAAAAACGCAGACCATGTGATTTGCCTGAATGTTGTTCCTTTAGGTGACGAGCAATTGGCGTTTCAATAGTTAATTTGGGTGATCTAACGTGTTCCTTGATCCTCTCTTTAAAGGGACGAAAAGTTTTGCCCACGTATTTACAATTACATTCACAAGTGAGTAGATATACCAGGCCTGAGGTGTTGCAATTGAAAAAAGATGCAACATTAAAGGTCTGTTTATTGTCACTATCTGTCACTTTCTTTGAGTCTCGTTTAATATATTTGCAGGCGACACATCGCCCGCATTGGAAAGTGCCAGTGATGGGTCTGTGGAGCCATGTTTTGATCCCTGAACGTACTGGTTGAAAATGGCTGGGGACCAAGAGATCTCTTAGGTTCTTGCCTCTACGTGCCGTGATATCTACTTTTGGACCCAAAATCTTTTTAAGATGAGCATCCCCTGTTAGAAGTGGCCAGAATTTTTGAATTCCGTATTTAATTCTATCCCAACCAGCATCATAGGTTGCAATCAAGCGGGGGCTGGAGATGGTGGGTGGTGTAGGTTGACTTGCACTCAAGAGGGTCTCTCTCTCTGACTCCAGAGCTCGCCTATAGGCTCTTTTTAAGCACCGATTAGGGTAGCCTTTATCCTTGAACTGTAATCTCAGGATGTCAGCTTGAGTTTTAAACTCCTGCAAAGTACTGCAATTTCTGCGTGCCCTAAGGTACTGGCCTATGGGGATGCCTTGTTTGAGGGGTTTTGGGTGAAAACTGTCCCAATATAGAAGACTGTTTGAGGCAGTCGGTTTCTTAAATAGTGTAGTTTGAATCAGTTGATTATCAATCGAGACAGTCAAGTCCAGGAAATTGAGGGTTTTCCCTCCAAACTTGGAAGTAAATCTCAGATTGCAGTCATTCTCATTTAAGAGAGCTACAAACCGGGGCGGGGCCTGGCCGTCGAGCAAGCTGGTCGCACTACACCAGAGCTCCGAGCAAAAACCCACAAAAACGCTACTTAACACCTCTAAAACGTGGAGAAAATAATAATCGGATGCACCAGATAAGCGGCGTCACCCTGCAACATATTTGGGCGACCAGCCGGGCTCGGTGAGAAACGCTGAAGCTGACAGACCGTGGAGGCCTACCTGCGGTTGCAAGCGTGGGAGAGGCGGCCGACCTCCCTGCGAGCAGCCCAGCGGGAAGCGCTGAGAACCCCGTTTTCCCCCCCCTTGCCGGTGAGGGATATCCCGGCACAATCGTTAAGCCTACAGACCCGACCACGAGACGACAAGAGGTACCAGGGAACTTACCTGACCCTGTCTCACCACACCGCTACACAGCCAGAGCTAAGATGGCGGCTGCCCTGCCGACGACGTACAACCTACTTGACAATTATGAAAAGCGGCTGGATGATCTCTTCGGAGTCTTGTGGCAGCGACTGTGGGGTGAGGGGACGTGGATACAGGGGAAGCAGAAAGCGACTACCAAGCAGCAGAACCCACCCCCTGGTGGCTCGCACCACAAGGCTGACGGGCCTCGGTACAGGCGACTAGGCCCCGACCCACAGAAACCCAAGCATAAAAGAGCCAGCGTGAAAGTACTACCCGGTCCACTACTGCCTACTGCACGGCGCCACCCTTCAGGGTCGAGAGCCCGACGAACGGGACGACCAGGAGACCGGCAGCCTAAGAGACCGGCAACCACCGTTAAGCAAAGGCATTCTAATAGTGGGCCCTCCCGTGACCTATACAGATGGGCCGCGAAGGCCACCCTACGCCTCACAAATCGGAGTACCCAGCAGCCCCCAACGGACTACCCACGGATCTCATCCACACACCGAGAGACCGACCCTCACTGTGGCAGGCAGGCAGGCCTACACAACGACACAGGGAGAGACAACCATATACCAGCAGCTGGCGTTGGTTAAGTGACTCTAGTGATCGCTACATCACCTGTCCTGATAATACCGACCTACTCACTATTAACCAGCTTAGCACAGATGATTTTGCCGTATACATTTTCTATGGCTCAGCCTAAATGTGTTCCCTGGCACTCCTCTAAGATGTTTCTTGTAACGTGACCCAAACCTTAGTACCAACATGATCTATATCCTGCCCTAACTATCCATAAGCCTACTATTGTTATCTCTTATATGTATAGTCTTAAGCACCAAAGCATATGTATGCTGGACTATTTGAATCTGCCTAAATTGTGGTAAAATATGCTTTTAAATTTCTCTGAGCAGCCTACACTAGCTAATGGGGATTACAACTGTACGCGAGACTCAACGCTCGTCTAGCTTATTTACCCATATCATGTCACAAAACGAAATCTTGCAAGATTCCAGTTTCTTTTACTTACCACATAGAATAGCATGTTTAGCTATATAGCCCAGCTAATACCGCTTTTCGTCTTCAGTTACTCTTTAAACCAGGCTATATCTTATGTTTACGCATGCTATATACATCACTAATTATAGGTTACTGGCTTGTTATCTTTTGAAAGTATGTGCAACTTCTTAGCTTGATAAATCTAGCGACTGTATTGAAACAAAAAAGAAAAATTGTGCGATTATGCATGCCACAGTCATACTCTTGTATATGCTGTTATACGTTGATACACGCTGTTGTGGCGTTTGAAGTAACTCTGTACCCACCCGCACTACAAAAATAAAGAATTTAAAAAAAAAAAAAAAAAAAAAAAAGAGAGCTACAAATCGATTAAAGTAATCAACCGTGCCTTTCCAAACTATTAAGATGTCATCTATATATCTTGCCCAGAGATGTATCAGGGGGGCGAAGGGTGAAAATTTGGTTGATCTAATGACTACTTCCTCCCACCACCCCAGGTGCAGGTTTGCATATGATGGGGCACAAGCTGTCCCCATCGCAGTACCCTGCACCTGGTGATAGAATTTGTCATTAAATAAAAAGTAATTATGCGTAAGGACAAATCTGAGTAATTCCAATGTGAACTTGGAATGTGCAGAGAGGTTTATGCCTCTTTTTTCCAAATAGTGTTGGACATGTTGTAAGCCCCCTTCATGGGGTATGGAGGAATAGAGAGCCTCTACATCCAAGCTACATAGGTTTACAGGTTCAGGTAACGTGAGATTCGAGAGGAGAGCCAAGGTCTGTTTGGTGTCCTGAATGAAGGATGGCCGCGACTCCACAAAAGGGCGTAAAATTTGGTCCAGGTAGATACTCCCATTTTGTGTGAGACAATCATTACCTGAGACAATTGGGCGTCCTGGCGGGTCTAGTTTATTCTTGTGGATTTTTGGTAGGCAGTAGAAAGTCGCTTTCCTAGGGTTCTTATTGAGAATAAATTCATATTCTTCCCTGGATAGCAGACCTCTACTGCGCCCCTTCTCCAAAATCCGTTTGTACTCCTCCAGAAAGGAGTTTGTAGGATCCGTTGGGAGTATTCTATAGGTTTCCCTATCGTCCAGGATTTTTAGGGCCATTTTGATGTAATTAGTTGACTTCATCATTACAATATTGCCACCCTTGTCTGCTGGTTTTATGATGGTCTCCCTATCCTCTCTGAGTGATTGTAAAGCTTTCCCCTCAAGTTTGGTCAAATTCATATTGGGCTGAAAATCGAGATCACTGTTTTTTATATTTTCAATTTCGAATTTGACTGCTTCCAAGAATACCTCAATGTTCCTGTAGCTGCCTATGTGTGGTGTGAAACAGCTTTTTGGTTTCAGATTTGTTAGGCTTTTGGTGATGGTGGGATCATTTTCATCTAATAAGGATACTAGAGCCAACAGGCCGTTATAGTCATCCTCAGATATTCCCAGGTCTTTTGTTTTTCTTTCAATCTGTAATTGATGGTATTTACAGAAAGCCAATTTTCTAACGAACAAATGTATGTCCTTGACCTATGTGAATTTGTTATATGCTGGAGTGGGTACAAAAGAGAGGCCCTTTTTAAGGACATTCGTCTCATAGGGGGTTAAAATGTGATCTGAGAGGTTAATCACTTGAGTCGTGTTACTTAATAGCGTCTTCTCCTTGTGTATCTTCCTCCCCTGCCTCTGTTGCGAGTTTGATATGTTTGACAAGGGGACTCCTCCCTCTGATCCAACTCTAAAAAATTAACCCCTTTTTTAAGGATACCTCTATTGTTAGATGGATTAGATGTACTGGGAAGAGATGCGGGTAGCTGCTGTCTAGGCTCATTATCAGTGTCTGAGGAGTCATATTCAGAGGTCATTGTATTATCTGAGTTCGTTCTAATTCTACGTGAGAATGACCCATAGATATGACCTGTTTCATAATCCCTCAGATCTCTGATGAATTTCTGGTGTTTCCTAAGTTTGATTGTTTGCTGGAATTTGTCCAAGTTTTGTTTCAATTTTAACTCCAGTTGATTGTATAGGGGATCTGTTTGAAATGTGTGGACTTTATCAATTTCCTGTTCAAGATTCGTATCTGTCTCTTCAAGTTTGATTTTTTCATGCTTGCATATTATTTGCATGAATGTCTTAGAGCATGTGCCAGCCGCTGTCTCCCACTCTTTAATTAGCTCTGTATTTTCAGCATGGGATGAGGGAATGTTATTGACTCTTAGACCCCTTGGGGTCATCTCTTTTTTAAGGTAATTGTCAAGGGAGGAGATTTCCCAACTTGCTCGAATTTGCTGTCTATATAGTTTATATAGTGTGTTAAATGATGAATGAATATCTAACGGATTATCTGCAGTGTTCAATTGTTCACTTGAGAAAACATTTTCTGCATCTTTGCACCAAACTGAACTATCTGGCTTATTAGCCAAAAAAACTGTCATTTTGATAAGTGTAAGTTCAGGGCTCAGTAATGTAAAGCAACCAAGGTATTAAAACCTATAAATTATGCAAGAGAGAAGACACAACATCCAGTGGAAGAAAATAAATAAATAAATAAATAAGATCCTACACTAGAGTTGATAAGGTTGCAGGGTATAAGGGCATAACCCAAGGAGTGTAATATAGAAAAGAAAAAGACTGAAAAAAGGGATTACAGACGGGTCCTCCCAATCATCAGTCTCAATACCCCTTCTTTCAAAATATCTTGAGATTATCTGCTTTCTAGGACTATTTTAAACCCTTTGTATTCCATTTGGACTGTTTTTATGTTTTGTTTTTATTTATTTATATATTTCTTATGTGGTTTATCCTTTATTAGTACCCATTGATATATCTAGTAGCTATGAGTATCCTGTTTTATACTTCTTGGCACAACCTGTACCCCTGTTTTGTTTCGCAAATTATCTAAGGGTTAGAGGGATACCCTTACCTTCAGGAGTGCTGCCTCCCAAACGTCCATTAGGCTAGTTGTTTAGCGCTGTTCCATCCTTTGCTTTCTTTGTATTCATTACATTTTATCTGCCTAGTTTTGTGTCATCTGGAAACACTGACACGTGACTTTCAAAGATCATTTATAACTAGGTTGAATAGAAGTCATTCCAGAACAGACCCGTGAAGGATATCAGTTACCACTTTTGTACATCTTGAATATTACCCATTATGACAAATCTATGCAGTGGTGAAGTTTTTAGATAGTGGGGTGCAAGGCTCCACCCCTGTAATTTGATCTCACCACTCTTCATAAACTTTGACCCTAATCTGTTGGATTTTGTCCTCTTAAAGGGATACTATAACAGTTTTGGTGTCTCACTTTTCAGTTCTCTGCTCTCCAATTCTCTTTTCCAGTTTAATCACTTATGTTTCTGTTTAACCCCTTAAGGACCAAACTTCTGGAATAAAAGGGAATCATGACATGTCACACATGTCATGTGTCCTTAAGGGGTTAAGCAGCCCTAGCCACACCACCACTGGCTGTGACTACCACAGCTATCCTAAAAAAAAAAGAAAATGGTTCCAAATTTTACTGTCCCTGCTCAGTATGCTTCTTCTCCCATATCACCCATTGTATAGCGCTACAGAATTTGCTGGCGCTATATAAATAATAAAATAATAATAATAATATCAACTCCCTTTACTACAAACGCATTAATATTCCTGGTGCCAGATCCTTTTTCACAGTGCCGCCATCTTGTAATACGAACAGTGACATAAAGTCATTGCTCTTTTCTGCCCATGCTCTTTGTGCATCATTACTAGATAGTAACGAGGCATTCTTGGCACAACTTGTACCCCCTGTTTTGTTTCGCAGATAAAATTTAATGTAATAGTAGTGAATTAGGAATAAAAACACATGAGAAGGATTTGGAAATTGTTATAGATAAACTAGGCAACAATGTGCAATGTCAATCAGCAGTTGCTAAGACCACTAAGGTATTGGCATGCATTAAAAGGGGCATTCCTTCTCAGGATAAAAGTTTAATTTTGCCTCTTTAGAAATCAATGGAATAGTAAGACTTCACCTTGATTATGCTGTGCAATTTTGTCCACCTGTTCTAAAGAAGGATAAAACAGCACTAGAAAAAGTGCAAAGGCAGGCTATACATTTAATAAGGGGAATGGAGGATTTTATTTATGAACAAAGGCTGACAAAATGACATCTGTCTTGTTTAGAAAAAAGGTGCTTCAACTGGATTATGATAAAATTATACAAATATATTCTGGGCATTATTTAGTCGAATGCAAAGTAAAGGGTTCTTTAAAGTGAGAACCACAAGATGTGGAATTCTCTGTCTAAATGTTTTTTAAATAGCGGCTGGATGAATTCTTGTAAAAACATAATATTTAGGGATATAATATTTAATATGTGGCTTAACAGTTTCTTGGTTCAAGGATAGACTTTAGTGCCATTCTTGGGTTTAGAAGGATGTTTTTACTTTGTTACAGAATTGGAAAGTTCTTCAAACAAACAGAAACAACCAATGTGAGAAAGGCTTCATTTGATGGACGCAAGTCCAATGTAACTATGTAATATCAAATAAAGTATTCTTCTGGTGACCAGAAGAGGTCACTAGCTACTATTGACTTACCAACTGCACACCTTAGCACTCACATAGAGATGACTCATTGCACAGTGGAATTGGAGAATTCTGAAAGTACGATAAACCAGTATGTGCTCAGTCAAATGCTAACGGATTGTTATGGGAGTTACTTCCCAAACTGCTTTCTTACTATATCTTACATATATAACAAGGATATAAATTCACACTGGATTAGTGTTTAGTAGCAAAGTGTAACATATTAAAATGTGTTTATAAAGTGTATTTTAGGATTCAGTAAATATGCTAGTCTAATATGGAGCACAGGGGGTAAAGTGTGTCTATTTCTATTTGAAGCTAAATGTTTATTACGCATGACAATAAAAAGGGATAAATATGTGAGATAAAACTTTAAACCAAACACAGAGTGGAAAACACCCAGAATACATAAAATATATATAAAAAAGTAAAACAACCTGAAATCAGGTAAATATCCGTAGATATAATCTGGATAAGAATTCAAAAAGCTGACATAGCGTAATACAGTAATGGATGGAGTGTGTGATAAATGTTATAATGAATACAATTATTAAATGTAATAATGAGTATAACTACAATAAAATACAAAATAAAAAACATAAATAAAAGTCCATAAGGGGAGACTTTTATTTATGTCTTTTATTTATGTTTTTTATTTTGTATTTTATTGTTTACCTGTATTTGGCAGTTCCATATACCTGCTCCTGAATTTCCTTCTGGATTTCCAGCCACGCTGTACAGGAGTTTCATGTTATATGGAGACACGCTCTTCTTAATATTCTTATGTGTAAGTGCGACCAATAAATGTGATTTTGTACTTTATAACAAACTTCACTATATTTGATTTCCTTTATTTGCATATATTCCATTGGATGCTATTTCAAGTTCACATTCATCATACATCAATTTACCCCTGAGAGGGTGAGAAGCCTGATTTCACGTTTGTTTGTGAGTGTACTCATTATTACATTTATCACACACTCCATCCATTACTGTATTACGCTATGTCAGCTTTTTGAATTCTTATACAGATTATATCTATGAATATTTACCTGATTTCAGGTTGTTTTACTTTTTTATATATATTTTACGTATTCTGGGTGGTTTCCACTCTGTGTTTGGTTGTATATTGTTTAGGTGTTTGTGAGGTACACCTGGGATCACTTCCAGCTATACGTTCTTCACTATATACATCTTTAGTGTGTATACTTTTTCTCTGTTTGTATAAAACTTTAAACCATTTACAAAATTGCATAATAGAAGCAAATCATTACCCATGATACTCTGCTCTGAGTCCATTGTAAAAGCTGCAGGTGATAACCTATATATAAAGTGAAATAGAATCACTCCTAAACATTGCTGCTCATCTAATGAGCTAAACTGGGAGAGGAATAAAGAGAGAACAAACGCTAAAATCTTTAAAAGAAAACAACAAAAACAGGTTTGCTCACTAAATTCTAAATGTTAGCAAATTAAATCCAAATCATAAAATTGAAACAAAAGTAGCTGTTTGGAAAAAAAAAATCCAATGTAGGTATTGATTTAATACGCTTTCCAAATGACTCAATGCTGTTAAACTTTCCAAATAATTTATATACAGAAGTCACTATTAAAGTCTATGGGAATATTTAAAGATAAATCATCATTTAGAAAGTTTTATTAACCGTATTATCATTTGGAAAGCTTATTAAATCTTCGGAGGCAATTACCCCTCTTTCACCCTTGCAATCCCTCTCATCCTTAACACTCACATCAGACACCTACTCTCCTCCCATCCCCTCCTCCCCCTTCCCATCAGTTTCCACTATCACACCCTTGCCATTTATAATCCTAATGGCATCTACACAATACACATAACGCATTGATAACCATGCCATCTTCCGCAGTACATATATGGTACCTAAAATACTCACATACAAAACACATGGCTCCGACATCCTATATCAGTCAGTCTGTGCAATCCATATTACCCACATGGACACCATATCTCAAACGGCTTCAGTCACTGTCATGGTGTAGTGGAACATTACATATTTGACACTTGCAATACTAGCATGGCATCCTTGTTACACAAACAGAACCACTGTGACATATATATTACAGATATAGCAAACAGTCACTTCCTGTTTTGTTCCTGGTCACAAACTTGGCATCTAAATCACACACCTTGCGATTTCAGTACCCTTGTGCCATCTCAGTTTGCACACATGACCCATTAAGCAACTCAATAACACTCTTACTGCTGCTAAACAACGTTATATCCCTCCAATCTGCCCCATTGCACTTTGTACATGCCCTTAGCATAATTGCAATCCTGATGGAATTCTGCATATTTTCATAATTTAGCAAGGTCCATGAGAACATATTGTATAGAACAATGAATAGAAATACATGTGTGTATATACTTTTTTGGCAATAAAGGGAAACCACATCTACATTAGACTAGTTCACAGCGGAATAATTTGTTTAGTCTGGAAGATGAATCAAACAAACAAAAAGGGTGCAAAACTTGGGCAAAACCTCCTCCACTGCTACTAGTGCAAAATATATGCATAATATAAATATTATGTATATATTTTGCAGAACATTGATAGGTGCATTTTCCCACTGTTTGGTTCTCAGGTAAAGTGAGACAAAGTAACAAAAGAGCAGTACAAAAAAAATCTATACTTTTTATATAATGATACTATATATATATATATATATATAGTTAATACAGTGTTAAACAAAAATCTGCACACCAGTCAAGCCATAAGACTTGCTTTTCCCACAGAAATCACAAATCTGCAGCGATGCTACTACTTATTCATATCTTTCCCCCCTCTATTGATCCCTTATTCCTTTTTTATTTTATTTTTCTTAATTTGTTTTTATTGAGAGGCATACAGGCATTTTCACATCAGACATCAGCAGAAATATTAAAAAAAAAATAGAACATAACTAAGATATGGTATGCAGCTCAGTATACTTAAGAGACAGCTGCCTCATCTTAAAATAGGGAAGGGAATACAGTGAAGACATAATTTACGTGCCACATTATAAACTAAGGAGTAAACACCTAACAGTCTATTGTCATGTGTGGTTAAGGTAAAAAGGGATATGCACACCGAAAACACCAGAATTTTGATCGACAAGCAAGATATTCTTTAACCCCTTAAGGACACATGACATGTCTGACACATCATGATTCCCTTTTATTCCAGAAGTTTGGTCCTTAAGGGGTTAATATACAGTGGAAGTATGCCTGAAGAAGTCCAGGACCTGGACAAATGTGTTGGATTTATATTTGTTTTTACTGTATTAGGTTTTAATTTAATTTATTACTGTTGCTTCTCCTGTAATAAACGGGCTCTTCTGGCTTCCCCATTTATGTGGAGATATGCAGTCTATTTTATCCTGTTTGTGAGTGTAACCAGTTATAAAATATACTTTTGTACCTCACTTTATTGGACTATTGCTGTTTTTTTCTTGTTATATTAGAAACTCCATATTATCCATCATTATTGGAAGAAAATCTATATTTGGAGATACCCCTTGGGGGTGATACACCTACTGTTGAATACCATCTTGTTTATTATATTATCAGGTTGTATTTCTTCTCATTATATATTCTGTATTGTGAAGGGTATTTATACCTTCTTTTACATTGGTGTGCATGTTCATTTTTATAGTTTCTCCTTTTTTGTTATACTTTTGTATATTTTGTGTATTATATATTTTTGGTGTCAGTTGAACACTTTTTAGGAGATTATTTTTTTCATTTTTTATACAGTGGTATATATATCTTCCTATCACAGCTGAGTTGACATCCTTCAAAACACACACAAGCAGCCCCTAGGCATGTGCATGGGGAAAATGTTCGGTTCGGTTCGGCCTTCCGCAATTCGGCACTTCGGAATTTCGGAATTTTGGAACTTCGGCATTTCGAAATTTCTGGACTTCAGTACTTCTGGATTTCTCTTGCAGCCACTTAGTAGATAACTTCCTAATTCCCATGGTATTAGGAAGTTATCTACCAAAAGGCTGAAAGACCTAAAAATGTAAAAATCACTTAGTATTAGTAAATTTTGCCTCTACTTGCTATACCGCGAGGAGGGGCATTTCTATTAAACAGTGAGCAGCCTGTGGCTGCTCACTGTTAAAAGCAGCCCCCCTATCAGTGTCCCTCACAAATTGATCCTTGGTGTCTGAAGGTGCTTTCAATGACCTCAGGAGACAAAAGGAGCAGTCCAGGAGAATAATTTTGGCCTGTTTTGGTGGCAACACTGTAGATATGTCTTCTTACATAATGCGGTTGTTCCTCACTGTAGATGGTGTCTGGAACCCCCCTGAGTCATAAATGTTTGCGGTTGGTCAGGTCTGCGTAGCAGTTCTGTTGGATATTAATGGCTGCATCTGTTGCCATTTGAGCAACTTTAACACTCCTCAAATCCCACTGCTACTATTCTGCCAGTGAGAGTTGCCACCATCTCCCGCATCATCTCCGTGTCCATCTAGAACATAGCCCGGATCTCATGTTTTAATGTCTTTCTATTAGACTTGGGCCTAGCAGCCTGTCCCAGGAAAGTCTCGATATCGCAGGAACTTGAGCCTCGATCAGCTCAGTGCTCTTTTGTTTTCTTCCTCATCTGTGTTGGAGTGAACTGGGTTGTAAACAAATTCGCAGGTAAAGGTTTTCAGCTTGAAAAGGGTGCAGCATGCATCCATCTTGATCAGGTGCTGGCCCTGTCCCCAATCACTTATTACTTGATCTGTGAATAAAATCAGCATTCACATTATTATTCACACCAGATTTTATCTGAATATACAAAATCTAGTGAAAATGGCAATTCTTATATTTACTGAAATAATACCAATTGGAATTTGGCGAAACTTGACCGAATGTGCACCGAATTTCAGACATCCAGCAGAGATCAGTCCATCTGAAATCTGGGCCAAATTCAGGCTTGTTCAAAACCTGTTTTGCAAAATCTGGACATTGTTAAATAGTGTAAACAATGTGTGATTTTGTTTTCTGAATTATTCTGTACAGCACGGGATGGTTTTATCCCATTCAATATGGACCCATTCTGAGTTTAGTTAATTATCCTGTTAGTGGCTGACCCCTAGCCATCAATCACCATTAGTCCCATCAATCATATCTTTTTTTGGTGCCACAGACAGAATTCTGAATCACAAATGAAATGAACATGCTCATCATCGTCAAGTAATTTGTTGTGTGATTAGTCTATACAGCAATTCGGAAATTGGGTATTCAGACCAACATCCAATCAACCCAAACACAGACAAAAAACAAAAAGTCTCCAAGTCTAGTATACATTAATCTCTAATCTGTAAAAATTATATTTGCATACTTAACAAGAGATTTATGACCAGTAAATTGTTTTCTGATGTGCCCAGTTCTAAAACATACAAGAGAAAATCTGAAGCTGTTATAAACTTGCAGGCACCGTAGATAGAAAGATGATCCATTTAAAACCCCTTAAAGGGAAACTCTAGTGCCAGGAAAACAATCCGTTTGTCTAGCACTGCAGGTCCCCTCTCCCTCCCACCACCCATCCCCCAGTAGCTGAAGGGGTGAAAACCCCTTCAGGTCACTTACCTGATACCCCGTCGATGTCCCTCGGCGGTGGTTTCTGCTTTCTGACGCTCCTTCCTGTGATTACGTCAGCCGGTGGGTCGAGACTGATCCCGCCCGCCGGCTGAGGAAATCTAATGCGCATGCGCATTCGATCATTCCATAGGAAAGCATTGAAGATGCTTTTCAATGCTTTCCTATGGGGAATTGAGCGACGCTGGAGGTCCTCACATAGCGTGAGGATGTCCAGCGACGCTCTAGCACAGGCTTTCTTTGCAATATTCCAGGAAGTGCCCTCTAGTAGACAGCCACTAGAGGTGGAGTTAACCCTGCAAAGTAATTATTGCAGTTTATAAAAAACTGCAATAATTACACTTGCAGGGTTAAGAGTAGTGGGAGTTGGCACCCAGACCACTCCAATGGGCAGAAGTGGTCTGGGTGCCTGGAGTGTCCCTTAAGTGACAAAAGCAACCCAGTGGGTATGTTCTATAGCTGTTTTGGAACCTGAAAAAAACTTGCACACTCAGCCACTGCCCCATTTTTCCCATGGGTTATTGATCATCTATTCAATAAGTCTATAATGAATGGTGTAAAGCAGCAGCTTTCTATGAGAACTTGTGAGATACGTACTAATTTACTTAAATGATTAGTTCATGGTCCCCTTGACTTGGTATACTATATTACAGCCACATCTTGGAAAGTAAATACAGTCTGTTCTTCTTTTTATTTCACAAATTAACTAGGATTGTTGTTCTCTCTCCTCTTCAGTGTGAACTCTTGTTCCTGTTCAAACTTTAATTACTTCCCTCAGGCCTCAAGCTCCTTATCTTTGCCCAGCCCTGCAAATACCAGACATTGGAATGCTGATGGTAGAGGACAGAGTTATTGGTGATTTACCCCAGGCAAAACCTCTCTAGTGATTTAGAAGTGGCTGCTTTTCTGGTTTAGTGGATTGTAGAACTATAGATAAGAAATAGTAATGTGGGAATGCAAATGCAAAGCGCACTTTCAAAGGAGATTTAATGTAATTTATAAACCCAGTGCTGATTATTTGGCAGGCACATCTATATCCTGACATGAAGACATATTTTGTCTCTTAAATCACCATATATTAAGTGTCATCAGAGGAGAAGATGACCCCTCCTTTTTTTATTCAAATGGTACTTGATTGTTGGCCACCAGCGTGGTTCCTTGCTGTATCAATTAATAATTGCATAACTGTTCTGAAATGCAGAAGATACCAAGGTAAATTTAAAAAGTCCTTCCAAACATCTTAACCAACCATGTTCATTGCACAGATTAAAGTGTTAGCACCTCACCACTTCCTGTCTTCTTTCAGATTTTTGTGCCTATAAATGCAGATATTTTCAAGAATTGCTGGAGCCATGTGCTATAATTCCCGAAGGGTTTCACTTACTTCCTGGTCTGGGAAGAGTTCACAGCAGTTGTAGCAAACTTTAAAATATTCAGAAAGCCCCAATACTGTTTGCAGAAACTGAGCAGAAGTTCAACTGGTGAGAATAATGGCACCTGGTTTGATGGTGTGTGTTTATCGACAATGGTGACTGCTGGCCGATGACCTGTACAGTTCACATATAATTAATATAGTAAATCTTCCTGTTTATGAAAAGGTTGGAGTTATTTACAGAAAGTCATTAGGAATGTATGTTTTGTTTAAACTCCTTTCAGGGTGTTTCTTTATTGAAGAAAGACACTAGATCGGAACCCTACAAGGAAGGTAACTCAGCAAACTGCCCATAGCCTACAGAAGCCAGTTAGTGTTAACACTTAATATCTTATCAAAGCTGAGTCCTAGAACTATTGCTAGTGCTAATATGGTCCATATGATGATTTATTATCTTGTAAAAGCTTAGAACATGTTATGGAGAATGTAGAGTCACCAACACAACTTTTATTAATTTTATAGATTTAAGCTGAAATAATTAGCTTTATTGCTTGCATGATCAGTTTAATATACTGACACTGAAAATGAGAGAAAACTCATTGTATTCTTCCTGGTAAAATATTGTATTAAACATGAATATAGCTTAAATATATGTTTAGCCCTACCTCCTCTGTTTTACAACAATTTCTTTAAAATGTGTGATTCTTTGACTTGTAATGTTGACGCCCCAACATATTTCATAGCCTTGTATCTAGGCTAGTGACAGTTAACATTCTTGTCTTTGCAAATGGAGTTAAAGGAACACTCCAAGCACAATAACTATGACAGCCCACTGTAGTAGCAGTGCCTTAGTTCCATCCTATTGTAACCTGCAAAACCATTTAAGCGTGTTTTGACACACTGGGAGCCTACACTGCGTCAGATCTTCTCTTTGCTATAGAAGCCAGATGTCAGTTTTGTGATGACCTATAGGTGCAGTTCTGTTCTTAACATGACCAGAATGTTAGATATTCTAAACCTAAATAGGAGGCACTTGATTGAGACTACGTCACTACTTCCTGATGTGGGCAAAGTTTAAGGCTGATAATCAGAAAATTAGTTTTTTTTTAATATTATACAGAAATTTTTTTGGGATTGGTTGTTTTTGTATAGTTTAAAACGCATTATCTATTTAATGGATGAAAAATAATCTTCAACCTGGAGCATCTCCCTTAGTGAAATGTATTATGTATGTATGTACTAATCCACCAATGCAGGCCCATAAAAATAGTTTGTAAAATTAACCGTGGCTCACGTATCTGCTAGGCCATTATCTTTATAATCTTCCTCCTCATCCTCTAACTTATCCCCCCATGGTAATTAACCTAGTCCAGTATCAAGTAGAATATTTAACCTAGACAACTAGACAGTCTAATATACGGTAATCCACACCTAGATTAACACTCACATGTACCTACCAACCACTCTGCGTAAGTGGACAACATCCCTGTCCTTTGATTGAACATGGCTACTTGCTAAACTGGTAATTATGGAGAACTCACAGTTGGTAGGCTGGAATAAACAGGGGTTCGGAAAGGTTTCCAATTCTATCTATTTTGATCTAACCTGAAATTCTAAGAAGAACAAAGAAAAGGTCTGAGATGGACGCCTACTAACTGAACCTTCATAGTAAAGGTATGCAGACAAGTCCTAAATGAAAAATATAAAATAATATATGTTATTTTGAAGAACTGACTTTTGGTGCCACAGACAAAGTAGAAACATACACTCAAATTTGGTCCCACTACATCGTTACTACAACTTTTATAAAAAAAAAACGTTGCTTTGCTAAAAGCCCATAGTTCCATTGATACTTGGACATGATACTTAAATTAAGCACTGCTTCCAGGAAGGTTGCCCCCCTCCCCCCCATTCTCCTTCCTGTACTGGACAGTTCTCCTCTTCCCCACCTCTTACTTACCACTTACCTCCCTATTGTACTTTCTGAATTGTCCATTTGTCCAATTTTGTACTTTTGTATGCAATTATGTTTTGCTTTGATTCTGTTTCAGATAAATTTTCATAAACTTGTATTTACAAAAAAATATAATAGTATTTATAAACTATTGTATTTAAATAATAGACAATCGATTTACACCTTGTGTAAAAAAAATAAAAAGGCTCACAGTAGTATAAACACATGGGACATACGTATAAAGGCATAAAGCAATAAAATAAATGAATATTCCAAAAATACATGACAAATATTAACCCAAAGGGAAATCAGAGTCAGCCAGAGGATTACATGCAGAATACAGGGCTTAAAAAGGTTCCCAGTCATATTAAAGATGAACTTGCTTTAATAGATTAGTATGCTGAGGACCATGCTTCACGTTCTATCAGAAATTAAGCAGACATTAATGGTTAAAAATTAAGAATGCATAAGCTGGTTTCCACAGGAGACCGGTTTCAGGATCTTAACTCTTTCACCCCTCTGTTAATCTGAACCCACTTAAGACGGATAGTAAAATAGGCACACTTGCATACATTTATTGTTCATGTATTTGCATTGTTTCAATCTACATCCTCCCTTCGTCAGCATTTCTTATTACTCAGAGGTCCAATGATTCTGTTGTGTTGGTGATGGCGGAGATGTGACATGGCTAGTCACTAATCAGGTTAATTAATAAACTGAATGTTAACTATGCAGCAAGCAACAAGGGCATTCATATGACTGTATTCATGAGGGTATTGACTAAGTGTCTCTGAGAATGTATATGAATGATAATGTGCTTTTAAATGATTAAATGATACAATGAGTGAAATGGATGTCTACAAGTGTTGGTAATTAGTGAGTGTTTTAGAGAACTCTATACAGGTGAACATAGCAGTCACTGATAAGACACAGATTTGATTTATCTTATTGAACCTCATAAATTCTGCAAAAGGGATTACCCATCCCCAGTACTTTCAAACTATTATTTCTGCCCAGGTTGAAACAGAGTTGTGGTTGATAATACAAAGGTATAGTTTCCACGTTATTGGTGTGGCTGAAGAGAAGACTATATGTGACAAAGAGTTGCTGCTTTTGTAAAACTGCTCCAAAGCAGTTTGAGGGGAAAAAACAGCTAGTGGACCATGCGCAGAGAATTATAGGACTATTGCCACTGCAATTAGCTATAGTGGTTATGGTTCTTAAAGTGTCCTTTTAAGCAATGAATGATAGAACAATGCATAAAATGGTACAATAAGATAAGGTATAAGCTGTGGTTGACAAAACAAAAGGCCAGGACAGATGACAAATGATCATAATCCCTGTAACAGAGACGAAGCAGGCAGAGAGATACCAGGTCACAGAAAATAACTAAAATTCAGTAAACCAGGAAAAATCGAGAAGTATCACAGGAGAGGGCTTAGTAACATTTAACAGAGATTTTCTGGTAAATATAAATGACTCTATGAGACACAGAGCATGCCAGAATGATGCTGAACACTTGGGGCCAGTGGTATCAGAAGGGATGGTAGATGAACCCTGACACTAATAACAAAATATATATTTCGCTTTAAAATAAAGCGATCTGATGATCACAGCTATCTAAAAGCAATAGAAAGAGGAATAAAATAAATTCCCATTAAAGGTGGTAACTTCAAAAACCTTTAGATGAATTACAGTTGAACTTGAACAGTTCTGTAATTGCAAGTAATTATGTATTTCTAGATGTCTGCAGGTTCCGTTTTAATTAAAGTTATTTTTTTACATCGAAGAGATGTAGTCAAGTGTCTAAAACTTTGTTTAAGCTGCTTAATGCATCAGTGATTGCCCTGTACATTTGAAATTAACAAAAACTGTAAAACAGAAATATCAAATGTATCATAAAATGTTTTCATAGTTAGAAACCACTTATAATAACAATATTCAGTGGCTGAAGGAGAACATGATGAAAAGAAGGCATCCCATTCAGTATGATTGATTTCACTTTAGTATTTATCATTTAGAACTTCAAAACCTAAACAATATTTACAGTAAATTTCAATCTTGAACAACTGCATAAACCTTTACTTTAAGTATAAAATTATAAACCCAGTTAAAAATGTGTGTTGTTAAATAAGGCATATATTTTTGTATTTGACATCCTCGTTTTTCCCCTCTAAGGAGGCAGTGCTAATACTTTATAAACCATTATAATCCTCATGTGCTTTTTCACTTTTCTTCCAGTAGAAAACCGGCTTGCCGAGGACACTCAGAGTCTCCAGTACCCAGGGGACCTAATCTGATTTGGATCACTGCACTGCTCTCTGAAATAGTTGGAGAGAAATAAAGTTGGCTGGTAATGAAGCTTTGTTACAGAGTGAGCTCTCTCTGCACACTCTGGTGGCAGAGTCAGCTTACACTGCCTACTAGCTCTCTTATGAACACTTGGGGTGAAGGTGAAGTTGCATAAGTAGTCTTTGCTTCTGCAGTGGACAAAGAAACTTCACTTTATACATTGAACATACGAGACTAGCAGCTGTCCATGCCTCTTACCTGATGTGCTGTGAAAATTGGGAGATGTGTCATGATGTGAGACCTGAAACAATTTAATTTTCTGACAGGTAGATTTTTAAACTCTTCAATGAACAGTAAATTGCTGGTTACACCAAGGTTTAAACCCACTCTTGATGGCGACAAATATTACGGAGGCTCATCTCTACAGGCATTTGGTGCAGGGCCATACCAGTTTTCGTGTGAGAAATTTTTTATTTCCAATAGTTTAGAAACGCAAAGATTATCTTTCTGTGGGAAAGAGGGGGTAAGTTGAAAATATGAGGAAAAGTAACTTAACATATATGTTTGTCAAACTAATAAACAAGTTGTGTGCCTTTAATTCTGTAATAGGTTTCAGTTCTGCAGGGAGACACCCATATGTGAATGTTTATAGAAACTTTCTTAAAAGCAATTAGGCATGAAATAAAAGCGACAGATTTGTCCTGGTTCCTTGCCATTCAAACAGCTGAGCAAGATGACCATGAGTGTAGGCATGCCATTTGTCTTGAGGTAAGCAAGAGAATGCACTAAAATAAATATATATGTGTCTGTATATATGTTCAAAAGTTAGACGTTTAAAGAGTTCTTTTTTGCTTTTAAAAGAAAATCTAATTTTTAAATAACATCAAACAGATCAGAAATACAGTGTAGAAATTGTTTCTGTTGTAAATTACCAATGTAAATGGAAATGACTGATATTTGATGAAATATCTACATAGGTGTTCAGAGGTCCATTATCAGTAATCATATGTACTGTGTTCCATTGGCATACTGCCCAAGATGGCCATAAACTTTACTCTGAAACTCAACAGTCAACAGTCAAGTGTCGACTCCGGGATACAGTGCTTCTGCATGAGTTGCAAAGAAAAAGCCATATCTCAGACTGGCCAATACAAAGAACACATACACGGGCAGAAGATTGGATAAAAGTGTTATGGACAGAAGATTCTAAGATTGAGGTTTTTGGAAGAACAAAGAAGAACATTTGTGAGATACCATCAGTAAAGTACAGTGGAGGCAATGTGATGGTCTTGGGGTGCTCTCATGGTGAAAAGTGGGAGATTTATACAGGGTAAAAGGGACCTTGTAGAAAGAAGATTATCATTAAGTTTTGCAACGCCATACCCTGTGGATGATGCTTGATTAGAGCCAATTTCCTCCTACAGCAGGACAATGACCCAAAGCAAAGCTCCAAATTATGCAAGAACTGTTTATGACAGCTGGTATTCTGTCTTTAAATGAAATAAGATCTCAACCCTATTGAGTAATGACCAGAAAGGGAAGGGAGGAAAAATGGCCGTCATTTCTGACAGCACTGTGCTGCTTGTCACTAATTGTTTAAATACTCCAACTGCACATTGCATAGTGTAAGCTCAGAAAAAGGATATGCTTACTATATAATACACTGTAAGAACACACCCCTAAAAAAGTGTACCTCACACACACTATACAGAGTAAACACAAGGACGTATATATAAACCCAAAGGTGATGTATACAAAATAGAGGGTGGTTAGGAACAATACAACCTGAATATGGCTGGTAATAAACGTGAAATCTACAAAATAGTAAAATACAAAATATGGTGAAGTAAATAAGGCAAAGATAAATGTTGCACGTCAGGGGTACTTTCCACACCGAAGATCGGGTAAATATGATGAGGACTGGCAATGTCACTTTTTCTTCAGCTCAGGAATAAAATATCCCTTTTTCCTTGGCTCAGGAATAAAAGAAAAAAAATGATAGTGCAGATTGTATAAAAATAACAAGATTTATTCCAAATATTGCACTTACAAGAAATCAGAAGTAAAACAGCATATCTCCATAATGAAATAGTGGCCAGGTCTCCAGATGAAGGTGGAAAGAGATCCCAGAATGGAGATACACAAAATAATAAAAAAATAACAAAGATAAAAATAACAATAACAAATGGACTATAATAATAACGTACTAATAATTAGCATAAAAAGTCCAAGGTAGTATCCAACGCGTTTCGTCACTATGGTGACTTCCTCAGGGATATAGATGTGTTGTAATCTTCATGGTTTATATACCATGCCAAATTTTCTAATTTGCGGGGAAATTTTCCGATCACGTGTTACTTCCGGTTTTCGGCCATTCGGCTGCCTGCGTTCCAGCTTGGAACCGCATAACGTCACTTCCAGTTTCTGGTCTAATCCAATTGAGAGGGCTTCTTGCGTTCCACCTTGGAACTCATAACGTCACTTCCGGTTTCAGATCTAATCCAATCGAGGGGAGCCCTCCTCTGCTAGCACTAATAGAGGTGCAGCAGAAAAGGCTTCCCCTCTGGAGCTACAATAGGTTCCCATTGTACAAATATGGGACAAAAAAGGGAATTGAATGACCCTGTTATATTGTGGGAATAATGGAGTATTAAAACCTCTATCAGAATGAAAAAAGGGATGAATATAAAATGGACTGGGTGAATATAGTATGATCCAGACTAATGTATGTCAGGTATAATACATGACATGTGAAACATAATGAAAAGGGAGAATTATAGTACAGTATATATTCTGTTATGTCAGAATACATAATTATTGTATGTATGAAGCACCAAAAGGGTACAAATTAAAAAAATGATGAATTAAAAATATACAATGCAATTTTAGCCCAATTCATGTATAATGGGAACAGCATAGACAAATATTTAATAATAATAACTAAACATGTATCAAAGATAATATATATATATATATCAATTGTAAAATATATATTAAAAAATTAATTAATATAGCATTCTCAAATAAAATAAATAAATAAATACAATTAAACAATACACAAATGTAAAGTGGAATAGGTTCAGCATCCATCTATAAGATAGAGATAAGGATTAATATCCATATAATACGTATAATACAATATATCCAGATATGGAACTTATATAAGTGAATATAGATAGATTCCAAACTGTTATCACTAAGACCAGAATATAGAAAAGAGGAAAAGCAATCAAAGAAATTTGAAAGGTGAATAATTATTAAATTAATTTGTACATCATTAAATTAAACCAGTTAGATCAATATCTTGATTTAAACCGTTTTTGAGTGTTCTTAGATTATATATCCATTCTGCTTCTTTTTTAATTAACTCTTGCATTCTGTTACCTCCCCTCCAGTGTACATCTATCCTATCGATTCCAAAGGCACGAAAAGTTGACTATTCAAAAGAACTACATGTATTGCAGTGTCTAGGTACACTGTGATCAGTTCTTTTGTTTCTTAAATTAAGAAAATGTTCTCTGAACCTGATATGTAGTTTACGGGTAGTCCTGCCTACATATTGTGCCCACATCCACATTGAAGCAGATATATGGCATATGTGGTAGTACAGTGTAAAACAAATTTAATTTGATATGTTTTTTGGGTGTATGTGCATTTGAAATCGACAATCTTTTTGTCTAAATTCACACATGTGGAACAATTTACACATTTATGGAAACCGGGAGTTTTTGAGGATTCCAAAAAATGTTTCTTTGGTTTGTTTGTATATAAAAGACTGGGAGCCAGTTGGGATTTTAAGTTATCGGCTTTCTTATATATGACCAGGGGTTTGTTTGGTAAGATCTGGCCTAACCCTTCGTCCTGTTTAAGGATTGCTCAATGTTTTTTTAAAATATTTTCAATCTTTCTTGCATGTGTGTTATATTTTGTTGTGAATGCAAATTCCCAGATTTTACTAATAACATGACGTAAAGTCATGATTTTATTAATGACACGGAGGCGAGTATTATGCTATCTCTTTCTTACTTTATTCCTCAGCAGCAAAGAAAAAATATACTGAAAGAGAAAAATATGTAGAATATGAAATATATAACCGATACAACCATATCTGCCTAGTAACAGGGCAGCCAATCAGTCTCTAGGAACAGTCCATAAATCTCCATCCTTGTACTTCCACTTCCTCTTCTTTGCCTTCTGAACCGAAGACCCAAACCGAAACATCCATATTAGTAACGAGTAACTTTCCAACTGGTAATTTCCACAAAACGAAATCAAGCTGTAAAACAAAGAAATATGTGGTAAACTCCAAACTTAGGACCTGAGTGTAACATATCGTATACATAATACCTGTACATCACGAGAATCCTAGTTAGATTAATAAAGATATATGTCACACCCGACAAGAATATGCATTCAAAACAAGTAAACCAAGTGCACTTACCATGAGTGAAAAATCACCCCGATTGAACCATAAACATAAACTTACCCCAGATCCATGGGCGGGTGGGTGGGAATAATACTCGCCTCCGTGTCATTAATAAAATCATGACTTTACGTCATGTTATTAGTAAAATCTGGGAATTTTATTAATGACACGGAGGCTCCTATTATGCTAGTTTAAAGCTGAGCCACCACCAATGAAGAAACATGTTCAATCGGGCGGAAATAGAAATTACGGAACGTCGATTCTTTAGACCAGTCCGCCGCTCTCAAGATATCGTCCAGACGACATCCCATCGTAGAAGCCTTCGATGCCATGGCACCCCTAACCGAATGTGCCGTAAAAATCGAAGTATCAATTCCTGCAGCGGAAAGCAGACCCTTAACCCAGCGGGCTAACGTAGTCGAGGAGACAGGTAGAAACGGTGCCTTAAAGGAAATAAATAGTGGAGGCAAGTCCATTGACCTCAACTGTCGAGTATGAGCCAAATAGACCTGGAGACAAGCCACAGGACATAAAGTCGGTCTGACGGAGCACCTAGGGTAGTCCACCGACTTGGAAGCCGACTTAGTCCTCCTTGAGATATTAAACGACACACCTTCCGGAGTGAACGAAATCGCGTTCCAATCCAGAGCCCTGACGTCCGATACTCTTTTGCATGAAAGTAAGCACAGAAGCATGACCAGTTTCCATGACAACTGTTTGAGAGTCAGGTCCTCATTACAGGGCCAGGAGTCCAAGAAACCAAGGACAACATTAACGTCCCAAAATGATGAGTATCTAGAGCTTGGAGGCCTAGCGAAACGGATACCCTTCAACAGTCGACACACAACAGGATGTTGACCAATCGGAGATCCATCTAGCCCTCTGTGTCCGGCCGAAATAGCCGATCTATAAACATTAAGGGTACGATAGGCCAAACCCGAATCGAAACGTTCAGTCAGGAAATTGAGCAGAGCAGTTAGAGGGGCAGAAAGTGGATCCAGCAATCTTCCCAAGCACCAGCTAGACCACACGCGCCATGCGGACCTGTAGGCCTGCCTGGTACCTGGCGCCCAGGCATTTTCCAAGAGTCGAGCAGTTGCCTGCGAAACGTCCGTGACACACCAGGGTCCCCTGAGATCAGCCAAGCCGTGAGTTGGAGCAAGTTCTGATCCACCAATTCGTGCGAGTTCCCATCCGGGTCTAGAAGCACATCCGGCCTCATTTCGATCATCCGTGGGAAGTCTATGGCCATTTCCAGGAGACGGGGGAACCACGGTTGAGATTGCCACAGGGGGACCACCATTACCAGCGTGCAATCCTGTCTGGTCGCGTACGTCAGTGTCCGGGATATCAGATTGAACGGTGGGAACGCAAAGTGGCGCCCTAGCGGCCACGTCTGTAAGAACGCGTCCACCGCAGCGGCTGTCGGGTCCGGTCTCCAACTGAAGTACTGGGGCAGTTGGGAGTTCAGTCTGGACGCGAACAAGTCCAGGTGTAGAGGACCCCATAGCCGGTCCATCCTTTGGAAGGTTGAGGATAGTAAATGCCAGTCTCCTGAATCTTTCAGGTAACGCGAATTCCAATCCGCCCACTCGTTGTCCAGTCCCGGAATATGTTCGGCTGTAACCGATATAGCGTTGTGGAGGCAAAACTGCCAGAAGTCCCTTGCCAGGTTCGCCAGCTGTTTCGATTTCGTACCACCCAGGTGGTTTATGTACCTGACTGCGGACACATTGTCCATGCGCAGTAGTACGCAGCAATTCCCTTGAGTCGGAGATAGGCTCCGAATGGCGAACGAACCTGCCAGAAGCTCCAGGCAATTTATGTGTAAGGTCGACTCGACCTCGGACCATCTTCCACCGGTGGAGATTCTGCCACAGCGAGCGCCCCAACCGTGTAGGCTCGCGTCCGACTCTATCACCATGTCCGGCGCGGAGCCGAAGATGGCCCGGCCGTTCCATGCCTCCATGTGGTCCAACCACCATCGTAGCTCGTCTCTGGAGTCGGCGTCCAGGGTCAAGATGCTCTCGTACGAGCCCCCGGCCCGAAGATGGGAACCTTTCAAACGTTGTAGGGCCCGGTAATGTAATGGGCCTGGGAAAATCGCTTGAATTGAAGAGGCCAAGAGGCCGATCACTCTCGCCAGTTGTCGGACGGAGAGAGAGGAGGCCCGTAGTGCACGCCGTATCTCCTTCTTCATCGACCGAAGTTTGCTTTCCGGCAGGAACAGAAACTGGGTGACTGAATCGACCTCGAAGCCCAGGAATTCTATCCTCTGTACTGGTTCCACAATGGATTTTTCCCAATTCACGAGGAAGCCCAGGCCTTCCAGGAGGTTTACCGTCCATCCCAGGTGTCTGAGAAGTTGGTCGGGGGACGAGGACATAATCAATATGTCGTCCAGGTAAATAATCATGCGGACCCCTCGGGCCCTGAGGAAAGCCACCACAGGCTTCATTACCTTCGTGAAACACCATGGAGCCGAAGATAGACCGAACGGCAGACAGGTAAACCGCCATCGACGACCTTGCCACGTAAAGTGCAATAAGTCCCAGTGCTCTTTTGCCATGGGTATAGTCAAGTAGGCATCTTTGAGGTCCAACTTGACCATCCAATCCCCTTAACGTAGCAGGTCCCGGAGACAGTGGGCACCCTCCATCTTGAAGTGATGGTAACGGAGGAAAAAATTCAGGTGTTTGAGGTTTATCACCGGGCGGACACCTCCGCCTTTCTTGGCTACAAGAAACAAATTGCTCAGAAAACCTGGGTGGTTGTAAGGGATTTCTTGAATGGCCTGTTTGGCAGACAACTCCGCGATCTCCGCGGTAATTAGCTCGGACTGATCGTCCGGCAGTCTCAGTTCTTGTGGGATAAAAGTCTGGACAGGGGGAGATAACAGATCCAGACGGAAACCCCTGACCGTCTCCAGAACCCAAACATCTGTGGTGATCATACCCCACCTTTCTAGAAATAGTGCCAACCTGCCCCCCACACTCGCTCTGCAAGACATACGATTTTGGGTACTCACCGTAAGGGCGTCTGTATGAGGGTTGTCCACGACCTCCTCGACTTTGCCAAGGTCTCCCACGTGAGGGGAAGAAGGGCGCTGGCTTATACTCCTGGTAGGTTCGGGGGGCGGAGAAGGAACCTCTGTGGGTCCGCGAGGGACCTCGAGCTCCACGGCCGGGCGGACAGCTCCTATACCTCCCGGCCCCATGGAAAACCTTAGGGCCAAAGACCCGCTTTAGGTTAGACTGCGCTTTATCAAGAGCGGTGAAGGTACGCACAAAGGAGCCCAAATCCTTGACAAAGCACTCCCCAAAGAGCATACCTTTGGCCGAGGCACCCGGCTCCTTCACAGCGAGGTTCACTAACTTTGGCTCAATCTTGAGCAAAATCGCCTTGCGGCGTTCAGCCGACATGGCCGTATTTGCGTTGCCAAGGAGGCAAATCAATCTCTGGACCCACCCAATCGCCTCATCGAGGTCGATGGGCTTTGTCCCAGCTTTAGCTGCCTCCAAAAGCTCATAGAGCTTGGCAGCGGGGCCCAGGGTGTCCAGGATCTTGTCCTGACAGTTATGCAATGAAAACTCTAGCCCCTTCCTGGGTTTCCAGCCTGTTTTAGCCAGGAATTGGGAGATCTGAGGGTCAACCTCTGGCGTCTTGCACGCCGCATCAGGCACGGAAGGCCTCGGGCACTCGGCCCTCAATTTACTGCGCCCCTCTTTGGAGAGAGGGGTACGCATACGAAGTGCCAGATAACTGGCAATGTGCGCGGGCGGGTCCCATTCCGCCGAGCGAGGATGGCGGAGATCATCGGGATCGAACAGGGGGTAACCCTGAGGATCACAGATGTCCTGCCCCTCACCCGGAGGAAGTGCCGAAGCGTCAAACTCCGCCTCATCGCCGGAGCCCCCTTCCTCATAGGAGGCGTAATCAGGGGGGTCCGAATCCGACTCTCCAGTCTGATCGGTATCCGATCCATCATCACGGGCACGCGCCCGTTTCCATTTTCTGGCCGATTTTGCCCGGCCAGCGGCTCTCTTGCGCGGAAACGCGCCATCTTGGACGGCCATGGGCACGTCAGTCAGGGCAGGTAACACCTGCGTCACATCTGGAGAGACATGTTTAGCCTTAGTTTGAGCCTTGCGACCCGCCTGAGTCTGAACTGCAGGCATGGGAGCAGGCAACATGACAGGGGTCAAAGGCAGTGTTAACGCCTGTTGGATAGTGTGGGAGAGGGACGAGGACACGGTCCCCATGGCCGAAGCCAGAGCCCTCTGCATAGTAGAATCCATAAGGGCCTGGAACTCCTGGGAGGGAGTAAGGCCTAATTCCCCTGCATTAGGAGTCTGAGAGGGGTCCATAATGGGGTAACTGGGGTTACCAGAACCCTCATCTCTAGCCTGCATGATAAGCAGATTAAATTATAAAATCCAAGTACTGTACCTTTAAATATTTATAACAGGTACAGGGCAGTAAGCGAAGTTAAATATCTAAACTGAAGAGGAATTAGGGAGAACAAATAACCTAAACGGTAAAGGGGTTGAGTAACCCACTAAGAAAAATACCTGCACAGTAAATACAGTAATAAGAGAGGTATAGGGAGCCGACCCGTTGAACCGACCCAGCCACGTGAGTGTCGATGCCGAAAATGGCCGCCGTGCAGAGCGCGCCGCGGCCGCTCCCAAGCTCCTCCCCCGCCAATGGCCGAGGAGAGCGTGAGATACACGCGGCCGGGAACTCCCTCGCACCAGCGGGTGCAAGGAGGTAACGGTCGGGTCGGCAGATAAACGCGGCCGCACACGCGGCCGCGAGGGGAAAGGGAAGGGAAACTAGAGAGCTAAAGCTCCGGTGCAAGTCTCCCCTGTAAGCCGCGAACCCTGTCTGGGTGAATAAAAGAGTAACACAGACAGGGGAAGCAGCGGGAAAAATGCAGGGGAGGCAAATAGCAGAATTATCAATAAAAATCAGAGAATAATACTAACGCAAACATACAGAAAATGCAACAGAATAATACCAACAATAATCAATCATCAAAAGGGCAGGGTGCATAACCCTAGCAAATAAATCAATCACAAAAAATGCAAGAGAGAAAATAATACTTAGCTGGTCTGAGGACAGCAGCAAAGAAAGAGGAAGTGGAAGTACAAGGATGGAGATTTATGGACTGTTCCTAGAGACTGATTGGCTGCCCTGTTACTAGGCAGATATGGTTGTATCGGTTATATATTTCATATTCTACATATTTTTCTCTTTCAGTATATTTTTTCTTTGCTGCTGAGGAATAAAGTAAGAAAGAGATAGCATAATAGGAGCCTCCGTGTCATTAATAAAATTCAAACTTTCCTTGGTTGTGATTCCCCTTTTGTCTATCTATTAGGAATTCAGATCGATTCTTTGCTTTAATATTTTGTATCTCCAGATCAATTTGCTTCTTATTATATCCCTTCTCTACATATATATTTTGTATGATTCGAGATTGCTCTTCAAAAGAATGTATATTAGAGCAGTTTCTTCCCATACGGATTATTTGTCCCTTGGGAATATTATCCAACCATAATGGATGATGTAAACTATTGTTTTCAATTGCAGTGTTGCAATCGGTCTTTTTAAAAAATTTCTTAGTTCTTAGTGTATTTTCCTCGATATATATAGTTAGATCCAGAAAATCTATTGATTCATGATGTATTGAAGAAGTAAATTTTAAATTATAATCATTTTGATTGATGTCCTCAATAAAATCTGTGAGGCTGGTGTGACTGCCTTCCCAAATTATAAGCACATCATCTATGTAGCGTCGCCATAAGACAAGGCTCCCCCCAAGGCCACATATTGCGACTCCCAATGGGCTACATAAAGGTTAGCAAAACTTGGGGCGAACCTCGTCCCCATGGCGACACCACATAGCTGTAAAAAGAAAACCGAATCAAACCAAAAAAAGTTTTTGGTCAATACAAACTGAATACACATAACCAAAAAGTCTATTTGTTGTATACATAGACCATTCTGTTGGGTCAAGGTATCTTTGATAACTTCTAATCCCTTGGAGTGGGGTATGTTTGAATATAGGGAGGTGACATCAATTGTAGCCAATACATAGGAAGACTTCCATTCAAAAGTCTGTAGATCTTGTAAGAGATGCTTTGTATCTCTTATATAAGAGGGACAAAGGGGTACAAATGGTTTTAAGAAGGCGTCTACATACTCCGAAAGATTGCAAGTAAGGGAATTTATCCCACTGATGATGGGTCGACCTAGGGGGGAAGTGAGGCACTTGTGGATTTTAGGTAGAAAATAAAAAATGGCTGTTTAGCAGAAAGGGTTAAACATAAACTTAAATTTGTCTACTGAAATTATATTATTGTCTAAACCATGTTGTAATAGTATTGTAAGTTCTTGTAAAAAGATCTTACTAGGATCTTGTTCTAATATTTTATAAGTGACTTTATCTCCTAGAATATGATATGCCTCTTGCATATAATATTCCTTACTCGTAATTACGGTGCCACCTCCTTTATCTGCCTCCTTGATCACTAAATTGTGATTTTTCTTTAGATTTTTTAAAGCTTCTCTTTCTTTGATAGTCAAATTATGTTTGTGATTTGTGTTTTTAATTTTATCTAGATCAGTTTGTACGAGGTCGTTAAAAAACTCTAAAAACTTTCCTCTTGCAAAGGAGGGGTAAAAATTGGATTTATTTTTTAATTTGGAATGTATAATACCTTCAGAATCATTATTTTCATTTTCATTTATTCTGTCTTGATTATTTATTCAATTAGGGTCTTGGATCGTATTAGAGCTATCTTGAGTTCGTTTTTCAAAGAAACGTTTAACTGTAAGTTTCTTTAAAAATTTCTGATTAAGTTTACTTTTGTTTTCTTGTTCTTACTCCCTATCGGAGTTTTTTACCACAGCATATATTAAAGGTTATGTTTTATAACTTCATTGTACATATGTATATAGTTATGCACTAGGGGGCGCCCTTTCTCACTTGACCAGTTCAAGTATGTCTTTCTAAATATTATATAGATAACAATAAGGGGAGGGAATTATCCACCCATGAGTACATAACCACACAATATGATTTAAAGAACTAAGAAAACAATATATGAAATATGTACTTGTTAAAAAATTTTAAGGTGAACAGAAAACACCTTTAAAGTTGATACAATTATAATAGGGCACATTCATATAGCTGTTACATCATCCATACCTCAATATTGGAAGTCACCCACGATCCCATCCCTCAATGTTTTAATATTTAGTGTTAGAAAATGAAATGTATTAATTGGTCTATGCCTCTGTATGTGGATTGGTGAGTTGTATAGCTTATATATTGTTTGGATATTTGTGAAAGTGAAATGTAGAAAATGACCAATGGGGGAGGGATGGGAGAGAACAATGTGATAGAGGATGTCCTTAGAGCTTGAAAAAAAAAACATAATAAAAGTGTGGGGCTGAAGTGTAAATAAGGGTCAACAAAGGTGGAAAGGGGAAGAAAGGGAAGACGAGGGTAAAGGTTTATTAAATGGAGAAATGGAAGGAGAGACTAAAAGAGCTTCTCAAGAAAAGGTGGGGAAGCAATAAAGCGGATAGGAGAGAGAGGACGGAAAATAGGGAATGGGAAAAATAGAGAAAGGGAGAGTGGAACATGATAAGATACTAAGAAAAAGTAATAGAGAGGAAAAGCAATGTAAGCAGGAGCTTTGTAAAGGATGGTGCAGGCAATCGATAAATTGGTAAAAATGGAGGAGAAGAGAGGGGGGAGTACGGGAAAAGAAGAAGATAGTGAATGGATTAAAGGAGGAGAAATATTTAAAATAATGGGAGGGAGTGACCAGTAGGTCAGAGTGTAAGAAGCAAAAGAGAAGAAGTTGAGCGCAATAGTAAAGGGGTGTGTGTGTGTGGAAAAGAGACCTAGAGGATGAATGTAAAGACCTGTTGCGAAATGTTAACTTTTATTTTGCAGCCAGGAGGCTCTATGTACATAAGATGTTTTATACTTGGAAATGTGTTTGTGTCATCAAATGTACACATCTTCAGTTATACATATACCAATTCTTTCTTTTCTGCCTTCGTCCTGTTTCAAACGTACATCTACATCTCTTATATAATAAAACATTTAATGTCATTCAGGCAAACAGAACTACACATGTTCAGACTCATCAGGAACATTCTTCATCAGAAAGTTTGGTAATGATAGAAGATAGTAAACATCTGTCACAAACAGAATAAACATACACAGTTAACATTACATTTATATACGTAGCAGATATAAATGTGAAAACTTACATAAAAGAAAACATTGAATTTGCATGATTTAACATTTGAGAACAGCTTGGCATCCCTCTTCAACAGTGTAAAATCCAACAAATTAAAATTGGCTTTGAAAATATTAATTTCTAATACTCTATATAAAACCAGTCTGTTATTTTGTATAAAAAAAAAAAGAGTGGAAATCAATTTCACCCAAAAATGGACTTGATGCAAAATAAGAAATATTTAATTTTAAGCATAATTATTTTAATGGAAGTTGGAAAGCTTAATTATCATATCGACCGGTAAGCCAGTCTACCACTATACATTGACATATTCTGTCGTACACATTGTAGTATACAATGTACATACAGTATACCAAAAGACATAAGTTGTACTAAAACCACTTAGCTTGCCACTCCATGGCTTTGTAAACTTTATGGCAGCGACCCCATGAAAGTTTCTTTTAAATAGCCTCCTTGTGAACACATGTACTGCATATACGGAAGATATGGGGTTATAGCTGTATCCTAAAGAATATATTTTAAAAAAGCAATAGTCTAATACTGTTATAACATGCATCTCTGATATGACATTACCTGCTGTTTTTTATGCTGTATGATTTCACAGAATAAAACTTTTTCTACTTGATCCAATATACCAAGTCTCCTGAATCTCACTAAGAATACAGCCCCCCAAGACATCGAGGGAAGGCACCATTTGGACGCTGTTATTCAGAGATCTTGTGAGTGTAACAAAATTTATAGCAGAGATACAAGTTATAACACTATTATACTTTTGTTTGTTATTGATATACATATTCTTTAAGACACAGCTGTAACACCATACCTTCTGTCTATACATACACATGGTAGTGTGTGAACCACAGCCAAGATTTCAATGGTAATAGTATGTGAGTGCACAAGATTATCCCAGTGATGCAAGAAGTACCTTAATTTAGCTGTCCCACAGAAACTTCCATAGCGACCTGTTTCCTATTCTCACATACTGTATGCACAAGGGAGGTTACAGTGTGAACATGGTAACAGGAGCAATTAAAGTTCTGGCTTTTTAACACTATCTATCTATTGGTCTGTCTAATAAATATTACTATATATCACCTGTGTAAGAGTTCCAAGATGTACTAAATTAAAGTGACACCCCACTGTCTAAATACAAAATAAATGAAAATCACAGTTTTTAGATAAACACCAAATGAAAACTCGCATGCAATTAATTATGCTTTTTTTTTTATTGGGAGTAAATCGAAAAACAGCTTGCAAAACTTGCAGTTCTCTTGTCTACTCCCTTTGCAAACTGTCCCCTTCTAATCCCGCACAGGCTTTCAGTGTCTGTCCAATCACAGACTTCCCAATGCAGCTCAATGAGAAGGTAGGTGTTCTGGACAATTGACTGCTTATTGCGTTTAGCTCAACTGAGCTAACCAAACTAGGACGTAACAGGACATGGTGTCTGCTTAAAAGTCAAGGTGGAATAACCAGGTTAATTTATAAAAGTGTAAATTTCTATTGAAATATGCACTTTTTGTAAAATGAAAAAAAGAAGAAGACACACTCTTTACACATAAAGCTTTTCAGATAAAGCACTTTAGGGAGTCTTACGTATCCCTTTAACAGATAACTTAATCTACACCCATACAGTTTTGTAGTATGCCGCTTTTAGTATACACTTTTAAACAATGGCGTGATAACCGTACAAAATTGCCAAGGACTCCAGCAGACTTTATAAATGATTTGAGTTATCTTCCTTCTTCATTATTTTCCCACCAACGGAGCAACGTTTTGGTCACTTAGACCTTTCTCAGGCATTTGCATGGATATGTTTGATGAAACATTCTTTTCATACTGATATCTCTATTGATGCACATTCTAGAAATGTGATGATAACCTTAAAATACAAGGAAAGTGGTTTGTTTAGCACTTCTTCTTTTATCGCTAGATTAACTTGCCAGGTAACATCATTCCCCAATAATCATTTAGAACAGTATGATGATAGTCACAGATTTGCATATTTTTCATCAATTGTTTTCTTAAATACCTTTCAGGTTTACAATTCATACACTGAAAGTTGCTAAGAACATTTCTGATTCTCATTCCAAGAACCAAGTCTTACATTCCCCAGAAGTTCTAACTCTATACAATATTCGTATAGCCTCTCACACAGTATCTCCTTTTGCTATTGTTTATTCATGAGCATTAGAAGCAATTTCTCTTCCCAATCTTTTATAGACACGTTTGTGAATTTTAAGTCACAGGTGTTTTTCTGCTCAGTATTTATGCTTTCAAGTCTCCTGATGAATTTTACATGATTTCTTTTATGAATTTGATATAGTTTATCTATTATTAATGCTTTGTGAGAAGATGAGCTGCAATTCGTTTTACAGGATTAATCCAAGAAAAGAAAAAAGGTGTGAAAGAAATAGATTAACACGAGCAAATTAGGGAAAATCATCCTGCTATCTACAAAGTCTGTACATAAAACATGATTCTTTGTTTTGCCAAGAGGCTTAAAAGCATTGTGGGAGATGTAGTACAGAGCAGCATGCTAGCTGTTGCCTATCACCAATCCAGAGATCAAGGTAAACAATGTACATATAAGCTGTTTCATTATGAAAAAGTGTTTGATGAAATTCATACATTTACATTTCCAAATAATTTTCTAAGAAAAAAATTAGCTATTTTCTTTGCAACTGCCACAATGTTTTCCTAGGCCAGGCTTCCCCAAACTCCGGCCCTCCAAATGTTGCTGAACTACAACTCCCATGATTCTCAGCCTATCTATTTCATTCATAGAATCATGGGAGTTGTAGTTCAGCAACATCTGGGGGGCCGGAGTTTGGGGAAGCCTGTCCTAGGCTTTAGAATGGCAAAGCATCATGAAAGTTGCACTTCTACAACATCTGGGGATTTATCCAGAGGTTTCCCACCACTTCTTTTGTAATGTCTCTTTTAAAGGTATAGTGATACCGGAGAAACTGACGGAAGCAAAGCACAGAGAGATGGACACAGGTTTCTTCAGGAAGGAAGAGATTCTTTATTGGATCACCGATGTTCTGAGCCCCGGACAATAGTGCAGGCTCCTTATATAGGCACATAACTCCTCCCATATTAAGCTCCACCCGCACATTCTCTTAACCAATCAACACAAATAAGAATTAACTTCCTGTTTGACCGCATGGCTTGTCCAGCACAATGGAGGAGGGGGAATACTACATCCTGTATTCTTGCACATGCTCCGTACACTACTGATCGTATCTTGCCTCGTGCAACCAACTGATCGATACGTCAGCATATGCACGTACACATGCCACGTGGTAATCTCGGCCTACTAAATTTATTTTTACCGAGATTCCACCACATTCCCCCCTTTGATGCCTCTTGATATTTTACAATTACTTGAGGCATCACTTAACCTTAGTTTGTTTACACCGCAAGTTACCTTGAACCAGACCAGACTTATCTTATGATGTGAATCTTCAACATTCATCTTCCTGCATTGGTTCTCCCTGATCTAGAGCCTTATACTTATAAACCGCCATTATCTGTGCAGCAGCCTTCCTCTCTGCTATATTTTCTATCAGGCTTTGCACAGACCTAACTACTAAGGGTATAAGACACGGCAGGAGTAGACACAACATTAAAATCAGTAGGACTCCACCTACCACTGCCTTAAGCCCTCCAAACCACTCATACCAGCTACCAAACCAACTACTTGGATTGTATCCTTTCCATACCTGAGTAGGCACATGCGCTAGTTTAACCATATGGCTAGTAAGCTCAGCTATTGCTTGCCCTTCGTCATCTATTTGAAGACAGCAATTGCTCAGGTTAAACTTCCCACATACACCTCCCTCTACTGCCAAAAGATAATCCAAGGCTAATCTATTCTGGTAGACTGCTGTCCTCATCCTGGTGTTATGCTTTGCTAGAAGATTGAGCGCTTGTGATGTTTCGTTAGTAATAATCTCAACCACCACCTGTAATCTTATAATACGGTTGAGCATATAAATAGGGGTTCTGTAACCAAAGGTACCGTCCTCAGCCCACGTGGCTGGCCCATAATAATCTATAATACGCTGGGGAGGCCATTCATTATCTTCCCAGGCGCCTATCTCTATGGGTCCCCTTTTCTTCCTATGATTCACATCATACACTTTAACACCTAAAGTCTCACCTGTTTCAATTGGTAGCAAGAAGAAGGATGGTTTGAGCATACCCAACACACATGCCCCTTCCCAGTCCTGTGGCAACTCCGAATAGGCTTTCTTACCACAGATCCAGTACAAATTTGCTGGGGCTCTCCAGGTAGATGTGATGGATAAATCAAACCACACATCCTTTAAATTGGCGTATCTAGCAAACGGGTTAGATGGTTCTGAGACATTTGAAGCCGACCACCAAGTTGTATTTTTAGTATCATCATCATAAGCTTTTTGCCCTAGACAAGTTAATTCCCCTACAGAAGTATTATACATTATTCCTTTCCTTGCTATGCAAACATAACCTATGATGGAGGTCTTTAATCTCCACTCAGATTTACCTCTAACACTCATATGATAATCGGCTTGTGTAGATATTAGTTG
This sequence comes from Pelobates fuscus, assembly GCF_036172605.1. Taxonomy (NCBI): domain Eukaryota; kingdom Metazoa; phylum Chordata; class Amphibia; order Anura; family Pelobatidae; genus Pelobates; species Pelobates fuscus. The sequence continues at coordinate 178,551,402 of NC_086322.1, forward strand.
GTCAACTGCCTCAGAACCGGACATTACCTCCTTTGCTTCCCAAGGCCATTGGTCTCCCATGTTAGTACCTCCACACACATAGCAGTTGGTAACATTAAGACTACCGGCAATACTTTCGGCTAAATCAATAAACAGGTTTTTAGCATTATGGGGGATCTTATTATCTATACTCATCTCTTCATAAAAGGAATGGTATACTTGATGAGTTTGGGAGGATACCGTATCAGTCTCTATCCCTATAAACAATAATGTCCCAGGATCTAAACCCGTCCCGTATATCTGAAACCCAAATAAATTGCCATATTTGTCTAAGAACTTGTCGGGGTTATTTATAAGTATATGGATGGGATTACATTCCATAGACTTACAATATGGGCTAGTCGGCAACTTAGTCACTATCATGTCTTTGTCTACTGTCTGTCCCCAAGTCGCCCACCCCACACAAGACCAATATGGGCAAAAGTTATAATCTTTATTTTGGCATCTAGGACTTACATATTTATTTTTACTACTGGGACAAATATATTTATCATTAGACCCATACGTCCTCTCCCATCTAAGATCCCCACATACATTCCACGGCTTTCTACCACTCGATATTGCTTTACACGCATCAAATAGCAGAACACCCGAAGAATGTACGGATTCTAACACCGTCTTGTTAATTAGAGTCCCCTGAGGATCTCCATTCCTGAGAGTCAACCAAATTGTACGGGGTTGATACTCTGGACTGAAGCACTTAGGTTCTCCTACTCCTAAATGGCACACACTATAGTCTATATTTAGGTATCTACATCTCGATACATCTCCTTTACACTCGTATTGTGAATGCCAAATTAGGGTTTGGGAAATATGGTTACCTGTTCTCGTAGTCTTAATGCATACCTCACAGCTAGGAGTGTCGGTACCTCTACCTTCCTGAATATAAAAACACATATAAATGAACACTATCAAAAGCACATCTTTCGCCGTCATCCTCAGTCTTCGTCCGTGCGAAGGCGCCTCAGCTTCCAGGATGTGAGGGCTGCAGGGAATGGAGTCCTGCTCGTCTTCACAGGTGTCCCTTCGAGACTTTCCTGGCTTATATACTATGTGTTGGTAAGCGGACAGGCTTTATTATGGCCTTCTCACTCACGCACCAAATCCCTGTAACAATAAAATTTGTAATCCACACGATTCCTCGTTACTCCGACTGAGTAGTGCGTTTTAACCGGATCTTGCAGGGATTCCCTGGATCTGCTGTAACTTGCCAAGAATCGACTGCTGCTGGTTTAACCCTGGAGTGATGTATCCACGGAGTCACTTCGGCTACTTTTATCGCTGTAGGGGTAGACAAAAGAACAACATAAGGACCTCTCCACTTGGGCCCTAACGGTACATTATTCCACTCTTTAATCCACACTTGATCTCCTGGATGATAACTATGAACAGGGGGATAAATATTCACAGGTAATCTATCTTGTACCCATTTCTGTACCTCCTCCATAGTCTTACCCAACTCTACAACCTGCTGCCGGGTAATTCCTTCTCCCAACTGACTCAAATCCCCCCTTAAGTTACCAAGTACGGGAGGTGGTCGCCCATACATGATTTCAAAAGGAGAGAGGCCCATCCTTCTGGTAGGGGTACTACGGATTCGCAATAGAGCTATGGGTAAGAGAACGTTCCACTTAAGTTGGGTTTCCTGACACATTTTAGCCAACTGGTTCTTTATAGTTCTATTCATTCTCTCTACCTTACCAGAACTCTGGGGTCTATATGCAGTATGAAGCCTCCACTTTATACCAAGCATATGAGTCAGTTGTTGTAGGCACTGATGAACAAAAGCTGGACCACTGTCCGATCCTATAGAACAGGGTAGTCCATATCGGGGTATTATTTCTCGTAGCAGGAATCTCACAACTTCTCCTGCTTTCTCTGTACGAGTAGGACATGCTTCTACCCAGCCTGAATAGGTGCACACAATTACCAGCAGGTAACGATGTCCACCCGATTTAGGCATCACTGTAAAGTCAATTTGTAAATCGGACATGGGGAGTCCCCCCATAAACTGGACTCCTGGTGGCTTTACTGGTCCTTGTCTTGCATTATTTTTAGCACACGTTACACATCTTCGTACAATGGCCTGAGTCAAGTTGGACAATCTTGGTATGTAGAAATGTTTTCTAAGAGATTCTTCAGTACTATCTCTCCCAGAATGTGTCCCGTTATGATAATTTTGGACAATTTCTACCGCTAGTGATGCTGGTATGACTATTCTTCCATCTTCTAGCTGATACCACTTGTTCTCCAAATACTTTCCTGGTTCAGTCTTTAACCACTCCTCTTCTTGAGCTGTATAAACTGGAGTCCATTGGGACAGTGGAGTTGGTATAAGAGCAGCTATATGCCCCACATACTCCTGTCTTCCTGATTCAGCAGCACGCTTAGCTGCACTATCTGCCATCCGATTTCCCTTGGTTACATCACCATCTCCTCTCAGATGCGCTCGACAATGTATGATACCGACTTCTTTCGGCTCCCACACTGCTTCCAATAGTTGTAGGATTTCAGCTGCGTATTTGATTTCTTTGCCTTCTGAATTCAGTAGTCCTCTTTCTTTATACAAAGCTCCGTGGGCATGAGTGGTTAAAAACGCATATTTGGAGTCCGTGTAGATGTTTACTCTTAAACCTTCAGCCAATTGTAACGCTCGTGTCAGTGCTATCAATTCTGCCTTTTGTGCTGATGTTCCTTTCGCCAGTGGCCGAGCTTCTATCACCTTGTCTATTGTTGTTACTGCATATCCTGCATAGCGGATCCCTTCTTTCACATAACTACTGCCGTCGGTATAATATTGAACATCGGGGTTCTGGATGGGAAAATCACGAAGATCTGGTCTACTTGAGAATACTTCATCCATTACTTCCAAACAATCATGTTGACTTTCAGTAGGTTGTGGCAAAAGGGTAGCTGGATTTAAGGTGTTTACAGTCTCTAAATGCACTCTTGGGTTTTCACACAACATTGCTTGATACTTGGTCATACGGCTGTTACTAAACCAATGATTTCCTTTGTAATCCAACAACGTCTGTACTGCATGTGGGACTCGTACATAAAGTTCTTGACCCAGAGTGAGTTTATCGGCTTCAGCTACTAGCAGGGCGGCTGCAGCTACGGCTCTTAGACAAGGTGGAAGTCCGCTGGCCACTGCATCCAATTGCTTAGACATATAGGCAACAGGTCTTTGCCATGATCCCAAGTACTGTGTCAATACTCCCACAGCCATTCTTCTTTGCTCATGTACATATAAGTAGAATGGTCGTGTGTGATCAGGTAGACCTAATGCTGGGGCACTCATCAAAGCCTTCTTCACATCTTCAAATGCCGTTTGCTGTTCTTGGGTCCATAAGAAGGGGTCGTGCTCTGTACCTTTGATAGCTGCGTACAGAGGTTTTGCCAGTATCGCATAGCTGGGAATCCATATCCTACAGAAGCCTGCTGCCCCCAAGAATTCTCGCACTTGTCTTCTATTCTTGGGTATTGGTATTTGGCAGACAGCTTCTTTTCTCTCTGGCCCCATAATTCTTTGACCTTCAGAGATATGGAATCCCAGATATTTGACAGTTGGCAAACACAACTGAGCCTTCTTTCTAGACACCTTGTATCCTGCCTTCCAGAGAATGTGTAGCAGATCGTGCGTTGCTTGCTGACAGATTTATTTTGTAACTGCTGCTATCAACAAGTCATCTACATATTGTAACAATACACACTCTCCTGGGATGGACTCGAAATCCAGTAGATCTTGACTTAGGGCTGAACCAAATAGGGTAGGTGAATTTTTAAACCCTTGGGGCAGTCTTGTCCAAGTCATTTGGCGTTTTGAGCCCGTTACAGCGTTCTCCCATTGAAAAGCGAAAATACATTGACTTTCTGCGGCAATTCGGAGGCAAAAGAAGGCATCTTTGAGGTCTAAGACTGTAAAGTAAGTAGCCCCGCCCGGAATTAAAGCAAGCAGGTTATATGGATTGGGTACAACTGGATGTATACTAACAACCGCATCATTGACTGCTCTCAAGTCCTGCACAGGTCGATACTCATCTGTACCGGGCTTTTGAACAGGCAGCAATGGGGTGTTCCAGGGGGAAGTACAGAATTTTAGGATACCATACCGTATGAACTTATCCAGATAGGATTGGATGTTCTTCTTAGCCTTCTGCGGGATGTGGTATTGTCTTAGGCTCACTGGATAAACCCCAAGTTTTAGTTCAATTTTTATAGGTGGAATATTGCGGGCCAGTCCTGGTGGGTTGTTCTCTGCCCAAACTCCTGGTATGTTAAATAATGTCTCATCACTCCTAGGGTTTTGGCTAGTCAACACTGTATAAAGTCGCCACTCTTCTTCCTTTGGTACGGATAATGTCATGATACCTGAAGGTCCATTAAACTTTAAGGATGTTGTTCCATTTGGTAGGAACGTAATCTGCGCTTGTAATTTTGATAGCATATCACGTCCCAGCAATTGGACTGGACATTCAGGCATATAAAGGAATTGATGTTTTACTACGTGGCCTCCCAATGTACAGAGTCGACTTTTAAGAACCGGTTTTTCAGCACTTCTTCCAGTTGCTCCTATCACAGTAATAGTCCTTCCAGATGGAGGAGCAACTAGATTAGTCACCACTGAATGTTCAGCACCAGTGTCGATCATGAACGCACTCCTTTTCCCCCCTATTGATACATCGACCATAGGCTCCGCTCGACCAAGGGGGATGGAGCCCGGTCGGTATCAATAGTCCTCCATGACCGTGTCAGCCAATCCTACAAAGTCCCTACCTTCTCTATCGCGGGACCTTTGCGCTGCTGGAATATACCTGTCTTCCCTAACACTTCCTCTGTTCCCATTACTCCCTCTATTACCATTACTCCCTCCGGGGCCTCCTCTACCTCTCGCTCTGCCTCTAAAGTTTCCATAACCTATCCTAGGTCTGTCTTTCTCACACTGTTCTCTTCGAGGACACTCATTTCTCCAATGCCCTTCTTCCCTACAGTATGCGCACTGATTTCTACTTAGAGGTTCCTCATTCCATCTACTATCGCCTCTATCTGGGCCCCGTCTATCTACGCCTGCGATCGCTACCGCTAGCATATCAGCCTTTTTACGCATCTTGCGCTCTTCCTCTTTCTTATTTTCTGTTTCCCTATTCATATAAACCTTATTCGCTACCTCCATTAGTTGGGTGATTGACATACCTGCAAACCCTTCTAACTTTTGTAGCTTGCGCTTAATATCTCCGTAAGCTTGGCTGACAAAGGCGGAGTTCACCATTCGGGAATTATCTGCGTCTTCCGGATTAAAGGGGGTATACAAGCGGTATGCCTCCAATAATCGGTCATAAAAGACACTGGGCGCTTCATCGCTTTTCTGAATCACCTCAACTGTCTTCGACATGTTAATAGCTTTCTTTCCTCCTGCTTTCATGCCAGCAATTATAGCGTCTCTATAGGCTCTGAGTTGGACCATATCAGCACCATTTACGTTCCAATCGGGATCGGTGTTGGGATAATGTGTTGCGGCCCATGCTGCTGGATTAGCTTGGTTCAAAGCACGGGCTCTATCCTCTAGTGCTTTAATGGCTGCTTGGTTAATTCTTGTCCTTTCCTCATTGTTGAATAAAGTCATTAATAACTGCTGGCAATCAGCCCATGTCGGGTTATGTGTCTGTACTATTGAGGTGAACAGATCAGTCATAGCTTGTGGTTTCTCAGTATACGAGGAATTGTGGGTCTTCCAATTTAAAAGATCGGTTGTCGTGAATGGGACATATACAAAGACTGGGTCAGCATGTGCCATTTGGCCTGCGGCATCGATATAGGCTGACCCAGGATTCAGACGAAGAGGCATCTGATAGTGTCTTAATTGTTGGGCACCGGTCAACTGTCGGGTCTGTATGGGGCTACGTGGAGGGGCGTCAGTCATAGGTTCCAGTCGGGGAGAAATAGGGTATGGGGATATGGGAGCTTGGTTTTGGGAAAAGGTTGTAAATAAAACACTTCGAGCCGAGCTAGATGAAGCTTGACCGGAAGTCTGAAGTGGCGCCAAATCAGGATATTCGTTTTTAATGGGGGTTGGTTCTGATTCCGGAAGGGGAGATTTAGTACGAGGGGGGGTGGATCCTGTACTGGAGGAGGAAGCGGAAGTGGATGAGGGTAATGAGGGGAGGGTTGCAGGACTTCCCGCGTTTGCGTCACTTCCTCTTAACGGAAAGTAAGGGGGCGGCAAAGGGATCTCGGACTCAGGGGGCGTGTCCAAAATGGGCCTAACACCAGTCCTAGTGGACGAACAAGTCCTAGCTACCATGAGGCGACATTGCTCCTCGTGGCATGTCCGGAGCCATTTTGGCGAGTCATTTACGGCCTGTCTCCAACAATCAATATAAGGAAACTGGCCGTAAAGTTCAGGCCTACCTGATACAGCCACGTGTAAGCGCTGTACCAGAGTTGGATCCAAACTGCCACGTGGCGGCCATGCCGCAACCAAAGTAGGCCACTCCCTAGTACACAAAGTGACCAAACGTACAGGAGACATTTTAACCCCAAAATCACAAGTTTTGAATCCCTTTTTAAAATTCTTCACCATACAACCTAAGGGATCCGGAATCGTTGACTGCGACGCACCCATACTTAACAATGGAACGTCGTCGACAACGAATACTATGCACGCGTACTATTCAACAGTCACACCCGTTTCCTCTGGCAACAGCACCACGTGGTACAGTTACCAAGTGAAACGTACACAATAATACAATAAACACTCAGGGAATTCCCGTACACACACAGCTGTTACACCAGTCACTATATAATCAATATTATGCCCTTTGGCGTAACTATACAGTCACCCACGCTATAATTCTCTATATACGAATTACCCGTCTATAACACACCCCAGTAACATCGTCTTTTACAATTAGCGGTTACAGTACGGTTAGCATAGGTCAAAGCACAAGTTAAGGTCACAATACAATTATTAGTGGTTATGGTGTTAGACATGCAATGGACGACAATGATTAGTACTTATATACAATGTCAGTAAATATACAAGGTTATGGTACCGTGCACTATAATACAGCAACACACTATTAACACTCTCGCTAGACGGCTGAGCTCGCGCTATCTAACAAGATATACACTTTACTAAACAATCTTTATCACATTTACAATTCCCAACTAAACTATTGGCCAGTACCTTGAATGGACTACCTAAAAACAATCTACATACGTTTTGGTTAGCCACACTGCCCAATCACCACATATATAGCGAGCTAGAGGACCGAATTTACACAGACGCCTCTTAGTCGCACTATCAAAAGTCTAGTGGGTTCCAAATTTACACGCCTTCCCACTTAGCCCAGATAGGTTGAGAGCTAGCGAACCGAATTTACACAGACGCCGCTTAGTCTCCCGGTCCCTCCGACCTAGCGAACAAAATATACACCCTAGAACGCTAGTCTAGACAAGACACCGGTGTCCGGCTAGGGCTATTTACACCAGAGCCCCGCCTGACTAACAGAATCAAACGGTCTGACTAAAGAGCGTTCGATCGAGCGGTGCGCCTTCGCTCCTTCCCTCCGACAGAGGGGGCAGATACACAGATTCAAAACCCCTTTGGGCCTACCGCACAATCGGTATACCCCTAGTGGGTCCTGCCGTCTAAAACAGCAGTTGTCTTACCTCCTCGTTCCTGAACCTGAGTTCACACTCATCGACGGGGACACCCCAGCACTTCTTACCTAGAGGCCGATGATCTCCTGGACAACAGACCAGTGGCGCCGAGACGAAGGGAGGTCCACGCAGAAGTTCAGGGGTGCAGCCGTAGAGAACGTGGGCAAAGATAGACCGTCTCACGCCTCTGCCTCCCAGCTACCGTTGAACGATGAGCTTCCCGGCCAATGCACCAAATGATACCGGAGAAACTGACGGAAGCAAAGCACAGAGAGATGGACACAGGTTTCTTCAGGAAGGAAGAGATTCTTTATTGGATCACCGATCGGGACTCAGAGGGACTAATGTCACCAAAATACAGCAAGTTCTGAGCCCCGGACAATAGTGCAGGCTCCTTATATAGGCACATAACTCCTCCCATATTAAGCTCCACCCGCACATTCTCTTAACCAATCAACACAAATAAGAATTAACTTCCTGTTTGACCGCATGGCTTGTCCAGCACAATGGAGGAGGGGGAATACTACATCCTGTATTCTTGCACATGCTCCGTACACTACTGATCGTATCTTGCCTCGTGCAACCAACTGATCGATACGTCAGCATATGCACGTACACATGCCACGTGGTAATCTCGGCCTACTAAATTTATTTTTACCGAGATTCCACCACAATAGAAAACCCTTGTCCACCACCAGAATTGTCATTGATAATGGGGAGTGTACATTCCACATTATTAATGTTGTTGAGTAGCATCAGGCCACTGCTCTCCTTTGCCTTACCTCTCACTCCCTTGCTGCGTCTTCTCCTTTATACTCAGAGGCGCGACGTGCACCTCCCTGGTCTTATTTGTTTTTACAATTCAAATTTTATTCTTTTTTTCAAAAATGTTAAGGGGAGATTACCTAAAAAAGAAAAGGGAAAGGGTTACAATTATTCAAGTAGAATATCACAAGACAAACATTTCACAGTATAAAATTACCTCAAATTTTCGAATGACTCAGTTCACTTATTTGACATTATATACTTTTTTTTTATCACCTGTACCATCTAAATCTGTGGCTGTCATATATTATGCCTCAAGTTGAGTTAAAGGAAAAGAGCGTATTCTTAACGTAGTTGGGCTATTCCTTTTGGATAGTTATCCAAAGATTTAATTTACAACCTTATGGTATTTGATATTAGTGTGCTACTATATAGTTCTAGTACCTAACAGCATATATGGTTTGTAAGAATTAGGTCTAAATTCTAATCTTGACCATTGTTATGTTTTGCCTAGTATAAGAAAAAAAAATAAAAATAATAATTAATAAATTATATTTTTCGAGGAAGTAATCCTTGAAATATGAAACTGTGTTGCATCGCTGTCTCGGTAATCTCCGGTTTTAGGGGTAGTTAATTAGTATTTGACGAAATATGAAATGGATTCCTCCGCGCTTCACTCTCCAAAAAGATCATAGTATGGGGCGGGGCCTGGCCGCCGAGCTGGCCGGTCGCACGGCATTACAGCTCCAGTAAACCTTGTTTTAAAAATCTTAAAATATAGACCTATTGGATTCACCTGTCGACCTACCGCGGTGGACCGGCACCTGTGGAGACACTGGACCCGGGGTGAGGCTTGCAGCTGCTGTTTTAGTCCCCCGGGAGGGTATGCATTGCTCCCTCTGGATGAGGCCTACTCGGGTGGTGAGTGAAGCGGATGGCCGCCGCCCACTATCCTGCCCGAAGCTATCCAGCCAGACTCCCTCGGCTGGGCGGACCGGGCCCTGTTCCCCCCCCTCTGGGCCGGTGGGGGTGATCCTGGCCCGCATTTAATACGTCCTGTAGCCCCGGCTACACTGAAGCTTTTGAGGCCCGACGGGCCATTAAAACGCAGCCCAGATCGCAACTAAGATGGCGGCACTGCGACCCTGCTGGCACACATGAGCACTTCAGGCCTCCAAGGGGATGTTACCCTCCGGAATCCCAGGTAGGCACTGAGCGCCTACATGAAATAACCCAGTACCTAATAACCCACTGCAACCGCCGGATAAGCACTATTAAGGCCTGGAGCCCACCCTCGCCAAAAAGGCGGGAGCGTTTGCCTGCTGACTAGCGAGAACAGACCCATCAACCTACACTCAGCAGTCGACCCATCGGGCCTGCCCAGATGACTGGTGCAGAGTGCACACCCTAACTCCGCTCCGAGGAACGGGCCTGCACCGCCTTCACAATGGCACAGCAACACCTACCAGCCGGACTGCAGAGAAGGGGCACCAAACAGCCAGAGGAAAGCGGCGGAAAAAGGCTCCACATCACAGGGGGACTCACGGGCCTTCAGCACCCAAGCCCTGACCCAAGGCAGCAACGACGGAACGGAACAGCTCTGGACTCATTGGGGGCGCAGAACCTGCATGACATCCCTCCTTGGAGTGCAGGTGCTTGATTACCTGCCACTGGGGTGTCGGGGCGCTCTTACAGCATAAGCGAGTGATCTCAGGACTCTTACAGTGTTCCATGCTTACATGTCTACAGCATGCTAAAATATAAGAATGTGCAATACATACATGTATAAGCTATGACAGATCATCTTTTCCCTTTTCCTATATTTTGGTTTTCTCTTCTTCCTCTATTTTTCCCTAGTGATATAAAGCAGAGTTACCAACATATACTGCCCACTAGATGAAGTTCAGCAGTTTTTGTCAGCTCAGGCTTTTATTTAGCAATGCACAAACTAGCACACTGTAACCATATAGTAGCATGACTTAATGTGACAAACATAATTAACACAGTGAGAACCTGATCAGCCGTAATGGTGATCTGAGTATAAACATTTAACCATTTAACCTTATAACATGCAGGGCGGCATACCTAATCATACCACTAAGCAAGAATAATTCTGTCGTATACACATGTAACTTCACATGATTATTGCAAACTGCGAATGTCTTATAGCCTGTTATTTTCATGAAAAAAAACCCAAAATGTGCTGTCTAAACTGCCACACTGTGAAATGATGTGAAACTGCTTGCAGCGCCTGTCGTGGCTTTGTACGCTTCTTGTTACTTCAAGCACAAATAAAATAAAGAATTAAAAAAAAAAAAAAAAAAAAAGATCATAGTATAGTTGGATGTGGGGAGGTTAGTTGGAGGTGAGTCCGCCACTTATCGGCTACGTTGGGGCTTAGTTTCCCTATTTTTGTCTGTTTCCACATAATGAGTTCATTATGTCTACCGTAGTGGTCATTAGAGTTTTGATTTCATGTAAAGAGGGCAAGTTTGTGGACTTCCAGTATCTGGCTATTAGTGTTGCTGCTGTGGATAGAAGGAGGAAGATTATTTTACGTGTGACTTTAGGTATGATGTCTGGTAAGATTGAGGAGTATCATCTTTGGTGTATGTCCGAGCTTGTAAGATGTAACATCTTGAATCAATGTTTCTATATATTTCCAAAGGTTGTTTATTTTGTCACATGTCCACCATATATGTAACATGGTGCCTTTGTGAGAGTGGCACCTCGAGCAGATGTCTTCAGTTTCCGTATAGATTGACTTGAGGCGAGTGGGTACCATGTACCATCTACACAGTTTTTTCCGAGAAATTTCAAAGTGTGAGCTACATGATGAAAGTCCTTCATGCGCTGTAAAAATTTTCTCCCATTCCTCTTCTGTTATAATTTCTTGGGTGTCGGATTACCATTCTGTCATAAGTTTCCATATTGGTATTTCTTGTGAATTGGTAAGGCTATCATAGCAAATCGAAAGTACTTTCTTTGGTGGAGAAATTGCTGCACATAACTGTTTAAATTTTGTGATAGAAGTATTTAAGGTTTGCTGTATTGTACATATGTTGTTGTTGGACATGAGTGCTTTGATTTGGAGATATGCAAAAGTAAAGTGTGAAGGGAGTACAAATTCCACTTGAAGATTAGGAAAAGGTTTTAAGCCATCTATTGTATAGAGATGGAATATATGTGTGATTCCCATTCGTCTCCATTGTGAGTATGGGAATGTGCTATTAGAGTTATATAGAGTTTTAAGTGGGGCCGCCAGTGACCATGGGTGTGCCGAGCATAGACTTTCTCTATTAATATCCCAAATTTTAAGTAAATGCCTGGTAGTGTATAGTGTATCAGGGACTATCTTCCGATTCTGCTGGGGCATCCAGATCAGAGAAGGTAAGTCGAAGTTTCTGCAACAGTTGCTCTCCATGGCTACCCATTGAGGAGTGTTTACACCTGAGATTGCGCTAACTATATTGGTTAGGATTTCAGATTTGGGAACCCCATGCCACCAGATTTCACTTGTCTCAGTAATAATCCTTTTGGGACCCAGGGATGTTTCCCGCGCCAGCTAAAGCGTAAGAGTATCGCCTGGAGACTTGTGATATATGATAGTGGAACCTTAACTTGTAAAGACCTAAATAGGTATAAGATTTTTGGTATGATCGTCATCTTGATTGCCGCTATTTTCCCTACCCAGGATAATAATGTATTTCCCCACAATTTCAGTTGCTTTTCAATATCTTTAAATAATTTTGTATAGTTTGCAGAGAATAATAAATTTTCTTTTAGGGGGAAGAATCTAATTCCAAGGTACACAAGATAGTCCTCTCTCCAATCGAAGCGGTAGTCTAGTTTAAGTTTTTCTTCCTGTAGTTTAGGGATGTTAAGATACATTGCTTGAGTTTTGGTAATATTGAGCTTGTAGTAGGAGTGTTGACTATACACATTTATTCTTTATGTAAAATAGGTAAGGTAATGTGTGGTTGCGTAAACGTAAGTAAAATATCATCAGCAAAAATGTTGAGTTTATACTCTTCTGGTCCCACACGAACTCCGTGAATATTTTTATTCTGTCGTACAGCTATAGCTAGAGCTCTAAGGCCAAAACATAGAGCAGGGGGGGCAGGGGGCAACCCTGCCATGTCCCGTTTGTGATATGAAAGGATTGTGAACAAAAACCCATGTTCATTACTGTCGCTGTAGGGTTGCTATAAAGAGCCTTGACCACTGAAAGAAATAAAGGGGGAAATCCAAATGTAGTCAGCGTTTCATAAAGAAAGTGCCAGTTCAGGCGGTCAAAGGCCTTTTCGGCGTCTAAGGATAAAATAATCCTTCCCTGTTTAGACGATTTCAGAATGTTGTAGATATTTAATACTTTTCTTGTATTATCTTGGCCCTTTCTGCCTGTGACGAATCCCACCTGGTCTGTATGTATTAAAGTGGGTAATATGGATTTAAGTCTTTCTGTGTATTTTTTTGCGTATAGCTTGGCATCTATATTAAGCAAGGATATAGGTCTAAAATTTTGAAATACAGTTGGGGGTTTCCCTGGTTTAGGGATAGTGATAACGTTTGCTGATAAAAATTCAGTCGGAAAAGATTCCATTTTAGTTGCTTCATTAAAGAAATTAGTAAGAACTGTAGCCAATACATGTTTAAATGTAGTATAATACATGTTGATAAATCTGTCAGGGCCTGGTGCTTTCCCTTTAGGCATTCCATCTATATGTTTTGGTCTTCTGACTTGATCTGTTCACCACTGAGAACTGGCAGTGGGTTTTTTGCTCTCCATCCGTAGCAGTGCTGCATCCAATTCGCAGTCTGCGAATCAGAGGAGAAAGCCCCCTCCACAGAAGAATGTCGGTTGGACTCAACTCGAGGAATGGTGCCCTCTTAAAGGGAAAGGGGGTGGTCCCGAATAGGGTGTGTGAGGAGAATGGGAGTGATGTGGGTGTGGGGGGCTGTGCCTCTTCTCCCTTATTTAACACCAGTCCTCTTGTTCCTCTTTGCTCAGTTATACTGTGCTTATAGTAGTGTTAACATCCTTTCCTGCTGTGCTACTGATTTCTGGTGTGTGACCCTTGCCTGTTTCACAGTTTAAGAATCTGTGCTAACTCGTGACCTTCTGCATTCCTTTTACACTTTTGTCTGATCCTCTTCTGTACTGCAATCTTGGTATCATTTATCCAGCTTCCTGCTGAATAGTGGGCTTCATCTACTTAACCTTAACAAGTAGTAACACTCTAGCCACTCCTCCCCTGCCTGTGACTCACACAGCCCACGTTTACAGTCAGATGTGTTTACTTTATATGTTTTTAGTTCATGCTTTGTTAATAATTATAATTATAATACCTAAACTTGACAAACCTTTGCCTCTCCTAGATAATTATAGATTTTTTTTTTCTCATTAACACTGACACAAATGTTTTCACAAATTCTAGTAACCCATTTCAATCAGTTTCTCCCAAGCCTGACCTATCTCGACCAGATGGGCTTCATCCCTCGAAAAACATAGAAAGAGTGTTCAGCAGGCTGGAGTGGCACTTACTCGTCACATTACTAGCCCATTTGAAATTCTCGCATTCACTCATTATGACGTCTGCCCTCTATACATTTCCTAAGATTTACATATTGATTCCAGGAGCCCTCTTCTCCACCTATCCTTCTTGCTATTCGCATTATCACTTGAGACTCCCGTGAGACATTATTCCATTGTTGAGAAATATTGAAAGATGATATTATCTTTAATTATGATTTTAAAAAATGCCTTTCCCTTTTTATACCTTTGCTATTTTATTTTTTTATCCCCCATGCCAATCTTCAAATGTAAAGCTTCACTGCTGAAACACTTACTAAAGTGTTTAGATGAAACATGATTATAATATCTTAATTTGATACACAGTGATCAGTTTATATTATTTATGCATTTTTTTCCTGCTTCTTTATTAACATAATATTACTATAGAGCAGGGGTCAGCAACTGATGGCACACAGGCTGTCTTTCCAAGGCAATTGAGGTTCCCAAACCCAAGTGGGCCAGTGGAGGGAATCAGAGGACCTCCCCAGCCAGCCCAGAGTGCCTCTCTGGGGGTATGAGGAAACCTGTGGTCTGGGAGCATGAGGTTTAGCCACCACAGGTAAACTGCATTCGCTCTTTAACAAATTTTAGGGGTTTAAATGTCAAACAATAGCAATGATCTGTCTCACCTGAAAAGTGTGGAAACAGAGACATAGGAACAGAGACAGCTGCACAAGTAGTCTGCATCAGTAAAAGGTGCAGACTGCAAGATTCACACACTGGATCACCAGGGATTAATTAAGATTTGTGGCCCCTACCTGGCAAAAGGTAGGCAAGAGGAAAGGGTGTATAAAAAAAGATTTAATTATTGTATAGTTAAAGCTATATTTAAATTTAAAAAAAGTAGGAGTTTGAGCAAAGGACCTGTTTTTTTTAATTTTTTATTTTATTCACTTTTGTTACAATGTTTAAATATGCATAGGGATTTGGTAAGAGTGCATGTAACCTTTTTATTTTCCTTTGTTTTTTAAATCTATATTTAATGCAGAAAAGAACTTACAAGCCCACGTAAACATGAGCAATACGACAAACAGGTTAAATACACTGAACACCAAAGATAGCCAGCACCACACACTCTTTACATCACAGACAAATTACATCCATACACAAATGAACATAGAAGACTTGGTCATGAAGTAAAACATTATAAGATAACTGGCTTACCAGGTGGACATCGTCCATACATGCCAGACCAGCGGGACTGGAAGTACCAGGTGGAGACCGTCCATACGTTTTAGACTAATTTTGTCTATTGTACAGCATTCTGTAAACCATGTACCCCATCTTTATGTACTCTTCAATTTTCTTCAATAAACTTAAAAAAAAAATGTGAGACCCTAAAGTGGAATTTCCTAAGCAAACAAATGATCTACCTACACAGATGACTTACTCCTTAGAATTGCACACCTGGATTCCTCCTTACTTGTCCCTTTTCTGTCTTAAAGGGACACTTTAGATCCATAAAGCACTTAATGTGTAAAGAGAGTCTTTTGTTTTTTTAATACAAAAAATGCAGATTGCAACAGAAATTGTCACTTTTATACATTAACCTCATTACCCCTGACTGTCATTCACACAATCGGTCCTGTGACTTCCTGATTGTTTAGCTGAGTGAAACTAAACTCAAGAGGCAACAATTGCCCAGAGTACCTGCCTTGCAAATACATCTCATGAGCTGCATTGGGAGGTCTGTGATTGGACAGCCACAGAAAGTCTGGGCTGGGTTAGAAGAAATTTGCAATTTGTTTTTAAGGTGGCAATGGCAGAATTTGGCATCAGACTGCATGTGAGGTGCAAATGTGAGGCTAGAATCAAACATAACACCAAGACAGAAGGGCTTGCAAGTACAGGCTGATGCAGGTACAATCAATTTGCAGGATGAGCAAAGAAGAGGATTAGTACTTGTAGCGGAGAGGTAGTACAATCCACAGTATCTCCGCTGGGTAACAGGAACAGCATAAAATAATCCTGCCAAATAAATACAGCATACAATAATCCCGGTAGCGTTGTAAGAATTCTTCCTTCCCAAGAACTAGACAACAAATAGGCTGGGAGTCAACTGAGTTTTTAATCACAGGTCACAGTATTTATGGGATTCCCCTTTCAAGGGGTTTCCCTACTGACATTACAGGGGTTGTACAGTAGGGGACTACATGGGGAACTTAACAACCTGGACATTTCTCCCATCATGCACTGCTGTACGAGAGGGATACTCCCACTAGAATATACAGTTAAGTGGATTATCCCTCCGTACAGCAGAACCAATATTTTACATGAAGATGCAAAACTTTAACATTATTCATCATATTTGAACGAATGGACGTTCGGTAGATAGCTGGGGTCTGAGCGCACATTTCGTGAAAGTACCGCTCAGATCCAAGCACAACTAACCGAACGCCGCACGAAACAATCATTACTTTCAAGTTACATGCAAACTACCGATTGATCTTAGGGAAACACACTACCGAAGGCCCGGGGCTCCCGAACGGCTTGGAAGTCCAGCGGTATTCGTGCCGTTGAGTAGCCGATTTTAGTTCCACGCGCTCGACGACCAAATACCTCTGGGCTGACAAAGGATCCAAGATGGCCGACAGCCGCGTGGTCGGTAGTCGAACGGCAGCCACCCTGAATCTCTCTAATTACCGATTGCAACAATGTTGCAATCTTTAATGGGATCCACACAACATCCTGTGTGTGTTCTCCCCTTCGGTAGTTTGTTCGTTTCACGAACAGTGTTGAAATTCACTGTTCGTGAAACTATTGTATGAATGCTGGTGGCTTTCATGCCGCCGGCATACGAATGCTATTGTTCGCATGTAATACACTATACAGGAATACACTTGGTTCTTAAAGCTATAGGCACACATTTAAGAAAATACAGTTTTAAATGGCTAGTTTTGCCACAGTACTATGTGGAGATAAAATAAGAAGCTTAGTTTTAGAGAGATTCAAATGCAGAAAGCGAAGACCATCCAATCAGAGATGCAAGAAAGGTAACTGGTGACACATTCTAGAGAAAGGATGAGAGATCAGGGAAGGAGAGATATATCTAGGTGTTATCGGCACACAGGTGGTAGCTGAATCCGAAGAAATGAATATGTTTGCCAGGAGAGGCAGTATAAAGAGAAACCAAAAGGGGACCAAGTAAAACAGTTTGGGGGACTCCAACCAAAACAGGATGAGGGGAGAAAGTGTCATTAGAAAATGAGACAGTGAATTAACGTTGGTAGAGGACAGTATCACAGAGGCCCAGGAATCAAAGGTCTAGAAAAATTAGTATGGAGTAGTGGCCTTTGGATTTAGCCGTGATTAGATCATTGGTAACTTTAATCAAAGCGACCTAAGTAGAATGGAGGGGCTAGAAGCCAGAGCGAAGAGGGTTCAAGGAATTGGAATTGAGAAAACATGCCAGATTGGTTAAGACAAGTTGCTCCAGACACTTTAAGGAGAAGGGCAGCAGATATATGATACAGTAATTAGAAGAGAAAGACGGGTCAAGAGATCACATTTTAAAGACACGTACGCCAGCAGCATGTTTAAGGGGATCGTGGACAATACCAGAGTAAAGAGAGCAGTTGAAGATATGCATGAAGGATGGCACAAAACAAGGTTGAGATGAAATCAAGCAGACAAGTGGTGTGGCAAGAGGAAACGGGAAGCACAGCCACTTCCTATTAAGTAGCAGGGGAGGAATCCTGAAGGGTAGGAAAGGCAAGTGCACTCTTGTCAGTAAAATAGTAATAAAAGAAGATGTGTAAAAAACTGGCGCTAATCACAAAGTGCAAAGAAGTACAACACAGTGTGGTGTTATGAGACTTGTTACCACTGTGAAACCAATCACTTGAATTCCACAATAAAACAAAGATAGATATATAGAAAAGGTGAACAGTGCAAAAAAGTGAAATAATGTTGCACAAATATTGTGATTACAATAAAAAGAAGTATATACCCTTTTAAAATTCCTGGATATTTCCTAGGAAAAATCTGACATAATATCTCATAGGACAATACAGCTAGTACAAACAATGAATATCAATTAAAAAAACACTTTAAAAATCACAATCACATTTTCCATAGCCTGTATGTACTACTGGCTCAGGTAAGTACGCTTTGAGTGTGATATAAAAGAGGACCTCCCACAATCTTGCAGGGTCTTTGTTGATAGGAGCTTTCACCCTCAGGATATAATATCCGAGAGAGGCAGCAATGGTAAGATACAAACTGAATATAGAAATCTTACATTTCATTTGGTGTGGTGCCATAGAAAGTCCAATGGTAAAGCACAACGCGTTTCAACACACACTGGGTCTTCCTCATGTACAGGTATGTATCTCACTTGCAAAGACATTTTTATATATCAATACAAGTATATTACTTAATTAATAACATATGTCTAAAACACGCCCCTTACCAAATATGGTCCGAACCGGATGCGCATTAAGCCACCCCCAATATGGCAACGTTTCCAGTTTTTACACATATTTCCGCCCAACCAGACATCTTTGTAGACTTTAAAATAATATATAAAGCAGTCTTCTTTCCTTTATTCAAAAAGTCTGCAGCGTCTCTTCCATGTCCTTCCAAAGTGTCCGTCGCGTCATTTCTGCCGCGTCACTTCCTGTGACATGTCATGATCATATTGAAAGCTCCGTAACGTCACTTCCTGTGACGTCGTGAACTGATCCTTTATGATTGGTCCTTCATATGCACATGAATGAGGAGAATGAGGAGAAAAAGAGGGAAGAGGGGGTCCGTAGAGATTTGAAGGAGCAGTGTAGTAAAAGAAAAAAACATGCTCTACCACCTTTACTGTCACATAGTCTTGGGGTGTGAGTAAATGAAGACCTCCAAAGGTTAAAGAGGCAAGGGTAGCAGTGTCAGAATGAGTGAACTATATTTCTGTTAATGCCAGTAGGTTTACGGGGAAATGATAAGTCATGGACAGCAGTTGATTTAGTGATGTTGCACACAGTGCATGCATTCGACAGGGCAGTGTGAAAAGAGGACTTAGTAGGTGTTATGTGGACTGTGCATAGGATTGGTGGGGTTTCTAGTGTTGACACAAGGTAGGTTCGTGGAGGAGAGACCAGGGTTTGCAGAGACATCACCAACTGCCAGGAGCAGAATGACAGAAAGGAGGAGAAGGTAGGAGTAAGATTTAAATGTTTTGGTTACAGCTTGTATTTGGAGGCTTTAGAAGACAATTTAGAATTGGTGGAGACAGGGTGGATATATATGAGAAAGGTGTATGGGATGAAAAGAGAGGGGAGGGAAGTAAAGCAGGGGTAATAAAGGTGTCAGAAGGAGTTGGCAAGCAGAAATATAAAGAGATTTTAGCAATGACAGAAGTGAAAGTAAAGGTGAAAATAAAAAGGGAAAACATTACTAGGAGAAATATTAAAACTATCGGACAAAAGGGAGGAGTGAAGGGTTAAAAGACATGCGGTGTTATATGAATGAAAAGAAGTGAAGTCCAATGTAAACTAAAACTAAAATTAAACTGGCAAATGATGTTCAATAATCAAAGCAACAACAGAATCTCTTGTACTGTCTCCACATCCGAGATGTGAATTATCAGCTAGAATATTAATTTATCTATTACTGAGAAATGAACCCCCCTTCTCCCCACCTCCCCCCCAAAAAAGACGACTGGATAACTGTGCAAAACTAATTTGAAAAGCTTATTAACTTATGTCAATGCTTGGGACTTAATTTATAAAAGCGAGAAATAAGTTAAGTAATTAACTTTATGGGAAGATTCTATTGAAAATAAGAACTCAAATAATATCTCCATAGCAACCGTCCCAGCCTTGGATTCCAGTACCTGAATGATGTACTTGTGCTGTACAAGGCAGAGAATCAGACTCTTTTTCATTATTACTATTGAGCAGCATACAGAAGCTCCTAGCAACCTGCTGCTGCTCAGAAATATGGCAAAGGAGAATGTAATTTTGTATATTGAGTTATTGAGCTATCAGGACTACGTACACGGGTATGGCAGATTGAAGCTTAATGCTAAGGAGGCCTGCACACACAAGTGTAATGCTAGACTTTTACATTAAAGTCATTTACCTGATTAAACAATGTTATTGGATAAGTCACCATTGTTAATTTTAGGCCAGAACTAAACATATATATGTTTATATGCTGACTGCAGCATGAAAACATTCTCTGAGTTAAACAAACATTAAGTTGTAGAACTCACCAAAACAATGTCTTTTTTTAAATTGATTTATTCAAGGAATACTCAAAGAACTATAACCAATATAACTTGCTGTTGTAGGGCGGGGCACTTAACAACCCCAGGTTAAAAGTCAAACCATCCTTAAACCTGTTGATCCTTAACATGGGGTGGAACCATGGGCGTAGGAACCCCCAAAAATCTGGGGGGATAGCATTTTTACTCGCCGGGTATATTCTTATTCCGTAAACTAGGAGTTGTTTATCCCATTGTACAGCGCTACGGAATTTGCAGTCACTATATAAATGATTAAATGATTAAAAATGATTAAAAGGGGTTTTACTTACCCGGATACAGCGCCAGGATCCTCCTGATTAGAACCACCCCTACCCTTCCCAGGAATATTAGAACCACTCCTACCCCTTCCATGCACAAAAGAACCCCACCTACCCCTTCCACGCATATTAGTACCCCCCTAACCCCTTCCATGCATATTAGTACCCCCTAACCCCTTCCATGCATATTAGTACCCCCCTAACCCCTTCCATACATATTAGTACCCCCTAACCCCTTCCATGCATATTAGAGCCCACCCTACCTCTTCCATTCATATTAGTACTCCCCTAACCCCTTCCAATAATTTTTCTACCTCCCCCTCCTCCAATCCATATTAGTAGCCCCCCTAAACCCTTCCAATTATTTTTCTACCTACCCCTCTCCCCCTATCCTTATTAGTAGCCCCCCTAACCCTTTCCAATTATTTTTCTGCCATGTTAACTAACGCCAGTGCTGGAGTGCCGCCATGTTTACATTAAAAGGTCTGCAGGGACAGGCTATAGACACCAGAACCACTACATAAAGCTGCAGTGGTTCTGGGGACTATAGTGTTTCTTTAATGTGAGGTAAATTAGAGATTAGTGCCACGAATAATATGCTAGATTGCCTACTTACAACCAGATGAGGATGATGAGGGGCTCTAGCTGCAGTCTGGCTCCACTGGTCTGGTGTAGAACAGGCTCTCTGGAGGCTGTTTGTAACTGTGGTCACAAAAATCAATGTTCTGTGAGAACGGGAAGCAGCTCCATTTTTTGGGGGCCCTTTACACAGCTCAAGGTCTGGGTCCCAGGGTCCACCTTCATGTTCCACCAATGAGTTTGTTCACAGGGGGTGGAGTGTGTAGGGGATGTCCTGATATGTGTGTAAGGAATGCATTGTGTGAATCTGTGTTTGTATGTGTAAGGGCTGCAATGTGTGTTTCTGTGTATGTACGGGATGCAGTGTGTGCGTCTGTAAAGGGTGCATTGAGTGTGTGTACGGGGTGCATTGAGTGTGTGTAAGGAATGCATTGTGTGTTTCTGTGTGTGTAAGGGTTGCATGATTGAGTGATTGTGTGTGTGTGTGGGTGTGTGTGTGATGGATGTCAATCTCTCTCCCTCCCTTGTCACTTTCTTTCTCCCCCTCCCTCCCTCCCTCCCTTGTCACTCTTTCCCCCCTCCCTACCTCCTTCCCTTGTCACTTTCTTACTCCCCCTCCCTTGTCACTCTCTTTCTCCCCCTTCCTCCCTTGTCACTCTCTTTCTCCCCCTCCGTCCCCCCTTGTCACTCTTTTTCTCCCCCTCCCTCCCTTGTCACTCTTTTTCTCCCCCTCCCTCCCTTGTCACTCTTTCCCCCCTCCCTCCCTTGTCACTCTTTTTCCCCCTCCCTCCCTCCCTTGTCACTCTTTTCCCCCCTCCCTCCCTCCCTTGTCACTCTTTTCCCCCCTCCCTCCCACATCACTCTTTTCCCCCCTCCCTCCCTCATCACTCTTTCTCCCCCTCCCTCCCGCGTCACTCTTTCTCCCCCTCCCTCCCTCGTCACTCTTTCTCCCCCTCCCTCCCTCGTCACTCTTTCTCCCCCTCCCTCCCTCGTCACTCTTTCTCCCCCTCCCTCCCTCGTCACTCTTTCTTTCTCCCCCTACCTCCCTCGTCACTCTTTCTTTCTCCCCCTCCCTCCCTCGTCACTCTTTCTTTCTCCCCCTCCCTCCCTCGTCACTCTTTCTTTCTCCCCCTCCCTCCCTCGTCACTCTTTCTTTCTCCCCCTCCCTCCCTCGTCACTCTTTCTTTCTCCCCCTCCCTCCCTCGTCACTCTTTCTTTCTCCCCCTCCCTCCCTCGTCACTCTTTCTTTCTCCCCCTCCCTCCCTCGTCACTCTTTTTTTCTCCCCCTCCCTCCCTCGTCACTCTTTCTTTCTCCCCCTCCCTCCCTCGTCACTCTTTCTTTCTCCCCCTCCCTCCCTCGTCACTCTTTCTTTCTCCCCCTCCCTCCCTCGTCACTCTTTCTTTCTCCCCCTCCCTCCCTCGTCACTCTTTCTTTCTCCCCCTCCCTCCCTCGTCACTCTTTCTTTCTCCCCCTCTGTCACGTCTAAACATTTGTTATAAAGGAACACAACTGCAGATTTCTTATAGTTTGAATATTTATTATAAAAAGTAAAAGGTATTGACTTTAAATCCAATTTACAGGTACTGTAGCTTTAATTAGTAAACGATAACTGAAGTCCACAATTATAGGCACTGTAGCTTTAAGTAGTAAACGATAACTGAAGTCCACAATTACAGGCACTGTAGCTTTAAGTAGTAAACGATAACTGAAGTCCCCAATTATAGGCACTGTAGCTTTAAGTAGTAAACGATAACTGAAGTCCACAATTATAGGCACTGTAGCTTTAAGTAGTAAACGATAACTGAAGTCCACAATTACAGGCACTGTAGCTTTAAGTAGTAAACGGTAGTAATTAGCAGACACTGAATCAGAAAGAGTCTCTTAGGAGTGTTAATGAATTAGGTGATAAGAAGTTACAATAGCTGTTCCATAGGCTTTAACTGAAGCAAGACAGATGCAGCTAACTGATATAAAGTATGAGTTGAAGTTAGCTGTAACTGGTTTGTTTTATCGAAGGACTTTGGAGACAGGAAATAACAGCTTTGAGATGCAACGCTTATCACAGAGGTTTTACTTAGCTTCCGGCACATAGAACACTGGTTCCCGAGATCTCCTCAGAGGCGGTTATCCTGAATGGAGAGTGTTCAGCTTTAGTCGTGGATGAGGAGAGGTGAAGGGAACTTGAAGTCTTCCAGTCCGGTCCGGTAACAGAGGGCTTTCACGACGATGTTGTAGCCGGTTCGTGAGTACGGAACGTAGTTCAATAATCCAGCGTCGATCAGCTGGTGCGGTCGGATTAAATAAGGAGACCGTGTCATAAAGGGGTGTGGCTAAGCTCCGTGGAACCAGGAAGTAAGAGGATACCATAGTTAAGGCATGACAGTACCCCCTCCTTAATGAGCAACCTCTGGGTGCTATTGACTTGGTTTAGAAGGGTAACGCTTGTGAAATTTGGAAATCAATTTGTCAGCATGAACGACAGAGGAGTTTTCCCATGTATCTTCATCAATTCCATATCCTTTCCATCTGATGAGGTATTGTAAAGAGCCACGATGGATCCTTGAATCCAGTATACTTTGAATTTCGTATTCTTCTTCACCCGGGACCAATATAGTGACATTTCTTTGGAAAGGGTCAGGATGATGAGGCTTTAGCAAGGACACATGAAAAACAGGATGTAGCTTCAAAGTAGGTGGAAGTTTCAATTTAACAACATTACGGTTGATAACCGATATTATTGGAAAAGGACCAAGAAAAAGGGAACTTAACTTCTTTGATGGACGGTTTGTAGAGATGTTCCTTGAGGAAAGCCAGACAAGATCACCGATTTCATAAGAGGGTGACGGTTGTCTTTTTGTGTCGAAAAACTTATTTTGATTGGAGGAGGCCAATTCTAGATTTTCATGCAATTTCTTGAATAAAGAGGACATATGAGAGATTTGATTCGAATCGGAGAGGTTAGATGAAGAAACTGTCTGAGCAGGAAATGAGGAGGGATGAAATCCATAATTGGATAGAAATGGAGTCATTTTGCTGCTGGTATGAAAAGAGTTATTGTATGAGAATTCTGCCATGGGTAACCATGTTATCCAATCGTCTTGTAAGTGAGAGCAATAACATCGTAGATATTGCTCTAAGCATTGGTTGACTCTTTCAGTTTGTCCATCTGTTTGAGGATGATATGCAGATGATAGTTTACGTTGGATATGAAGAGTAGCACATAATGCATTCCAGAATTTGGAGGTAAATTGAGTTCCTCGGTCTGAAATGATTTCGTCTGGCAGTCCATGAAGTTTAACTATGTTGTCAAGGAATATTTTTGAAAGTTCAGAGGATGAGGGTAACTTCTTTAACCCCTTAAGGACCAAACTTCTGGAATAAAAGGGAATCATGACATGTCACACATGTCATGTGTCCTTAAGGGGTTAAAGGAATAAAATGAGACATTTTCGTGAAGCGGTCTACTACCACTAAAATGGTGGTATGATGATGAGAAGGAGGTAGTTCCACCAAGAAGTCCATAGAAATGGATTGCCAAGGTCGTTCAGGAATCGGTAAATTCAATAATTGACCGAATGGTTGATGATGGACATGTTTGGATCTTTGGCATATAGAACAAGATTTGACATAAGATTCAATAGTTTGGTTTTGACGAGGCCACCAATAGTATCTTTTAGACAATTCAAGGGTCTTTTTTATACCTGGATGACCTGCCAGAGGAGAATCATGAATAAATTTGAGTACTTTAATTCTGAAAGAGGGAGGTACATAAATCCGGTCTTTAAAATAGTAGAGACCGTTTTTCTTGGATAATTTAATTGATTTAGGAAGTTCAAGAGCATCTTCACTGAGATCTTTAATGTCGTCAATAAGAGAAGATAAAATTCCAATGACTGAAGGCGGAGGAGGTTCAAATATAGTGTCTTTGTGGATCCTGGAAAGGGCATCTGCCTTTTTGTTTCTAGACCCAGGTCTAAAGACGATTTGGAAGTTGAACCGGGAAAAAAAAAGATTCCATCTTACTTGTCGAGCAGACAGTGTTTTATTGGAGTGAAGATATTCGAGATTTTTATGGTCAGTATATACGATTAAAGAGTTCTGAGCACCTTCAAGAAGGTGTCTCCAGGTTTCTAAAGCCACTTTGATACTTAATAATTATTTTTCCCCTATAGGATAATTCTTTTCGGCAGGAGATAATGATCGTGAGAAGAAGGTGACAGGATGAAGAGGTTCCTGAGGAGTTTTATGTTGAGAAAGGACAGCTCCAATTGCAATTTCCGAAGCATCCGTTTCAAGGACATAAAGATATGAAGGATTTGGAAGTTGAAGAACAGGAGCTGTTGTAAACTTTCTCTTTAATTCATTGAAGGCAGTTTGAGCCTTCTCGTTCCAATTGAAGGGATGTTTTTTACTGTTAAGTTGATTGAGTGGGTGAGCTATCTCAGAGTAGTTTTTAATAAATTTTCTGTAGAAGTTGGCGAACCCTAGAAATCGCTGTAATTCTTTTACTGTAGAGGGAACAGGCCAGTTGATGATACAATCGACTTTTGAATTATCCATACTTATTGAATGAGGGGAAATAACATAACCTAAGAAGGTTATTTCTTTGACGTGAAAAATACATTTTTCGGGTTTAGCGAATAGTTTGTGAGTTCTGAGTCTGGATAACACCCATCTGACATGTTTTCTATGTTCATCAGGAGTGTTGGAGTATATGAGAATATCATCTAAATAAATGATAACACAGACGTCCAATAGGTCTCTAAAGATATCATTTATGAAATGTTGAAAAGTTGCAGGGGCGTTGCAGAGGCCAAAAGGCATCACCAGATATTCGAAGAGGCCATATCTTGTTCGGAAAGCAGTTTTCCATTCATCATTAGCCTTTATCCTGATGAGATTATATGCCCCGCGAAGGTCAAGCTTAGTGTAGATGGTAGCAGTTTTCAATCGTTCAACCAGTTCATTGATGAGGGGAAGAGGATAACGATTTTTAACTGTTATTTTGTTTAAGGCTCTGTAATCAATGATAGGACGTATAGTCTGGTCTTTGTTTCTCACAAAAAACATACTTGAGGCAGCAGGTGAACTAGAGGGTCTAATGAACCCTTTCCGTAGGTTTTCATCCAGATATTCTTTGAGAATTTGCAATTCAGCCTCAGAGAGAGGGTAGATGTGCCCAAAAGGTACTGGGGCACCAGGTATGAGGTCTATAGGACAATCGTAGGAACGATGAGGTGGGAGCTTTTCAGCTTCTTTTTTACTGAATACATCTGAAAAGTCTGAATAACAAGAAGGTATAGTTGGTTCTTTGGAGATCTGAAGAATGGGAATTTGTTGTAAACATGTTTCTTTACAATAATGGGAGTTAAAGGTGAGAGAGAAAGGAGACCAAGAAATTTGAGGGTTGTGGTTCCTTAACCAGTTGATCCCTATTGTGATGGGATAGAGAGGTGATGGAATAACATCAAATACTAGAAATTCAGTATGAATATGATTGGTGGTTACCTTTAGAGGGATGGTTTCATGAAGAATCGGTCCCGAGGAGATAAGGGAGCCGTCAATCACTCTAATAGGAACAGAAGTGTTTTTTCGAACACAAGGAATTTTATTCTTTGTTACAAAGGTTGAATCGATGAATACTCCATTTGCACCAGAATCGATGATAGCTTCAGTCATAATTCTCACCTTATCCCACTGTAGTATGAGAGATATAGGAGTGAACTGAGTGGTTGGTGTAGAAGGGAGTGCACTGAAGATAGTAGAGGCATAGGCTTGCCTACCGGCCTTTGTCCGTTTCAATAAGGGACAATCAGGAACCAAATGATCTTGAGAAGCACAATACATGCATAGGTTTAATTGACGTCTTCGGTTCTTCTCTTCAGGAGTGAGAGGACTTCTTATTACCCCTATTTCCATAGGTTCGCTTGGTAAGGAAGTCTTTTCAGGAGCTTTTGAGGGAGTGAAAGGTTTGCGGTCTTTAGAATGTAAGAGGGCTTTTTCGGCCTTTCTTTCTCTTAATCTTCTGTCAATGCTGATTGATAGGTGAATTAGAGCGTTCAAAGTAGTAGGGAGTTCTATTCTAGATAGTTCATCTTTTACAGCTTCAGATAAACCAATTCGAAATTGGTTGCGCAATGTGATGTCATTCCATTGCGTTTCTACTGCCCATCTTTTAAATTCAGCAATGTAATCTTCAACGGGTCTATGTCTTTGCTGTAGAGTTCTGATTGTTAAATCAGCTGTTGCTTGTTTCATAGAGAAGAGACATGGCTTCAAAAAATTCATCCAGTGAGTCTAAGATGGGGTCATCGTTTTCCAGAAAGGAATGGGCCCATGACATAGGTTCACCTCTTAGAAAGGAAATAACCGAACAAACCTTAGTTCTTTCTGTAGGATAAGATCTAGGTTTCAAAGCAATTAATAGTTTGCAAGAGTTAAGGAACTCCCTGTATTTAGAACGATCTCCAGAGAACTTTTCAGGGTTACATACAGCAGGATCACTAGCCGAGTGCAGAATAGTATGAGGAGTATGAGTTTGTAGATCTCTGACATAAGTGAGAATTCTTTCGTTAGTAACTTGCAGGTCTTGCACACCTTGGGCTAGTGTATCAACTCTTTGATTCAGCGTAGTTATCGTAGAATCGAAATCTGCTGGATCCATTACAAGGGCTGGATTATTCTGTCACGTCTAAACATTTGTTATGAAGGAACACAACTGCCGATTTCTTATAGTTTGAATATTTATTATAAAAAGCAAAAGGTATTGACTTTAAATCCAATTTACAGGTACTGTAGCTTTAATTAGTAAACGATAACTGAAGTCCACAATTACAGGTACTGTAGCTTTAAGTAGTAAACGATAACTGAAGTCCACAATTATAGGCACTGTAGCTTTAAGTAGTAAACGATAACTGAAGTCCACAATTATAGGCACTGTAGCTTTAAGTAGTAAACGATAACTGAAGTCCACAATTACAGGCACTGTAGCTTTAAGTAGTAAACGATAACTGAAGTCCACAAGAGTGTTCAGCTTTAGTCGTGGATGAGGAGAGGTGAAGGGAACTTGAAGTCTTCCAGTCCGGTCCGGTAACAGAGGGCTTTCACGACGATGTTGTAGCCGGTTCGTGAGTACGGAACGTAGTTCAATAATCCAGCATCGATCAGCTGGTGCGGTCGGATTAAATAAGGAGACCGTGTCATAAAGGGGTGTGGCTAAGCTCCGTGGAACCAGGAAGTAAGAGGATACCATAGTTAAGGCATGACACCCTCCCTCCCTCGTCACTCTTTCTTTCTCCCCCTCCCTCCCTCGTCACTCTTTCTTTCTCCCCCTCCCTCCCTCGTCACTCTTTCTTTCTCCCCCTCCCTCCCTCGTCACTCTTTCTTTCTCCCCCTCCCTCCCTCGTCACTCTTTCTTTCTCCCCCTCCCTCCCTCGTCACTCTTTCTTTCTCCCCCTCCCTCCCTCGTCACTCTTTCTTTCTCCCCCTCCCTCCCTCGTCACTCTTTCTTTCTCCCCCTCCCTCCCTCGTCACTCTTTCTTTCTCCCCCTCCCTCCCTCGTCACTCTTTCTTTCTCCCCCTCCCTCCCTCGTCACTCTTTCTTTCTCCCCCTCCCTCGTCACTCTTTCTTTCTCCCCCTCGTCACTCTTTCTTTCTTCCCCTCCCTCGTCACTCTTTCTTTCTCCCCCTCCCTCGTCACTCTTTCTTTCTCCCCCTCCCTCGTCACTCTTTCTTTCTCCCCCTCCCTCGTCACTCTTTCTTTCTCCCCCTCCCTCGTCACTCTTTCTTTCTCCCCCTCCCTCATCACTCTTTCTTTCTCCCCCTCCCTCATAGCCTCACGCTGTACAGCGGTTTTCTTAAAAGACAAGGTAACTCTGACAAGGAAACGGTTCTTAGTCAATTTAGGGGACATATACATCACACCTAAGGTCGGTCCCCATACGTGCCTTAGGTGTGCAAGTTTTGTCTCTGTTTTACGTCTGTGTTGTCTCTCTGCCTCAGTGAGTTTAGCAATACCCAATTGCATGGGTTCAGGTTCTGGAGGTGGAGCTTGGCTAATCACCACTGGGTTAGAGAAACGAGGGGCTATGGACAAGTTAGGACGTCTATTACGTTGTTTGTTTTTCTCTCTTTCTCTGAGCCTGTTATCGATATCTATCATGTACGCAATAAACTCATTGAGATTAACCGGAAGGTCTCTAGCTGCGGTCTCGTCCTATATACTCTCAGCTAGACCATCAGAGAAGGCAGCCACCAAACCACTATTGGTCCAGTCAACCTCGGATGCCAGTGTTCTGAACTCTATGGCGTAATCGGCTGCAGAGCGACTGCCTTGTTTTATCCTCATAAGGGCTTTGGCAGCGTTCTTTTCTCTGCCTTTAGGTTCAAAAGTAGCCTTACATGCTGTGAGGAAGACACTGTAATCACGGGCTACTGCGTTTCCACTCTCCCATAAGGGGTTAGCCCAGGTTAAGGCCTTTCCTGTTAATTGGTTCATCATTGGTTTTCGAGCTATCTGTAGGGAATGAACCGGGGGAAGCTTCGAAGTGGTACTCAATTTGGTTTAAAAAACCTCTAAATTCTTTGGAATCACCTCCATAATGAGGGGGAGGTGAAAGGGTTATGGACGGCGGTTTATGTGGCACGGGAGCCACTACAGGTGGCGGAACAACAGGTGGTACAGGAGGTGCCTCTAAATAGACAGTCCTCTGGAGCAAGGTCTGAAATGCCTGAGCAAATTGGTCTAACCTGTGATCCATATCCTCCACCCTATTCTCACAAGCAATCATATGTTTGCATAGTTCTGCAGGATCCATGGCCCTGTCGTAATGTCACGACTACTAGTGTGGTCCAGCACGCAGTAACTATGTAAACATATACATAGACAAGAAAAGGAAAATAAAAGGACAGAGCGTAAACCGGACCTGGGCCGGACTAATACGCTAGAGACAGAGAATGGTCAAAGGGAAAGCCGAGGTCAAGGAAGCCAGAAAATACACAATACCGTTTACACAAGCCAAGTCAGGGAAACCAGAATTCAGAATAACCAGGGAAAAGCCAAGATCAGGATACCAGGAAGTCAGATTCACAAATATAAAGCACTCTCAGGAAACAGGAACAGGAAACCACGACAGGGCAAGGTACTGGAGTGAGCTAGGGATTTAAATATCCCTCTCAAAGGTCTGAGGTCCCAGAACGTGCGTGCGCGTTGACGTCGTGACATCACGCGCACGTCAGTATAAACTTCGGGGGTGGAGCTAAGTTTAGGCGCGACCTCATGGTCAGCGCCATTTTGGATCCGGGCGCGACGGTCGGAGGATGCGGAGAAGCGGCTGTCGGCTCGCCGGTGAGCAGGTAAGCTTGTGCCGTCAGCTAGACTGTGCCGGTCGGGCACAGCTTTGCCACGCGGCGAGCCGGCAACCGCAACATCTGGTTTCACTGGATACACTGGCTGACAACAAAATAACCAAACCGGGAGAACCCAGAATTTCCTGTAAAGTCGGAACCGACCTCACCTCGGATGCCATAGTAGCACGTAACACCGGACCAACTTCAGACGCCCCTTATCCGGAAGGCCAACCAAAACGGGGGTGGCAGCGGGGTTAGGGGGAGTGGGGGGTGGACAAACCTGCCCAGTGAACCCCTCCCCCCACCCCCTTTCTTTTTTTCTTTTTCTTCATTTCTCCGTCTTCTTCCCCTCTCTCTCATCCCCCTCACCCCCTCCCTTCCCCATATCCCCATCTCTCACCACAGCTCTCTCCTCTAACCGTCCCCTTACCTTCTCGGCCGCCCCCCCAGCCTCTCCCCATTTGTCAGGGCATACATACACCCACACTGGTGGACCACACAACACTCTGATACCACTCTACTCGATACCACAGACAGACAAAATATACTGCGCAACCCTGCAGACGAGTGGATCTTCCTATCCCCTTTCCCAATTAACACCACTACCCCTCTCCACTACCCTTCCCGATTTTTCACCTGCCAATGAGCAACCAAACTACTGGTCACCGGAGATGTTAGTAACCACCTGACCCTACTGTATCCTGCATGACCATAAGGACTCAAACAAGAATTTGTTGTAAATTAAATGCCACAAGACTGTCCTATGGGTTCAACCATGCAGTTAGTACTTTGTGACGAATCCACAACGATTCCTACCAACTTGGAGTAATGCCTCACCATATGATACAAAACAGCAAATCGCTGTGCATCACATGATGCGAGAATGTGCTTATATCTCATACCTACATTATGTTTTTTTTATTTACTTAAGTACTTTGTTATACCTCTACAATGGTTGCTACCAACCTTGGTCATTGCTTGTTGATGTGCCTCACCATGATTCAATAAATGCTTTCTTGAAAAAAAAAAAAAGCTATGCAGAAGTTTATTGGATATTCCAATAATTATAGGAGATTTATTATGGGGTTATCCTCTATCCTTTTTTTCTATTACTTACATGACAAAATAAGGAAAGACAAATCAAGTATGGACTCCCGAGACATTGGTTGCCTTTGATACCCTAAGAAGCATTTGCTTCTGCCCCTATCCTGATTCATCCGGACCCTTCTCTTCCATTCATTTTGGAGGCTCATACTTCAGAGTAGGGGCAATACTCTAACAAACAAAGGCTCCTGACCAATCTCTCCATCCATGTGGCTTCCTTTCTAAAAAATTGTCTAATACAGGAAGAAATTACGAGATAGGTGACAGAAAGTTGTTATCTCTCCTATTACTATCTTGACTGACCTCAAGAACTTGTCATATATAGGGAAGAGCAAGAGATTGACAGCGAGACAGTCTTGTTGGTCTTTATTTTTTTTAACGTTTTAACTTCGTAATTACTTATAGACCTAAAAATACCAAAAAATAGCAAAGTACTAAAAATACCAAAGCAGACGCCTTGTCAAGTCAATTTGAACCTATGCTACCCACTGAAGTCGAGGTGTTTCAAAAAAATTCCTAAGGAAAATAATAGCAGCTACCCAGTTCCAAGTGTGTTCTGAGTTGAATACTCTAAGAGAGAAACAAAAAGACGCACCCAGAGAAACACCCCAAAATGCTTTATATGTCCCAATTGCTCTCAGGAAAACAGTTTTATCATTATGCCATGATAATAAAAATGCCGGCCATTCTGGAATAAATAAAAATTCTTTCTTCTTTCTTCACAGTTCTGGTGGCCTTCTCTTAAATAAGACGTCTAAGAATACGTACAGGCTTGTAATGTATGTGTTCAATCCAAGACACCTCACGCTTTACCAAGTGGTTTAGTTCAACCATTAGAAATACCCAAGAAAACATGGTCTAGTATTTCTATTGATTTTATCGTAGACCTACCTATGTCAGATTGTCACAATGGCATTTAATGAAATTTGCTCCTCGATTAATAGACCCTTACAGGATATTACGTTGTTTGAATCCTGTTTCATACAAGTTGCCTCCAGTCCACTATTGATTCTCGTATCTCCAGAGTAACTTTACAATATCTGGTGCATTGGAGGGGTTGTGGCCATGAGAAACGTTCCTGGGTTGCAATTCATGACATCCATGCTCCTTGTTTACTCAGGGCTTTCCATGCACATTTTCCTGATCATCCTGGTGGTTCCTGCCCTGTGGACTGTTCTGAAGGGGGAGATAATGTAAGGAATCCTATACTTACCTTTGAGGTCTGCTGATCAGTTGTTTCTCAGATTGGGCGGATTGCCTCCTCCAATCAACCTGCCTGATCTGATAGTCTCCTAGACGCCGGCCACAGTGCGCATGCCTCTTTTTATGCCGCCGGCACATGCGTGCCAACTCCAGGTAATGACTAATACTGTGGGCTGGATTTACAGACGCCCTCTCATGCTTTGGGGGCGTGACTACATCAGTAATGCCCCCACACATATAAAAGCACATTTAGCCCATGTGTCAGTGCCCTGCTGTGGTTCCTAGTGTCCCAAGAGTTTGTTTATTACTGGTTTTGTGCTATTTTTATACTGACTCGGCTTTTCCCTGACTACTCTACTTTTCTGGCTCCCTTGACTCGGTTCTGGTATTTGTTTTTGTGGATTTCTGGTCCCCTTTGATTTTGGCTTGTTAAACATTTAAAAAATTTCTGCTCTTTTTTTTACTAATTAACCCGGCCAATCTAAGGGCCGGTTTAGATATTTTCTATACTCCTTAACTCCTTAATTCCTAGGCTCCTCTAATATACCCATATGTAGAATAGACATTTAGAGCTGTAGGAGCTCCCAAAAATACACAGCATAGGTGGTCAAATGTGTCTAAGCTTTCTGATTGAAGGCATTCAGATCTCTCCTGTTCTGGTTATCAGCTTGTGCCCAGCCACCATCTTAAGTGAGTAGATAAGAACTAAAGAGAACAAAATACAAGCTCGGGTGCCAGCTCAAGAGTCCAAATCAAGGAGCATCAGCTGTATAGGTCAGGGTAGTATAGACCAGTATAACCTTCCCCCGGTCCAAAGGGCAGATTCCTTTCACCATGACCACATCTAAAAGCAGAAGTGGTCATGCTGATTAAAGTAACCATTTAACCATAGATGTTAAAGGTTTTCTCCAAGCACCATAACCATTTCAGTGATCTGGTGCTTGGTGGTCATGGTGCCTGGAGTTTGTATGTGCAAAGTTTTACTTTAAAACACTGTGCATAGATTAACTCACCCCCAAAAGCATCATAAGGGTGTCATCAGTCTTGTTCTGGGCTGGTTAATGTCAGTTCCATGCAAATTTCGATGCAGACACTCATTCATGGGCTGAGTGCGGTAAGCTGGCACTCAGCCAATGAATGAGCGGCAGGATCAACATGAGGACTCTGCAGAAACAGGATGATGTGAACCTGCCTACATAGAAGATCCGACATACGGCAGGACCAGATAATAAGGCAAACTGTTGTAGCATCATAACCACTAAGGGGGCTGTAGTGGTTATAATGGATGGAGTAATCCTTTAAAGGAACAATCCAAACATCTAAAGCTTGTATGCTTGCTGAAGTGCTTAATGTGTGAGCATTTCCTTTTCTTTTAAAATTTTACGAAATGTGCAGATTTCAACTGAAATAGACACTTTAATAAATTAATCTGGTTACACCTCCCTGGCTGGCAAACAGCAAGTCCTGTTACTTGCCGATTGCCTAGTGCTGTGGAACTAAACTCAAGAGACGTGCAATTGCACCTATCTTGCAAAACGTCTCACTGAGCTTAATTGTGAAATAAATGATTGGACAGCCACATAAAGTCTTGGCTAGGTAAGAAGAGTACAGCTTTTGTAAGGTGTTTTTGAATATACCCCCAATGAAAAAAAAAGCATAATTAAATGCATTTATGTTTTCATTCTAGCAGAGTGTGATAATAATATTCCATATTAAATTAGAATGATCACTATTGAGCAAATCAAACTTTTATAGCTAGAAGGGTGTAGGTGAAGCGCTAGTAATATACAATTTGTGATATACAGTGCGGAATATGTAGCAATACCTCTACCTTACAGTTTTTTAATACAGGGGTCCTAATGGAGGTATGCTGTACCTTAAAGACAAAAGGCAAAATAACCACACATAGTGTATACTGTGATATGAATAAGTGGTATATAAAAATAGGGGAAATATGCCCACTCACACTTTTAGGAGCTAATTATATATAGCTCACTGTGATCGCCTGTGGGGTCCGTAAAGGCGACCCTATCCCTTCTTGGGTAGTTGTTCCTTTGTCGTTGGTTTTCTAGATTAAAACACAGACATCTATGGTGCAATATTGCGGGTTCCAGTGGTCAGGGCCGGCCTTAGGGGTGTGCGAGCTGTGCGGCCGCACAGGGCGCCATGTAGCAGGGGGCGCCGTGCGGCCGCACAGACGGCCGGGATTTAAAAAAAAATAATATTTTTTTTTTAATTTGCAGCGGGGGCGGAGCTTACCGTGCGGCGGGGGCGGAGCTAAAAGCGCCGGAAAACTGCTGCAGGGGGAAGCAGGAAGGAGTCCCTGCTTCCCCACCAAACAGTCACCAGGAGCTGCACTGCCTCAACAATGAACTCCACAGGTAACTGTGTGATTGTCAGGTGAGTGTGACTCTCTGCCTGTGTTTATTACTGTCTGTGTGTGTATGACTGTCTGCCTGTGTGTGTGTGTGTGTATATGACTGTCTGCCTGTGTGTGTGTGTGTGTGTGTGTGTGTGTATGACTGTCTGCCTGTGTGTGTGTGTGTGTGTGTGTGTGTGTGTGTGTGTATGACTGTCTGCCTGTGTGTGTGTGTGTGTGTATGACTGTCTGCCTGTGTGTGTCTGTGTGTGTGTGTGTATGACTGTCTGCCTGTGTGTGTCTGTGTGTGTGTGTGTGTATGACTGTCTGCCTCTGTGTGTGTCTGTGTGTGTGTGTGTATGACTGTCTGCCTCTGTGTGTGTCTGTGTCTATGACTGTGTGTGTCTGTGTGTATGACTGTGTGTGTCTGTGTGTATTACTGTCTGCCTCTGTGTGTGTCTGTGTGTATTACTGTCTGTGTCTGTGTGTATGACTGACTGTCTGCCTGTGTGTGTCTGTGTGTGTGTATGACTGCCACTGTGTGTCTGTGTGTATTACTGTCTGCCTCTGTGTGTGTGTCTGTGTGTATCACTGTCTGCCTCTGTGTGTGTGATTGTGTGTATGACTGCTTCTGTGTGTATGACTGCTTCTGTGTGTATGACTGCCTCTGTGTGCATGGCTGTCTGCCTGTGTGTGTCTGTGTGTATGGCTGTCTGCCTGTGTGTGTCTGTGTGTATGACTGTCTGCCTGTGTGTGTCTGTGTGTATGACTGTCTGCGTGTTTGTCTGTGTGTATGACTGTCTGCGTGTTTGTCTGTGTGTATGACTGTCTGCGTGTGTGTGTGTATTACTGTCTGTGTCTGTGTGTATGACTGACTGTCTGCCTGTGTGTGTCTGTGTGTGTGTATGACTGCCACTGTGTGTCTGTGTGTATTACTGTCTGCCTCTGTGTGTGTGTCTGTGTGTATCACTGTCTGCCTCTGTGTGTGTGATTGTGTGTATGACTGCTTCTGTGTGTATGACTGCTTCTGTGTGTATGACTGCTTCTGTGTGTATGACTGCCTCTGTGTGTATGGCTGTCTGCCTGTGTGTGTCTGTGTGTATGGCTGTCTGCCTGTGTGTGTCTGTGTGTATGACTGTCTGCCTGTGTGTGTCTGTGTGTATGACTGTCTGCGTGTTTGTCTGTGTGTATGACTGTCTGCGTGTTTGTCTGTGTGTATGACTGTCTGTGTCTGTGTGTATGACTGACTGTCTGCCTGTGTGTGTGTGTGAGACTGTCTGCCTTTGTGTGTCTGTGTGTGTGTATGACTTTCTTCCTGTGTGTGTGTATGGCCGTCTGACTCTGTGTGTGTGTGTGTGTGTGTGTCACATACAACCAATACACGCATATCACACACTGTTAATACACCCATTACAAATATCACACATAGCATACATATCACACACCGTCATCACACCTACTATCACATACACAGACAACACAAACATTACAGCATACATGGATGACGGGGGGGGCGCTGTGAAGATTTTTCGCACAGGGCGTCTAAATGCCTAAAGCCGGCCCTGCCAGTGGTGATATTAAAACAAGTAAAATTTTGTACTTACAAACCCAGAGCCCTCCACATCGGCTCTGGTCTGAGGGTGTATGTAGTTAAGGACTACAAGCCTTCTTTATAAAAATAGCAGGAGATGCCACAAGTGGTATAAAAAGTAATAAGCAATTTATTGTATCATATATATAAAAAAAATAATAATAATATAAGATATCTATACATAAAATACCACTAATATGGCTAAAAAAGTCCAATGTAAAAGTCTCTTTCCTCACAAGGTCCCCAGGACGCGTTTCGCCGATCTGGCTTCTTCAACTGGTGTTTGGAGAAAATCTTTGCTTCTTCCTTGGACTGGCTCCTGCTATAAGTACCTATTTCATGGGTACTGTGATTAATTTCCGGCTTGCTGAATCGCGGGCGTTCACCATGGAAACGGTGACGCCGTGCGTTCCAAGCCTCACTCCCAGTTTGTTTCCTGATCCCATCGTCACTTCCGGTTTCCGTCTGTGTGCCGATACGTCATCGTTATGCGCTCGGCACCCACGATCTCTGTATATGTCAGTTGGCATAGCAACGGGGGA
The DNA here is from genome assembly GCF_036172605.1 of Pelobates fuscus. Classification (NCBI taxonomy): domain Eukaryota; kingdom Metazoa; phylum Chordata; class Amphibia; order Anura; family Pelobatidae; genus Pelobates; species Pelobates fuscus. The sequence goes on from NC_086322.1 coordinate 178,588,686, forward strand.
ATTGGTACACAATATAACATATGGTTACATTCTTGTATTTATATACATTCCTTATATATCTTTTAAATAAAAAGGTTTATCTTTCACCTCTCAATTTTGTTTAAACTCAAACCTCTCCCTTATGTATATTTTACCTTGTTCTATTGCTCCCTGATATTTAAAAGGGTTAGAGGTTCTTATGGGGAATAATCTAACCCATAAAAATTCAATACAAACATTTATATATACAAAAATGAATATAGAAGTGTGTTACAGCCCATACTTAATTAATTAGACAATATAATTAAAACCATTCTCTATACATTCCGCTATATTAATGTGTTGCTTTTTTTTAAAAACAAGAAAAGCAAAGAGTAGTGATTTAAAAGGATATCCAATAAGATCATAAGAATAAAAGGAGAGAGGATTTTCTTTTAAAAACCTAAAATTCTTACTTTAAAAAATGGCACATCTCAAAATCAGCCTTAAGACCATAGGGGATTAAGGTGTTTAATTTAAAAATCCATTCCATTTCGTTTCGGCTCATCTTAGTGTTAAAATCCCCTCCTCTCCAATCTTTTTCTAGTTTTTTTATACCTAAAAATTGGGAGATCTTTGTTTCACAGTTATGGTGTCTTTTATAATGTGCGGACACGCTGTGATTTTCAAAGCCTTTAGTGATATTTCTGCCATGCTCTTCTATACGGATATGTAATGCCCTTGTGGTTTTGCCAATATAGTATAAGCCACAAGGGCATATAATTAAATAGATTAAATTGTTGGAGTAGCAGGTTAAAATGTCTTTTATTTGGTATTCTATTCCTTCTTTGCTTTTGAAACTTTTTATATGTCTTTTTTTGTTTGTTGTCCTCCTGCATGCTAAACAGCTCCCACACCCATAAAAGCCTTTCTCTGTGTTTAGGAATGTTCTATTATTCTTTTATAAAACTGGATGTGAGGGTGCTGCGGAGATTCCTAACTCCTCTATGGATAAAGTGCGGTTTTTCTGGGAGAAATTCTTTAACTGTTGGATCCTGTAAGAGGATGGGCCAGAACTTGGAGACTATCTTCCTAACTTTTTGGTTATCTGTGCTATAGTTACATATAAAGGAGATTTCTTTTAACTCATTTTCTTTTTTCTCTCTATATTTCAGAAGGCCTTCCCTTTCTATTCCCTCCACTTCTTTTCTAGTGCTTTCCAGTTTGAGTTCTTCATAGCCCTTATCTATAAAGTCCTGTTTAATTCTATCAGATTGTTTCTCAAAAATTGAGAGATCCGTGCAGTTTCGGCGTATACGGAGGAATTGTCCTCTAGGGGCATTCTCCAGCCATGGGGGAAAATGGCAGCTTTCCCTCCCTATATAGCTGTTAGCTTCTACTACTTTGAAGTAGTTCCTAGTTTTAATCTCATTTCCTTCTATATATATCTCCAGGTCCAAAAAAATTACTTGGGACTTACTCCAGGTACTCGTGAGTTTGATTCCCCATGTGTTAGTGTTAAGGTGTTCCAGAAATTGTATCAGGTCCTCCTCCTCTCCTTCCCAAATGAAAAAAATATCGTCAATGTAACGGCCATAGGTGACCAAGTTCTCCCTCCAGCTATGCGGGCCATACACAAAAACGTTTTCCCAATGGGCCATAAATAGATTTGCATAGCTGGGGGCGAACTTGGTCCCCATGGCCGTCCCATTTATCTGCAGAAAAAATTCATCACCATACCAAAATAAATTATTTTTTAGGATAATCTCTATACCTTCCATAATGAAGTCTATTTTTGTTTCTGTCATAGTCGAAAAATTATGAAGAAAATATTTTACTGCGTTACAACCATACTCATGTGGAATATTACTATAGAGCGCAGAAACGTCGCTTGTAACTAAAAAGCACTTAGAATTCCAATTACAATTATTTAAAAAGTTTAAAACCGCTATTGTGTCCTTTATGTGTGAGGTAGTTTTTTTCACTAGGGGTTGTAGATGTATGTCCACATAATGGGATAATCGGCTAGAAATTGAATCTATCCCTGCCACTATCGGTCTCCCCGGAGGGTTAAGGGTGTCTTTGTGGACTTTAGGGAGAAAATAAAATACAGGGGTTTTTGGATATTTGATATTAAGAAAATTATACTCTTTTTCGTTGAGTATTTTCTGTTCTAGACCTTTGTTTAAAAAGTTTAAAAAGACCTGGTTCATATCGTTACTGGGATTCGAATTCAGTTTTTTATACGTATGCTCATCCCCTAAAATTCTCTCTGCTTCTTTACAGTAAAAATCTTTAGACATTAAAACTATCCCCCCCCCCTTTATCGGCTGGTTTAATGATAAGATCAGTATCTGTTTTTAAATCTTTCAGTGCTTTTTTCTCTTGTGATGTTAGATTGTCATTAAAATTATTTCCCTTTTCTAATTTCTTTATTTCTGTCATAACCATAGTTTCAAATGTTGTCATTTTATCCGAGACCATATGTTTCGGAAAGAATGAGGATTTTTCTTTTAATTTTGTGTATTTTGCTTCTTCTTCTTGATTATATTGTAATTCTATCGGATTTTTTGCAAAGTATTTCTTTAGACATATATTCCTCTTAAATTTGTTCAAATCTACGTAAAAATCAAACTGGTTTAGTGGTCTATTGGGGGCAAATTTTAGTCCCTTCATTAAAACTTTTTTATGAGATTCTGTTAATACTTTTTGACTTAGATTAAAAATGCCTTTAAGAGGAGTTAGATCCTCTGTATCCTCTCTCGTCTTTCTTTCTTTGGCGTGTTTTCTTCCTCTTGTACCTCTAGGCTTGAATTCCTTCTTCTTTTGTAGGGTGTTGTGTTTTCTTGGATTTCTTCTCTCTTGTACCTCCCCTTTCCTTTGTTCCTCCAAAAATCCTGTTCTTCGAAGTCTTCCAGAACTTGGAATCTGTTGCTAATTTGCACTGGTTCCTCTTTTTGGTAGGTGGTGGGTCTCAGGTTCGAAGTCTCCTTCATTTCTCCTCTGGTTCTTGTCACTTCTTTCGGTCTTGCTCCTTCATGCCTATATTTTCTCCTATAACCTTCTTGTTGTTGGGTTTCTTCATATGTAGGTCTTCTCCTCTCTCTAGGTCCTTCTTCATGTACAAACCTCCTATCATTATATTCCTTTGCCTGATATTTTGTGTTGTGCCTATATCTCTCTCTATAGTGTGTATTTTGTGCTCTCGGTCCGGCATTTTCCCAATTTCCCAATTTCTCCAGGGATGTTGGTCCTGGTCATTTCTATATCTATAGTTATATGACAACATTTGAAACTATGGTTATGACAGAAATAAAGAAATTAGAAAAGGGAAATAATTTTAATCACAATCTAACATCACAAGAGAAAAAAGCACTGAAAGATTTAAAAACAGATACTGATCTTATCATTAAACCAGCCGATAAAGGGGGGGGGGGGGATAGTTTTAAGGTCTAAAGATTTTTACTGTAAAGAAGCAGAGAGAATTTTAGGGGATGAGCATACGTATAAAAAACTGAATTCGAATCCCAGTAACGATATGAACCAGGTCTTTTTAAACTTTTTAAACAAAGGTCTAGAACAGAAAATACTCAACGAAAAAGAGTATAATTTTCTTAATATCAAATATCCAAAAAACCCTGTATTTTATTTTCTCCCTAAAGTCCACAAAGACACCCTTAACCCTCCGGGGAGACCGATAGTGGCAGGGATAGATTCGATTTCTAGCCGATTATCCCATTATGTGCACATACATCTGCAACCCCTAGTGAAAAAAACTACCTCACACATAAAGGACACAATAGCGGTTTTAAACTTTTAAAATAATTGTAATTGGAATTCTAAGTGCTTTTTAGTTACAAGCGACGTTTCTGCGCTCTATAGTAATATTCCACATGAGTATGGTTGTAACGCAGTAAAATATTTTCTTCATAATTTTTCGACTATGACAGAAACAAAAATAGACTTCATTATGGAAGGTATAGAGATTATCCTAAAAAATAATTTCTTTTGGTATGGTGATGAATTTTTTCTGCAC